>NC_042982.1:45562538-45617538 GCF_901001165.1 Salmo trutta | reverse complement strand
GGTACACTAACTACCTTGTCCTTCATCATTCCTCCCTACTGTAACTCACTGGGGCCTGATTACCTGCAAATTAACGTTATCATTTCAACATCTTGCATAAGATCACCCTGCTCAACCAGCATGATGAAACACCACATGGGAGGCATTGGGACGGAGACCGGGAGGATTCAGAAGACAAGTGGAGGCCCACTTAGTATATGGCATAAATAGTACCCTATATACCATATAGTGTACTTCTTTTGCAGGGTTGGGCATTCATTGGGATGACTCGTGTCCTGGAGGCATTCATTGGGATGACTTCATGTCCTGGAGGCATTCATTGGGATGACTCGTGTCCTGGAGGCAGCTCTACAGTGTGGTCACGAGCTGACAGAGGGTCATACAATCTGATCTTAGACCTAAACCACATTGCTAACCTTACAGTTTTGACACCAAGTACTAAGTCATGTTTTGCAGAGGGGTCAAATACTTATTTCCCTCATTAATATGCAAATCAATTTATAACAGTTTTGACATGCGTTTTTCTGGATTTTTTGTTGTTATTCTGTCTCTCACTGTTCAAATAAACCTACCATTAAAATTATAGACTGATAATTTCTTTGTCAGTGGGCAAACGTACAAAATCAGCAGGGGATCAAATACTTTTTTCCCTCACTGTATGCCTAACCCTAACCTTAAAAAAAAGGCCCAATGCAAATATTTATATATCAATATCAAATAATTTCTGGGTAACAATTAAAGTACCTTGCTATAATAGATGTTCATTAAAATGGACAGAAATAGATTTTTTTTTTTTTTGCAACAACAAAAAATATTTCTCAAGCTATAATTTTGCTAGGACTGTCTTTGAGCGGTCACCATGAAAAGACGAAACTCCCGCCCATGCCAACCTGCTGATTACAAGGTCCTGTTCAATCAGCAACTATTGCATTTTTTTATACTTTTATAGTTCCATTAGCTGGGGGGAGGGGGGGTTATTAAACAACTATACTGAAAATATATATATAATAATAAAATAACAAATATTTAAAAAATGCAACGTGCAACAATTTCAAAGATTTTACTGAGTTACAGTTCATAGAAGGAAATTAGTCAAATTAAATCAATTCATTAGGCCTTAATCTATGGATTTCACATGACTGGGCAGAGGACATAGGCCCACCCACTTGGAAGCCAGGCCCACTTACTGGGGAGCCAGGCCCAGCCAATCAGAATTCGTTTTTCCCCACCCCCCTCAAACGATCCCGCAGGTGAAGAAGCCGGATGTGGAGGTCCTGGGTTGGCGTGGTTACACGTGGTCTGCGGTTGTGTGGCCGGTTGGATGTCCTGCCAAATTCACTAAAACAACGTTGGAAGTGGCTTGTGGTAGAGAAATTAACATTCAAATCTCTGACAACAGCTCTGGTGGATATTCTTGCAGTCAACATGCCAATTACACACTCCCTCAAAACTTGAGACATCTGTGGCATTGTGTTGTGTGACAAAACTGCTCATTTTAGAGTGGCCTTTTATTGTCCCCAGCACAAGGTACACCTGTGTAATGATCATGCTGTTTAATCAGCTTCTTGATATGCCACACCTGTCAGGTGGATGGATCATCTTGGCAAAGGAGAAATGCTCACTAACAGGAAAGTAAACAAAATTGTGCACAACATTTTAAAGAAATAAGCTTTATGCGCATATGTAAAATTTCTGGGATCTTTTATTTTAGCTCATGAAAAATGGGACCAACACTTTACATGTTGCATTTATATTTTAGTTCAATACAGGCTAATTTACCGACGTGGATTCAATTACTTGAATTCCTTTTAGTTCTGTTTTTTTGTGAGCCCAATGCGATGTTTCTATAGAGAAAAATCAAATAATTCATGAGAGAAATCAAGTCAAGAACTATGTGGGACGCTGGGCTGGAGGGAGTTGTAGTTTTCATTAAGCAAATATTCAACATAGTTCAGCGCAGAAACATGGTAATTAACTACAATGACCATAATCCATTGCGACTGTTATTTCTGGATCGGACAGAGACGGATACACTTTTACGTCTACTACATTAGGTTAGAGATGCACACAGCCCACATAGACCGCATGAGAGAGAAATGTACACAACGAGAGGGATAGAAACAGTTTGTTAAAGTATGCATTATCTACTTGGAAGAACTAGTAAAATTACTTTTGGATGCAAGTCTTTGTTAGTCTGATGCCAGTAATACTGTGTGACGCCTGTCAAAGGAAGTGACCTCACGATGTAACCATCCGAACACCATAAGGACATTTGATTATGTACGTGTCATTTCCTCCTAGTACGGCCTGATTTGTTATTCTGTTTCAGTCGTCACATTGTTTGTTTGGTTTTTTTGGGGGGAGGGACTCGGCTCTAGCAGTGCCCCAGACGGAACTCTAAATGTTAAAGGTCAGGGGTCAGTATGTAAGTCAACATCATCCAAGACAATTCTATTAATTCAGTTGTCACGTTCAATAATGTCAATGAGGTACGACTGGCTGGACGGTCAGTCAGTAAAGAACATCTGAGACTCACTTTGTGAATTCTCCCTGAAGTGCTTAAAAAAAATATATATATCTATTTTCTACATGTTGAGGGGTTAGTGAGTATGTAAGTCAACATCATCCTAGTCTATTAATTCTGTTGTCATATTCAATAATGTCAGCAGGGTCGTTGTTGTTGTAAGTAAAGTTAAAAAAATATATATAATAATAATAACAACAACAACAATAACAATAGTAATAATAACAATAATAATAACAATAATCTCATCATGTAAGTAACCTACTTACCCGCAATGTATCTGTGAGCTGTTGGCTAGAGCTCCCGTGCCAAGATCTATGGTACTGTGAAATATGGGACACAAACACCAGTCTGTCTGCTGCTCTGCTGGCCAGCCCCATGCCCAGGAGAGGTAACACTGGGTGCTCTGACTGGGGACTCGAGTACAAAATTCCACCCAGTTGACCCTCCTCTTACTACCCCCCCACCCCCTCAGTACACCACCCTCTACCACCTTTCAACCCCTACCCTCTCAGACCCCCTACCCTCTCAGACCCCCTACCCTCTCAGACCCCCTACCCTCTCAGACCCCCTACCCTCTCAGACCCCCTACCCTCTCAGACCCCTACCCTCTCAGACCTCCTACCCTCTCAGACCCCCTACCCTCTCAGACCCCCTACCCTCTCAGACCCCCTACCCTCTCAGACCCCCTACCCTCTCAGACCCCCTACCCTCTCAGACCTCCTACCCTTCACTCCATCTCACTGATTCTGTCTCAGACTGCAGATGGGGGGTATAGAGGTCCAGAGATGTATCCGGAGGTGAATTAGTCCAATGAGTGTCCAGTGAATGAACAATGTGTAATGTCCCGTCAGAAATCAATAGGACACAATATGATGCTCTGTCAACTCCAGCCTGGCTTTGACCAACAGAATGAACACACACACAGACAGAGACAGAGAGAGAAACAGAGAGCGAGGAGACAGTGTGTGAGAGAGAGAGACAGAGAAAGACAGAGACAGAGAGAGAAACAGAGAGAGAGACAGTGTGTGAGAGAGAGCGAGAGAGAGACAGCGAGAGAGAGAGACAGCGAGAAAGAGACAGAGCGAGAGAGAGAGAGGGCAAAGAGAGCCATGTGCTGTGATCAAGGAGCAAGATTCCTTGGGTCTGAATAGGGTTCACTCCGAATGAATAGGGAGTTTTTTCCTTGACCATGTACTATAAAACAAAAATCGACTGACCCTTATGTTTAAAACAAATCACCTTACTGTCTGTTCTCTAAGAAATGTATTCAGTCCTGTATTCATGTATTCACTTATTTATTTATCCATTCACTTATCATAATGAATCGTGCTGCAGTGTCACATTCCGGACTACGATTTTAACCGTCTTATGCCATGATTTCGCCATTCCCAGACAAAATGTCCACGCCATAGTCAAAAATCTTAGGTCGTAAACGATTGTCAGATGTCTTGGCTCATTCAGTGTGACAGGGTTCTAGGTCTGCCTTCAGTTCAACCACGTTCTGTCGTAGGCTCCGAAAAGTTCTGTTAGTGTCTTACTTTCTTGGCCTTTATCGTGTGGTGTGGCTGGTGTTATGAGCCGATCCTGGTGACTGACCTATACGAACACGGCTGGAGTACGCACACAATAATACGACTATTGTGAATAGCCAGATTAATATAATAGTTTGATTTAAATGTTTACATGCTGTGCAAGAAGAACGATTTCCCTAATAATCTTGTTTAGACTTTGATAAATGCACAAAATCTGATAAATGCACAAAATCTGATAAATGCACAAAATCTGAAAAATGCACAAAATCTGATAAATGTATAAAATCTGATAAATGCACAAAATCTGATAAATGTACAAAATCTGATAAATGTACAAAATCTGATAAATGTACAAAATCTAAATCAAGGTTCTACCGCAGCAGCCATGTTATTTTGGGGAAGCCGATTTGATTCTGAGTTTAGACATAAAGTTTGTATGTGGACATTATTTTAAAAAATATCCATACTTCCGCATATAAGGATAGAGAGGCTGGAGCTGCTGGTGCTGGCATATGATCAGATCACATACACATCTGCAGTTGACTTAGCCTCTCAAGCCATGACAGAACTGAAGCAAATCGTACAATCTGGCCAGGTTTATATCAATATTTTAATTTTGGTAACATCGCACAGTGTGACAATGTCAATCGTAAAAGACTGAAATCCGACCTACAGTCTGCAAAGGTTGTAATGTTAAGAATGAACAGCATTACTACCTGTTAGTAAATACATTAGATTAATATTAATAATAGATTAATATGAGATAAATGTAATGAGATCTAGTTTGCTAGACCAACAAACAGTTTACTAGAGCAAGAAACAGGAGCCTGTGAAATACACTGAATGTCAATGTGGCAGCTGTTGTTGTTCCAGATACTACTTTCCAAATCACACAATGTCCGTCCAGGCTCAAGGCTGCTTCGCTGGGCCCACCGGACTGGCTGAGACCGGGGGGGACAAGCACTGGTGACTCTTAAAAGCTTTTAAAGCAGCCAGCCTCTCTCTGTTGGGGCACAGAGCTGGATAACAATACAACATTCATGGGAATGGGAATGGATTAAATTAAAGTACATTTGTGGACATTTTGTGGGGTTGATGGTTTGCTGAGATGTGTGGGAAATTGTTAATTGAATAAATGTGATTTTGAAACAGTAGTAGTTTAGTTAGATCACCAAGGACAAAGATTGAATATTTGGCAGACCGCCCTCAGCATTAAAGCAAAAACACATATACGGTATATTATGAGGGATGGATTTCAAAATCTTTTTCTGTTATCCACATAGCATGGACATTGGAATTATGATTTAAATTCAGACTTGTATCGTCCTAAACCTATCACAGAATATCTGTGAGTCAGTTATAATCAGTCTGTCCACATGTAAAACAATGTGAGCCAATGCCTTTTCCAGCTTTCATGTCCAGTAAGTAGCTGTAATGGTGACGGCTTCCCATTAGCTGTATGTGTTATAAATCAACAGGATATAAGAAAGCAGCTTGGACTAACCATAGTGCCCCGGGGGAAACCCACTCACCACTCCACCTCCCACTCCTCCTCTCCTCATCCCCCGTTCCCTCCAATCACAGCATCCTTTAACAGGTCCCATGTTGGGAAGGTGAAAGGGGAGACAGGGTTTTAACAGTAACTTAATACATTACCTGACAAAAGTGGCAATGATATATAGACCCCTAAGACATGTCTATTATCTAATGGAGGAGTCTACTGTATTTTCTAATGGAGGAGTCTACTATATCTATTATCTAATGGAGGAGTCTACTATATATATTATCTAATGGAGGAGTCTACTATAGCTGTATCTATTATCTAATGGAGGAGTCTACTATAGCTGTATCTATTATCTAATGGAGGAGTCTACTGTATCTATTATCTAATGGAGGAGTCTACTATAGCTGTATCTATTATCTAATGGAGGAGTCTACTATAGCTGTATATATTATCTAATGGAGGAGTCTACTGTATCTATTATCTAATGGAGGAGTCTACTGTATCTATTATCTAATGGAGGAGTCTACTATAGCTGTATCTATTATCTAATGGAGGAGTCTACTATAGCTGTATATATTATCTAATGGAGGAGTCTACTGTATCTATTATCTAATGGAGGAGTCTACTGTATCTATTATCTAATGGAGGAGTCTACTATAGCTGTATCTATTATCTAATGGAGGAGTCTACTGTATCTATTATCTAATGGAGGAGTCTACTGTATCTATTATCTAATGGAGGAGTCTACTATAGCTGTATCTATTATCTAATGGAGGAGTCTACTGTATCTATTATCTAATGGAGGAGTCTACTGTATCTATTATCTAGTGGAGGAGTCTACTGTATCTATTATCTAATGGAGGAGTCTACTGTATCTATTATCTAATGGAGGAGTCTACTGTATCTATTATCTAATGGAGGAGTCTACTATATATATTATCTAATGGAGGAGTCTACTATAGCTGTATCTATTATCTAATGGAGGAGTCTACTGTATCTATTATCTAATGGAGGAGTCTACTATATATATTATCTAATGGAGGAGTCTACTATAGCTGTATCTATTATCTAATGGAGGAGTCTACTATAGCTGTATCTATTATCTAATGGAGGAGTCTACTATATATATTATCTAATGGAGGAGTCTACTATATATATTATCTAATGGAGGAGTCTACTGTATCTATTATCTAGTGGAGGAGTCTACTATATATATTATCTAATGGAGGAGTCTACTATATATATTATCTAATGGAGGAGTCTACTGTATCTATTATCTAGTGGAGGAGTCTACTGTATTTTCTAATGGAGGAGTCTACTATATATATTATCTAATGGAGGAGTCTACTATAGCTGTATCTATTATCTAATGGAGGAGTCTACTATAGCTGTATCTATTATCTAATGGAGGAGTCTACTGTATCTATTATCTAATGGAGGAGTCTACTGTATCTATTATCTAATGGAGGAGTCTACTGTATATATTATCTAATGGAGGAGTCTACTGTATCTATTATCTAATGGAGGAGTCTACTGTATCTATTATCTAATGGAGGAGTCTAATGTATCTATTATCTAATGGAGGAGCCTACTGTATTTTCTAATGGAGGAGTCTACTATAGCTGTATCTATTATCTAATGGAGGAGTCTACTATAGCTGTATCTATTATCTAATGGAGGAGTCTACTGTATTTTCTAATGGAGGAGTCTACTATAGCTGTATCTATTATCTAATGGAGGAGTCTACTATAGCTGTATCTATTATCTAATGGAGGAGTCTAATGTATCTATTATCTAATGGAGGAGCCTACTGTATCTATTATCTAATGGAGGAGTCTACTGTATTTTCTAATGGAGGAGTCTACTATAGCTGTATCTATTATCTAATGGAGGAGTCTACTGCAGTGGTTCTTAACCTGGGTTCGATCGAACCCCAGGGGTTCGGTGAGTCAGTCTCAGGGGTTCGGCGGAGGTCAAGACACACACCTGACTCATATGATTCGTGATGACACGCCCCGCTTGGCCATCATTGGCTGCAGGTGATCACGCAACATCGCTTGGCCTATCTGTGCTGCAGGGAATTTGGCGCGCTCAGTAGTCAAATTGTGACTGTCGTGATGGTACGTCGTGTGATTTCTTTCTTAATATTTTAATCCCTTCATACTAACTATGTCGAGCAAAAAAATAAAGTGGTCGGACGAATATGTACAATATGGATTCACATGAATAACGGAACGTGATGAGAGTCAGCGTCCTAACTGCATGATTTGCAATGTCTAGTCTAGCACCGGCAAAACTAAGAGAACACTTCCTTAAGCTGCATGGAGATGGACAATACAAGAACACAACGCTCGCTGAATTCAAGGTGAAGAGAGACATTTTTCCAATTAAGAAGGGTTCGGTGAATGCGCATATGAAACTGGTGGGGGTCAGTACCTCCAACAAGGTTAAGAACCACTGGTCTACTGTATCTATTATCTAATGGAGGAGTCTACTGTATCTATTATCTAATGGAGGAGTCTACTGTATCTATTATCTAATGGAGGAGTCTACTGTATCTATTATCTAATGGAGGAGTCTACTGTATCTATTATCTAATGGAGGAATCTACTGTAGCTGTAACTATTATCTAATGGAGGAGTCTACTGTATCTATTATCTAATGGAGGAATCTACTATAGCTGTATCTATTATCTAATGGAGGAGTCTACTGTATCTATTATCTAATGGAGGAGTCTACTATAGCTGTATTTATTATCTAATGGAGGAGTCTACTGTATCTATTATCTAATGGAGGAGTCTACTATAGCTGTATCTATTATCTAATGGAGGAGTCTACTATAGCTGTATCTATTATCTAATGGAGGAGTCTACTGTATCTATTATCTAATGGAGGAGTCTACTGTATCTATTATCTAATGGAGGAGTCTAATATATATATTATCTAATGGAGGAGTCTACTATAGCTGTATCTATTATCTAATGGAGGAGTCTAATGTATCTATTATCTAATGGAGGAGTCTACTATATATATTATCTAATGGAGGAGTCTACTGTATCTATTATCTAGTGGAGGAGTCTACTGTATCTATTATCTAATGGAGGAGTCTACTATATATATTATCTAATGGAGGAGTCTACTATAGCTGTATCTATTAACTAATGGAGGAGTCTACTGTATCTATTATCTAATGGAGGAGTCTACTGTAGCTGTATCTATTATCTATTAGAGGAGTCTACTACAGCTGTATCTACTTTCTAATGGAGGAGTCTACTGTATCTATTATCTAATGGAGGAATCTACTATAGCTGTATCTATTATCTAATGGAGGAGTCTACTGTATCTATTATCTAATGGAGGAGTCTACTGTATCTATTATCTAATGGAGGAGTCTACTATATATATTATCTAATGGAGGAGTCTACTATATCTATTATCTAATGGAGGAGTCTACTATAGCTGTATCTATTATCTAATGGAGGAGTCTACTATAGCTGTATCTATTATCTAATGGAGGAGTCTACTGTATCTATTATATATTATCTAATGGAGGAGTCTACTATATCTATTATCTATTGGAGGAGTCTACTATAGCTGTATCTATTATCTAATGGAGGAGTCTACTATATATATTATCTAATGGAGGAGTCTACTGTATCTATTATCTATTAGAGGAGTCTACTATAGCTGTATCTATTATCTAATGGAGGAGTCTACTATATATATTATCTAATGGAGGAGTCTACTGTATCTATTATCTAATGGAGGAGTCTACTATAGCTGTATCTATTATCTAATGGAGGAGTCTACTGTATCTATTATCTAATGGAGGAGTCTACTATAGCTGTATCTATTATCTAATGGAGGAGTCTACTGTATCTATTATCTAATGGAGGAGTCTACTATAGCTGTATCTATTATCTAATGGAGGAGTCTACTGTATCTATTATCTAATGGAGGAGTCTACTGTAGCTGTATCTATTATCTATTAGAGGAGTCTACTACAGCTGTATCTACTTTCTAATGGAGGAGTCTACTGTATCTATTATCTAATGGAGGAGTCTACTATAGCTGTATCTATTATCTAATTGAGGAGTCTACTGTATCTATTATCTAATGGAGGAGTCTACTATAGCTGTGTCTATTATCTAATGGAGGAGTCTACTGTATCTATTATCTAATGGAGGAGTCTACTACAGCTGTATCTATTATCTAATGGAGGAGTCTACTATATATATTATCTAATGGAGGAGTCTACTATAGCTGTATATATTATCTAATGGAGGAGTCTACTGTATCTATTATCTAATGGAGGAGTCTACTGTATCTATTATCTAATGGAGGAGTCTACTGTAGCTGTATCTATTATCTATTAGAGGAGTCTACTACAGCTGTATCTACTTTCTAATGGAGGAGTCTACTGTATCTATTATCTAATGGAGGAGTCTACTATAGCTGTATCTATTATCTAATGGAGGAGTCTACTGTATCTATTATCTAATGGAGGAGTCTACTGTATCTATTATCTAATGGAGGAGTCTACTATAGCTGTATCTATTATCTAATGGAGGAGTCTACTGTATATATTATCTAATGGAGGAGTCTACTGTATCTATTATCTAATGGAGGAGTCTACTATAGCTGTATCTATATTACATTTAAGTACCATTGGCCTAGCTAACGTACCATTGGCCTAGCTGCCGTACCATTGGCCTAGCTGCCGTACCATTGGCCTAGCTGCCGTACCATTGGCCTAGCTGCCGTACCATTGGCCTAGCTGCTGTACCATTGGTCTGGCTAACATACCATTGGCCTAGCTAACGTACCATTGGCCTAGCTGCCGTACCATTGGCCTAGCTGCCGTACCATTGGCCTAGCTGCCGTACCATTGGCCTAGCTGCCGTACCATTGGCCTAGCTAACATACCATTGGCCTAGCTAACATACCATTGGCCTAGCTAACATACCATTGGCCTAGCTAACATACCATTGGCCTAGCTGCCGTACCATTGGCCTAGCTGCCGTACCTTTGGCCTAGCTAACGTACCATTGGCCTAGCTGCCGTAACATTGGCCTAGCTAACATACCATTGGCCTAGCTAACATACCATTGGCCTAGCTGCCGTACCATTGGCCTAGCTAACGTACCATTGGCCTAGCTAAGGTACCATTGGCCTAGCTGCCGTACCATTGGCCTAGCTGCCTTACTATTGGCCTAGCTAACGTACCATTGGCCTAGCTGCCGTACCATTGGCCTAGCTGCCGTACCATTGGCCTAGCTAACATACCATTGGCCTAGCTGCCGTACCATTGGCCTAGCTGCCGTACCATTGGCCTAGCTGCCGTACCATTGGCCTAGCTAACGTACCATTGGCCTAGCTGCCGTACCATTGGCCTAGCTAACATACCATTGGCCTAGCTAACATACCATTGGCCTAGCTGCCGTTCCATTGGCCTAGCTAACGTACCATTGGCCTAGCTAACATACCATTGGCCTAGCTAACATACCATTGGCCTAGCTAACATACCATTGGCCTAGCTAACATACCATTGGCCTAGCTGCCGTACCATTGACCTAGCTGCCGTACCATTGGCCTAGCTAACGTACCATTGGCCTAGCTGCCGTACCATTGGCCTAGCTAACGTACCATTGGCCTAGCTAACATACCATTGGCCTAGCTGCCGTACCATTGGCCTAGCTAACGTACCATTGGCCTAGCTAACGTACCATTGGCCTAGCTGCCGTACCATTGGCCTAGCTGCCTTACTATTGGCCTAGCTAACGTACCATTGGCTTAGCTGCCGTACCATTGGCCTAGCTGCCGTACCATTGGCCTAGTTGCCGTACCATTGGCCTAGCTGCCGTACCATTGGCCTAGCTGCCTTACTATTGGCCTAGCTAACGTACCATTGGCATAGCTGCTGTACCATTGGCCTAGCTAACGTACCATTGGCCTAGCTAACGTACCATTGGCCTAGCTGCCGTACCATTGGCCTAGCTAACGTACCATTGGCCTAGCTGCCGTACCATTGGCCTAGCTGCCGTACCATTGGCCTAGCTAACGTACCATTGACCTAGCTAACGTACCATTGGCCTAGCTGCCGTACCATTGGCCTAGCTGCCGTACCATTGGCCTAGCTAACGTACCATTGGCCTAGCTGCCGTACCATTGGCCTAGCTGCCGTACCATTGGCCTAGCTGCCGTACCATTGGCCTAGCTGCTGTACCATTGGCCTGGCTAACGCACCATTGGCCTAGCTGCCGTACCATTGGCCTAGCTAACGTACCATTGGCCTAGCTGCCGTACCATTGGCCTAGCTGACGCATGAAGGCATGCCAGTGTGAATAGGCTACATCCATCCAGCACCTGTTTCAAGTTCGGTTTCCAAGTTTCCAACTCTCCCTCTAAGCGCTGAGCTGGTCTGCTGTAAAGGCAACCTGCTTACTCTCACCATGAGCCTGGTAGGACTGGTACTGACACCGTGAGCCTGGTAGGACTGGTACTGACACCGTGAGCCTGGTAGGACTGGTACTGACACCGTGAGCCTGGTAGGACTGGTACTGACACCATGAGCCTGGTAGGACTGGTACTGACACCGTAAGCCTGGTAGAACTGGTACTGACACCGTGAGCCTGGTAGGACTGGTACTGACACCGTGAGCCTGGTAGGACTGGTACTGACTGACACCGTGAGCCTGGTAGGACTGGTGCTGACACCGTGAGCCTGGTAGGACTGGTACTGACACCATGAGCCTGGTAGGACTGGTACTGACACCGTGAGCCTGGTAGGACTGGTACTGACTGACACCATGAGCCTGGTAGGACTGGTACTGACACCGTGAGCCTGGTAGGACTGGTACTGACTGACACCGTGAGCCTGGTAGGACTGGTACTGACACCGTGAGCCTGGTAGGACTGGTACTGACACCGTGAGTCTGGTAGGACTGGTACTGACACCGTCAGCCTGGTAGGACTGGTACTGACACCGTCAGCCTGGTAGGACTGGTACTGACACCGTGAGCCTGGTAGGACTGGTACTGACTGACACCGTGAGCCTGGTAGGACTGGTACTGACACCGTGAGCCTGGTAGGACTGGTACTGACACCGTCAGCCTGGTAGGACTGGTACTGACACCGTCAGCCTGGTAGGACTGGTACTGACACCGTGAGCCTGGTAGGACTGGTACTGACACCGTGAGCCTAGTAGGACTGGTACTGACACCGTGAGCCTGGTAGGACTGGTACTGACACCATGAGCCTGGTAGGACTGGTACTGACACCGTGAGCCTGGTAGGACTGGTACTGACACCATGAGCCTGGTAGGACTGGTACTGACACCGTGAGCCTGGTAGGACTGGTACTGACACCATGAGCCTGGTAGGACTGGTACTGACTGACACCGTGAGCCTGGTAGGACTGGTACTGACACCGTGAGCCTGGTAGGACTGGTACTGACACCGTGAGCCTGGTAGGACTGGTACTGACTGACACCGTGAGCCTGGTAGGACTGGTACTGACACCGTGAGCCTGGTAGGACTGGTACTGACACCGTGAGCCTGGTAGGACTGGTACTGACTGACACAGGGAATGTTGATCACTCAGGTGCTTTAACTCAGACAGGATATAGGGATATAATCACTGTACCGTCTAAACCACTGAGAATCAGTGTACCGTCTAAACCACTAAACCACTGAGAATCATTGTACCATCTAAACCACTGAGAATCATTGTACCGTCTAAACCACTGAGAATCATTGTACCATCTAAACCACTGAGAATCAGTGTACCATCTAAACCACTGAGAGATTTATTTCAATATAACCAGAAATATTGTATTTTCAGCTGTTTGAAGCTTGTGGACAAAACCGAAAGTAAAAGACGCAAAAACTAAACTTAAGAACGGGAAGCACAGAAATAGTGCACATAGAACATATCAACACTTCTTAGACTTGCTTTAAAATGAGAATGGCAGATCTATAACTCACATTTCTATGTAAATTTGGTCAGGACTCCAAAAAGTTAAAATAGATTCTTTCTTCTTATTTGTGTCCTTTAGTAGTGGTTTCTTTGCAGCAATTCGACCATGAAGGCCTGATTCACACAGTCTCCTCTGAACAGGTGAGGTTGAGATGTGTCGGTTACTTGAACTCTGTGAAGCATTTATTTGGGCTGCAACTTCTGAGGCTGGTAACTCTAATGAACTTATCCTCTGCAGCAGAGGTAACTGGGTCCTGTGGTGGTCCTCATGAGAGCCAGTTTCATCATAGGGCTTGATGGTTTTTGCAACTGCACTTGAAGAAACATTCAAAGTTCTTGAAATGTTCCTGATTGACTGACCTTCATGTCTTAAAGTAATGATGGACTGTTGTTTCTTTTTGCTTATTTGAGCTGTTCTTGCCATAATATGGACTTGGTCTTATACCAAATAGGGATATCTTCTGTATACCACCCCACCTTGTCACAACACAACTGATTGGCTCAAACGCATTAAGAAGGAAAGAAATTCCACAATTTAACTTCTAACAAGGCACACCTGTTAATTAAAATGCATTCCAGGTGACTACCTCATGAAACTGGTTGAGAGAAAGCCAAGAGTGTGCAAAGCTGTCATCAAGGCAAAGGGTGGCTATTTTGAAGAATCTCAAATATAAAATATATTTTGATTCGTTTTAACAGTGTTTTTGGTTACTACATGATTCCATATGTGTTATTTCATAGTTTTGATAAAGAAAAACCCTGGAATGAGTAGGTGTATCCAAACTTTTGACTGGTACTGTATATTGGCCTGGTAAGGGGAACCTCCATCCTGGCATCACACATTTTAGGGGCAGTCTAATCTCAGGGAACCTAATGTTAAATCTGTCACAAGAGACTAGGGAGTTTTTCCTAGCCACCGTGCTTCTAAACCTGCATTGCTTGCTGTTTGGGGTTTTAGGCTGGGTGTCTGTACAGCACTTTGTGACATCAGCTGATGTAAGAAGGGCTTTATAAATACATTTGATTTGATTGATTGATTGAGGAAGTCTAATCTCAGGGAACCTAATGTTAAATCTGTCACAAGAGACTAGAGGTAATCAGGATGAGGTAAAGCAGAGGGGCACAGCACTTCACCAATACGTGTCAGTTTATCTCAACAAACGATATAGGCCTGTGCTCCAGCTTTCTCGCGTTCCAGAGTTCCTTTCAGAGTCTGGCATTGGTGGGGAGTGACTGTATTAAGGGCAATTTATAGACAAGTAAAATAGAGGTGTACAGCATTTCACAAATACATGTCAATTTCCTTTGAATTCCATCCTGGCCTCCCTAAATGTTAAAATACCTTTGCAGCTACCCTTATTGACCTGACCACAAATTACTAAATGACTTGGCTGTAAAGTTTTATGAACAATTATGACATAATAAGTATCCCCTGGTTAACTCCTGGCAGAGTGAGGGAGGGGAGAGGAGGGAGGGGAGAGAGGGGAGAGGAGGGAGGGGAGAGAGAGAGGGAGGGAGGGAGGGAGGGAGGGAGGGAGGGAGGGAGGGAGGGAGGGAGGGAGGGAGAGGAGGGAGAGAGGGAGGGAGGGAGGGAGGGAGGGAGGAGAGAGAGAGAGAGAGAGGGAGGGAGGGGAGAGAGGGGAGAGGAGGGAGGGGAGAGAGAGAGGGAGGGAGGGAGGGAGGGAGGGAGGGAGGGAGGGAGGGAGGGAGGGAGGGAGAGGGAACCAAGTCATTGTTTTCTTTCCATTATTGTTGAGATGAATTGAAACAAGCCAATTGGTTTATGAAATGTAACCAACCAATCAGGCAGCACTGCAGCTGGACGCCCAATCTCCACACTCTGGGGCATTGTGAATGTACAACAATTTGATAGTAGACCAAAACATAAAAACATTTTAAGATGTTGATTCTTATTTAATATCTTATTTTAAATAATATTTTTCACAGCAGTGAAGTTCATTCCTCTCTGCAAAAGAGAAATCACCCCGACCAGAACAAAAGCAGCTGATCTGAGCCAGATAGTTTTATCTTCATGCCTGTTTGTCTTCATGCCCAGGACTGTGTGTGTGTGTGTGTGTGTGTGTGTGTGTGTGTGTGTGTGTGTGTGTGTGTGTGTGTGTGTGTCTGTGTGTGTGTGTGTGTGTGTGTGTGTGTGTGTGTGTGTGTGTGTGTGTGTGTGTGTGTGTGTGTGTGTGTGTGTGTGTGTGTGTGTATTGCTGCCGAGGCTGTGGCCCTCTCGTCCCTCATTGCTCATCAAGCAGGACAATTACGGCCGCGGGGAAAAACAGGCCATTCCTAACAAAGGTCAACCTCCGATTTAACTCCTCCCTCCCTCTCTTCCTCCGCAGAGCACAACTCTTGAGTCCCCCGGTAGACCTGGGGTCAAGACACCGAACCCACTACAGCCTATTGAAGCACTTGTGGGCTTTTGCACAAAGCAGCGAAGCCCTTAGCTCTTAGGGAGCTCAACTACCAGCAGAGGGTTTGATTCAGAGCTAACAAAAAGAGGACATGATGTGAGGCTGAGGCTTGGGAGCCTTCAGAAATAAGCCTGGCTCTGAATGCAACATGCCTGGGACCAGATAGGTGATTCAGGGAAGCCTTTTTTTACACCGTTTCAGTGTGTGTGTGTGTGTGTGTGTGCGTGTGCGTGTGCGTGTGTGCGTGTGTGTGTGTATATACAGCACATTTGGAAAGTTTTCTGACCTCTTGACTTTTTCCACATTTTGTTACGTTACACAGCCTTATTCTATATAAGGTCCCACAGTTGACAGTCAGAGCAAAAACCAAGCCATGAGGTCGAAGGAATTGTCTGTAGAGCTCTTGAGACATGATTGTGTCGAGGCACAGATCTGGGGAAGGGTACCAAACATTTTTGCAGTATTTGTTTTTATTTTATATGACTAGGCAAGTTAGTTAAGAACAAATTCTTATTTACAATGACGGCCTACCCCGGCCAAACCTTAACCCAGACGACACTGGGCCAATTGTGCGCTGCCCTATGGGACTCCCAATCACGGCGGGGTGTGATACAGCCTGGAATCGAACCAGGGTCTGTAGTGATGCTTCTAGCACACAGATGCAGTGCCTTAGACCGCTGTGCCACTCGGGGCCCCTAAAACACAGTGGCCTCAATCATTCTTAAATGGAAGAAGTTTGGAACCACCAAGACTCTTCCTAGAGCTGGCCACCCAGCCAAACTGAGCAATCTGTTGAGAAGGGCCTTGGTCAGGGAGGTGACCAAGAACCCGATGGTCACTCTGACAGAGCGCCAGAATTCCTCTGTGGCGATGGGAGAACCTTCCAGAAGGACAAACATCTATGCAGCACTCTACCAATCAGGTCTTTATGGTAGAGTGGCCAGATGGAAGCCACTTGTCAGTAAAAAGGCACATGACAGCCTGCTTTGAGTTTGTTAAAAGGCACCTAAAGTGGCTTCGGGACAAGTCTCTGAATGTCCTTGAGTGGCCCAGTCAGAACCCAGACTTGAACCCGATCAAACATTTTTGGAGAGACCTGAAAATAGCTGTGCAGTAATGCTCTCCATCCAACCTGACAGAGCTTGAGAGGATCTGCAGAGAAGAATGGGTGAAACTCCCCAAATAGAGGTGTGCCAAGCTTGTAGCGTCATACCCAAGAAGACTCGAGGCTGTAATCACTGCTAAAGGTTCTTCAACAAAGTACTGAGTACTAATATAATGTAATGTATAATAATGTAATATAATGTAAATGTAAATGTAATATAAAATGGGATATTTCATTTTTTTATTTTTAATACGTTTTCAAAAATTTCTACAAACCTGTTTTTGCTTGGTCATTATGGGGTATTGTGATGTCATTATGGGGTATTGTGATGTCATTATGGGGTATTGTGATGTCATTATGGGATATTGTGATGTCATTATGGGGTATTGTGATGTCATTATGGGGTATTGTGATGTCATTATGGGGTATTGTGATGTCATTATGGGTATTGTGTGTAGATTGATGGGGGGGAACGATTTAATCCATTTTAGAATAAGGCCGTAACGTAACAAAATGTGGAAAAAGTCAAGGGGTCTGAATACTTTCCAAATGCTGTGTGTGTGTGTGTGTATGTGTGTGTGTGTGTGTGTGTGTGTGTGTGTGTGCGCACGTGTGTGTGTGTGTGTATCAGTATGCTTTTCTCATAACAATAACCAACCAAGCAATGCTGTTTATTTCCCAATATCAATTAAACAATTGGAAATTACTATGAAGCATTAATTATGACACTTCAAACAGCTAAAACAACACAATAGTAGCCAACAACAACAAAAATAATCACTCATTAAGTTATTTGAACCTGCAATAAAATAAACCATTGTAATAAACAATTCCCTAGATGATTTAAAGCTTTTGATAATTCAGATATTTCAGTATTGAACAAAGTTTATGTTATATAGGCTAAATGGTGTAACAGTGATTGATGTAATTGATTGATTAAAATCTTCTGGAAGTCTTAAGTCCATAATATTATTAAATAGATATTATTAGCATTGGGGAGCAAAGCCTAGTGATATTAAAATTACATGGCCACCCAAGTCGCATAGCGTCTAGTATGTGCTGTTATATCGCAGCTAAGAAAAAACCTTGCCAGTAAAAGTACTATGAAAATATACAGTACATTTCTGTCATATCTATTATAGGTTCAATTGATCATCCGACTTCATCCTCATCAGGATTCAGACTATTGGAATTGATTCTTGTCTTTAGGTAGCTGAGGTACCCTGAAAAGGGTGTTGAGGGTTTTCTCAGCCAGGCTTTCAGCCACCTACCCCACGCAGAATGGTTCACCGTGTTGTCTGCACCGACTCAATCACCCCCTGACACACATTTCTAAAGAAATCGAAGAGATACATTGTGAAACATTTGATCAAATTCAAGTGTATTCAACCCGACACGACGTAGACATAAGCTTTGTACCGAGACACAATTTAGGCAACCCTGTCGGTAAAGCTACGGTAGCCCGGTAAATGACCACCGTCTTATCCGCTACACAGGGACCGTACAGTAGTCTACCAAAAACCCTGCATTATCTGTGTCAAAATGCACAATTCAGCATTCTCCAGTCGTTAAAGTACATGAACAGCTCTGAAATGGGGCTCCTTGGGCTGACTACCGATGAGAATTCTCATCTGCAGTTTAACGTTCACGATCCGGGACTTCAACCGATAAATCATTTGGATTCAACCGGAGCCCGAGCCCCTGTACGCAATTTCTGCTGCATGATGCTCGCGTACAGCTGTTTTGCAACATCATGCACATTTCCCTAATAAATATCCTTACCATTCCGAAGACACATCCAACGTATACACGTCGTTATTTGGAATGAATCGCCCCAAGACTAAAAAATGATTTCCGTTCCGGTAGAGTTGTTATTTCTTCCGTTAGAAGTGTAGATCAAAACAGCTCTCTCCTCATCACTGCCGGAGTCGCGGAACAGAAACGTATCGCCATCACAAACCGAAGGGGATCAATGGAAACGCAGTTTATGTATAATAATAATAATAAAATAAAAACAACTACATAAACCCGCGGGACTATTTGTGGTCAGAAAAACAAAAACAGAAGAAATGAAGAGCTGAAGAATAGGAGAGAAATGGCAGGAAAAAGTCCCTAAACACAGTCACACGTTGAGTCACACAGTGCACAGAGAGAGTGGTGAAGCTGCAAACCAGCAGCACAGCCGAGGAATGGCAACCAAGCAGAGAACTCACGATTTACAAAACTGGTTCGTACCATGGAGGAGAAAAGGGGTGTGCGTGGAGTGGTCGCCCCCTTCGGTACCAATCTACATCTCTCCATATCATATTTTCTGACTGTTCTTATTATCCCTATTCATAAAGAGATGTAAAGCAGTGGGGGGTAACATTTAGTAGAGTACATATAGCTCGCTTTAAACTAGTATCCTACTGATTGTAGCCTAGTATAACCGTGGAATAGAGGGGGCTATCGAAGCTAACCAACCATATGAGAAAGCATAACTTCTGACTCAGCCAGGCTATTTTTTTCTTGTAGAGTTTTCATTATAAATTTCATAGCCAACATCGATAGATATTCATTTTTCTAATGAAAACATTGTTTGATAATAACACCAAATATAATATTAACATGTATTATTCACAGGTTTATATTCTATAATGGGGAAATAACTCCACAGAGTTTGGGAAGATTGATTTTATACTAAAATATAAAGTTTTGGTCCCATTTTTCATGAGCTGAAATAAAAGATACCAGAAATGTTCTATATGCACAAAAAGCTTATTTCTCTCAAATGTTGTGCACAGATTTGTTTACATTCCTGCATTTCTCCTTTGCCAAGATAATCCATCCACCTGACAGGTGTGGCATATCAACAAGTTGATTAAACAGCATGAACATTACACAGGTGCACCTTGTGCTGGGGGCAATAAAAGGCCAGTCTAAAATGTGCAATTTTGTCACACAACACAATGCCATAGATGTCTCAAGTTTTGATGGAGCGTGCAATTGGCATGTTGACTGCAGGAATGTCCACCAGAGCTGTTGCCAGATAATTGAATGTTAATTCCTCTACTATAAGCATAGTTTTCCAACATAGTTTTTAAAGAATTTGGTAGCATGTCCAACCGGCCTCACAACCGCAGACCACGTGTATGACATCGTAAAGGGCGAGCAGTTTGTTGATGTCAACATTGTGAACAGAGTGCCCCATAGTGGCGGTGGGGTTATGGTTATAGGCAGGCATAAGCTACGGACAACCAACAAAATTGTATTTTATCGATGACAATTTGAATGCACAGAGATGCCGTGATGAGATCCTGAGGCCCATTGTCGTGCCATTCATCTGCTGCCATCACCTCATGTTTCAGCATGATAATGCACGGCCCCATGCAACAAGGATCTGTACACAATTCCTGGAAGCTGAAAATGTACCCGTTCTTCCACGACCTGCATACTCACCAGACATGTCACCCATTGAGCATGTTTGGGATGCTCTGGATCGACATGTATGACAGCGTGTTCCAGTTCACGCCAATATCCAGCAACTCCGCACAGCCATTGAAGAGGAGTTGGACACCATTTTACAGGCCACAATCAACAGCCTGATCAACTCTATGCAAAGGAGATGTGTCGCGCTGCATGAGACAAATGGGGGGTCACACCAGATACTGACTGGTTTTCAGATCGACGCCACTACCTTTGTTTTAAGGTATCTGTATATCTGTATTCCCAGTCATGTGAAATCCATAGATTAGGGCCTAATTTATTTATTTAAATTGACTGATTTCCTTATATGAACTGTAACTCAGTAAAATCTTTGAAATTGTTGCATGTTGCGATTATATTTTTGTGTAGTATTGTTATTGTGCCCCTAGCACATGGAATGACCAGCAGGCCATTTTGAGGCTTGACTCTCCAGTCTGGAAGGATCAGTACGGGACTTTGGTGAGGAATGTGGCGAAGGAGAACTGCACTTCTTTTGGTTGATGTTTTGATTGATGTCTACTTTTATCTGTCGCTTTTTTTTAAATATTAGATTTGTTGTAATGTGTCATTCTGCATTTATTGTGTGGTTTTGAGACTGATTCTGTTGAATATTGTTCCCTGGGCACCCTTGTAAATGAGACCCTGGTTAAATAAAAGTTAAATGAACAATTATGGACAATCAATTCAACGTATAATTATCACAATTCTAGCTGTGGGAAAAAAGGAGTCTTGTTTATGAATAGGTGTGTGTGTGAAGTTCACATATGAGTTGTTTTCATAGGAACAAACCCAACATGTGACCAGAAGTTACCCCCCCCCCCCCAACCACAGGTCCAAATCCTCTGACTCCAGACCAGTACCAGAGATTAGTAGGTTACAAAGGAACAGGACCATTCTCTTGTTCACCCTGACACTACTTTTGTCCCCCAATGTTTAAATGACTCCCGTCCCTAAATCCTTCCCCCCTAAAACCCAATGCCGTTGGTTCCTGGTTTCAAAAGAATGGTCCCTAGTTCTGGAAGTATGTATGGTGGCCCTGGGAACAACAGAGGCCAGGGAGAAGGAGAGGAGAGTATGTATGGTGGCCCTGGGAACAACAGAGGCCAGGGAGAAGGAGAGGAGAGAGGGAGAAGAGGAGGTATGTGTGGGCTTTAATTCACTGCTTTATCCCCTTAAAGCTAATCTGGGCCTGGCTTAGGGTCTTACTGCTCACCAGCTCACAGCCTGTCAATGGATGAGTAAAAAGTTAAATATGCTTTTAGATGTAAAGAGGCAGGACTGGAGCTAGCTGTCAGCAGCCTGGGATTGGGATTGTGGTTGTGTCATTGTGGGGTTCTGAGACGAAACCCTCCGGTGATATAGACAACAGGAAGAAAGGACCCAGCTGAGGGTCCGTCCCAAATGGTACCCTATTCCCTTTATAGTGCACTACGTTTTGACCAAGGCTCATAGGGGGGCGATAAAGGAAATAGAATTCCGTTTGGGACACACACTGAGTCTCATTATAAAAAGAGTCCCATGGGTTGACGATGCTGTCCGCAGGTGTTTGGTTAGTTAGGCCTTGTCCGTTTGATTTGACACAGTCACAGATACGTTCCTAATAAATACAGGTCGTACAAATCCAATGTTGATTTTTTTTTTTTAAGTGTGGAAAAAATATGTGAAATGTAAGTATTTCTGTCACTGCACAACTCTCGAAGACCATGAAATGCATTACCTCCATTTTGTCAGAGTTAGAATTGGTTCCATCATGTATGTTTTATAGAGAATGTAGACGTATTGAGAGGACATACACTGCCTTCAGAAAGTATTCACACACCTGAATTTAAAATGGATTAAATTGAGATGTTTTGTGACTGGCCTACACACAATACCCCAACATGTCAAAGTGGAATTCAGTTTTTTTTAAATGTTTTACAAATGAATGAAAAATGTAAAGCTGAAATGTGATGAGTCCATAAGTATTCAACCCCTTTGTGATGACAAGCCTAAATAAGTCCAGGAGTAAACATGTGCTTACCAAGTCATATAATAAGTTGTATGGAATCACTCTGTGTTCAATAACAGTGTTTAACATGATTTTTTTATGACTACCTCATCTCTGTACCCCACACATACAATTATCTGCAAGGTCCCTCAGTTGAGCAGTGAATTTCAAACACAAAGACCAGGGAGGTTTTTGAGTGAATTGCAAAGAAGGGCACCTATTGGTAGATGGGTAAAAATACAATAAAAAGCAGACATTGAATATCCCCTTGAGCATGGTGAAGTTATTAATTACACTTTGGATGGTGTATCAATACACCCAGTCACTACAAAGATACAGGCGTCCTTCATAACTCAGTTGCCGGAGAGGAAGGAAACCGCTCAGGGATTTCACCATGAGGCCAATGGTCACTTTAAAACAGTGACAGAGTTTCATGGCTGTGATAGGAGGAAACATAGGAGGGATCAACAACATTGTAGTTACTCCACAATACTAACCTAAATGACAGAGTGAAAAGAAGGAAGCCTGTACAGAATACAAATATTGCAAAACATGCATCCTGTTTGCAACAAGGCACTAAAGTAAAACTGCAATAAATGTGGTAAATAAATTAACTTTATGTCCTGAATACAAAGCATTATGTTTGGGGCAAATCCAACACATCACCTGGTACCACTCTTCATATTTTCAAGCATGGTGGTGGCTGCATCATGTTATGGTTTTGCTTGTCATCTGCAAGGAGTTTAAGATAAAAAATAAACGGAATAGAGCCAAGCACAAGCACAATCCTAGAGGAAAACCTGGTTCAGTCTGCTTTCCAACAGACACTGGGAGACAAATTCACCTTTCAGCAGGACAATAACCTAAAGCACAAGGCCAAATATACACTGGAGTTGCTTACCAAGACGACATTGAATGTTCTTGAGTGGCCTTGATTCACAGTTTTGACTTAAATCAGCTTGAAAATCTAAGGCAAGACTTGCAAATGGCTGTCTAGCAGTGTTCAACAACCAAATTGACAGCTTAAAGAATTCTTTAAAGAATAATGTGCAAATATTGTACAGTCCAGGTGTGCATAGCTCTTAGAGACTTACCCAAAAAGACTCACAGCTGTAATCGCTGGCAGAGTGATGCTAAACATGCTCTGGGGTGTGAATACATACGTAAATGAGATATTTCTGTATTTAATTTTCAATAAATTTGCCAACACTTCTAAAAACACTGTCATTATGAGGGTATTGTGTGTAGATGTGTGTGAAATACAAATCTATTTAAGACATTTTTAATTCAGGCTGTAACACAACAAAATAAGTCAAGGGGTAGGAATACTTTATGAAGGCTCTGTAGGTAGGTAGTCTGACTGCACCATTTCTGAAAATATGTCCCAAATGGCACCCTATTCCCTATATAGTGCACCCTATTCCCTATATAGTGCACCCTATTCCCTATATATAGTGCACCCTATTCCCTATATAGTGCACCCTATTCCCTATATATAGTGCACCCTATTCCCTATATAGTGCACCCTATTTCATTTGCATATAATTGACCACTATAGGGAATTTAATGAATACATGTTTTGGTTACATGTCAGTGCATTATCAGGAAGTGTTTTGAGTGGGGTGAAGATGGAATATCACAAAAGGGTTGATTACTCGGTGAAACGTTTAACTTCAAAGCATCCCTGGCCTGGCGATGATCAAGGCCTTCAGACTAGAGTCTCTAGGCTTCTTCAGCAGCAGGGTTTTCAGTGTAGTGTGCAGGTTGGTGATAACAGGGCTATATTAACACCACAGACTGAGAGGCGTAGGCAACTCTGTGTGGACAGAAATGTGGATAGAGTCCGTCATCAATAGGAACAATACATGGAGTGTGAAGGTGAACCACACCGAGTATACCAGTCCATTGGGTGGTGGACCATTCTTGATACACACAGGACACTGTTCAGAGTGAGAGAAAAAAAACAGCAGCATTGCAGTTCTTGACACACTCAAACCGGGTGCGCCTGGTACCTACTACCCCACCCCGTTCAAAGGCACTTTAAATATGTTGCTCATTCGTAACACGTGCACACTAACAGTGACATGCTTACTTCCCAACAGAGTTACAGGTAAAGATTTGTATAAAATAGAATAAGAAAATAGTGACAAGAGGAATAAATATTTAGTGAATAAAAACAACATGGCTACATACAGGAAGTAGAAAACAACATGGCTATATACAGGAAGTATAAAATAACATGGCTATATACAGGAAGTAGAAAATAACATGGCTATATACAGGAAGTAGAAAATAACATGGCTATATACAGGAAGTAGAAAATAACATGGCTATATACAGGAAGTATAAAATAACATGGCTACATACAGGAAGTAGAAAACAACATGGCTATATACAGGAAGTATAAAATAACATGGCTATATACAGGAAGTAGAAAATAACATGGCTATATACAGGAAGTAGAAAATAACATGGCTATATACAGGAAGTAGAAAACAACATGGCTATATACGGGGAGTAGAAAATAACATGGCTAAATACAGGGAGTAGAAAATATCATGGCTGTATACAGGAAGTAGAAAATAACATGGCTATATACGGGGAGTAGAAAATAACATGGCTATATACAGGAAGTAGAAAATAACATGGCTATACACAGGAAGTACCAGCACCGAGTCGTGTGCTGGGGTACGAGGGAATTGAGGTAACTACAGCATTTACATATTGGTAGGGGATTAGCCAACAAAATAGATAGAATGCAGCAGCAGTTTGTGGGGAGTGTGTGTGTGTGTGTGTGTGTGTGTGTGTGTGTGTGTGTGTGTGTGTGTGTGTGTGTGTGTGTGTGTGTGTGTGTGTGTGTGTGTGTGTGTGTGTGTGTGTGTGTGTGTGTTGGGGTGTCCGTGTATGTATGCGTGAGTGTGTGGGTAGAGTCCAGTCAGTGTGAGGGTAGAGTCCAGTCAGTGTGAGGGTAGAGTCCAATCAGTGTGTGGGTAGAGTCCAGTCAGTGTGAGGGTAGAGTCCAGTCAGTGTGGGTAGAGTCCCGTCAGTGTGGGTAGAATCCAGTCAGTGTGGGTAGAGTCCAGTCAGTGTGGGTAGAGTCCAGTCAGTGTGGGTAGAGTCCAGTCAGTGTGGGGGTAGAGTCCAGTCAGTGTGGGTAGAGTCCAGTCAGTGTGTGGGTAGAGTCCAGTCAGTGTGTGGGTAGAGTCCAGTCAGTGTGGGTAGAGTCCAGTCAGTGAGGGTAGAGTCCCGTCAGTGTGGGGGTAGAGTCCAGTCAGTGTGTGGGTAGAGTCCAGTCAGTGTGTGTGGGTAGAGTCCAGTCAGTGTGGGTAGAGTCCAGTCAGTGTGGGTAGAGTCCAGTGAGTGTGGGTAGAGTCCAGTCAGTGTGGGGGTAGAGTCCAGTCAGTGTGGGTAGAGTCCAGTCAGTGTGGGTAGAGTCCAGTCAGTGTGGGGGTAGAGTCCAGTCAGTGTGTGGGTAGAGTCCAGTCAGTGTGGGTAGAGTCCAGTCAGTGTGTGGGTAGAGTCCAGTCAGTGTGGGTAGAGTCCAGTCAGTGTGGGTAGAGTCCAGTCAGTGTGGGTAGAGTCCAGTCAGTGTGGGTAGAGTCCAGTCAGTGTGTGGGTAGAGTCCAGTCAGTGTGTGGGTAGAGTCCAGTCAGTGTGTGGGTAGAGTCCAGTCAGTGTGGGTAGAGTCCAGTCAGTGTGAGGTAGAGTCCAGTCAGTGTGGGTAGAGTCCAGTCAGTGTGTGGGTAGAGTCCAGTCAGTGTGTGGGTAGAGTCCAGTCAGTGTGGGTAGAGTCCAGTCAGTGTGGGTAGAGTCCAGTCAGTGTGAGGGTAGAGTCCAGTCAGTGTGGGTAGAGTCCAGTCAGTGTGGGTAGAGTCCAGTCAGTGTGTGGGTAGAGTCCAGTCAGTGTGGGGGTAGAGTCCAGTCAGTGTGGGTAGAGTCCAGTCAGTGTGAGGGTAGAGTCCAGTCAGTGTGGGTAGAGTCCAGTCAGTGTGTGGGTAGAGTCCAGTGAGTGTGTGGGTAGAGTCCAGTCAGTGTGGGTAGAGTCCAGTCAGTGTGGGTAGAGTCCAGTCAGTGTGTGGGTAGAGTCCAGTCAGTGTGTGGGTAGAGTCCAGTCAGTGTGGGTAGAGTCCAGTCAGTGTGTGGGTAGAGTCCAGTCAGTGTGTGGGTAGAGTCCAGTGAGTGTGTGGGTAGAGTCCAGTCAGTGTGGGTAGAGTCCAGTCAGTGTGGGTAGAGTCCAGTCAGTGTGTGGGTAGAGTCCAGTGAGTGGGCATAAATTCAGTGCAAGAGAGTTGGTTTAAAAATGTGTCAGGGTAGTTATTTGGTTAGCTACTTAGCAGTCTTCTTTAGCAGTCTTATGCCTTGGGGGTTAAAGCTGTTCAGCGTCCTGTTGGTTCCAAACTTGATGCACTGATAATGCTTACCATGCTTTAGCAGAGAGAACAGTCTGTGACTTGAATTTTTGAGGACAGCAAAAAGGACCAGAAAAACAGGTTTCTGACGGTAAACGTGTACCAGAGAACAGCTCTGTCATGGTCCAGGGCAGTGAGGCTGCACTCAGCTTAAAGGAAGATAGTGGAGACCAAAATAAGGACAAGGACAGCACCCCGATCTCTCACCTCAGGCACTCCAACAGCACCCTGACCTCTCACCTCAGGCACTCCATCAGCACCGCGACCTCTCACCTCAGGCACTCCAACAGCACCGCGACCTCTCACCTCAGGCACTCCAACAGCACCCCGACCTTTCACCTCAGGCACTCCAACAGCACCCCGATCTCTCACCTCAGGCACTCCAACAGCACCCCGACCTCTCACCTCAGGCACTCCAACAGCACCCCGACCTTTCACCTCAGGCACTCCATCAGCACCGCGACCTCTCACCTCAGGCACTCCAACAGCACCGCAACCTTTCACCTCAGGCACTCCAACAGCACCCCGACCTCTCACCTCAGGCACTCCAACAGCACCCCGACCCCTCACCTCAGGCACTCCAACAGCACCCCGACCTCTCACCTCAGGCACTCCAACAGCACCCCGACCCCTCACCTCAGGCACTCCAACAACACCCCGACCCCTCACCTCAGGCACTCCAACAGCACCCTGACCTCTCACCTCAGACACTCCAACAGCACCCCGATCTCTCACCTCAGGCACTCCAACAGCACCCCGACTTCTCACCTCAGGCACTCCAACAGCACCCCGATCTCTCACCTCAGGCACTCCAACAGCACCCCGACTTATCCGGTTGTGTGGTATGGGTTACTGAGCTGAAGGAGCAGCCCCCCAGCTACACCACCTCCAGACTGCTGAGAGACAGGCTGGCTCTGTTAGAGGTATGGGTTACTGAGCTGAAGGAGCAGCCCCCCAGCTACACCACCTCCAGACTGCTGAGAGACAGGCTGGCTCTGTTAGAGGTATGGGTTACTGAGCTGAAGGAGCAGCCCCCCAGCTACACCACCTCCAGACTGCTGAGAGACAGGCTGGCTCTGTTAGAGGTATGGGTTACTGAGCTGAAGGAGCAGCCCCCCAGCTACACCACCACCAGCCCAGACACAGAGCTTCTACAGGACCAGATCAACCAGCGCTGGACCCAGCTGAAGAACTCTATCCAAGAGCTGAGAGAGAGCCTTACCACAGCTCTTGAGGAGGTAAAGGCCACCATGAGGAGAGAGCCTTACCACAGCTCTGGAAGAGGTAAAGGCCACCATGAGGAGAGAGCCTTACCACAGCTCTGGAGGAGGTAAAGGACACCATGAGGAGAGAGCCTTACCACAGCTCTTGAGGAGGTAAAGGCCACCATGAGGAGAGAGCCTTACCACAGCTCTGGAGGAGGTAAAGGCCACCATGAGGAGAGAGTCTTACCACAGCTCTGGAGGAGGTAAAGGACACCATGAGGAGAGAGTCTTACCACAGCGCTTGAGGTGGTAAAGGTCACCATGAGGAGAGAGCCTTATCACAGCTCTTGTGGAGGTAAAGGTCACCATGAGGAGAGAGCCTTACCACAGCGCTTGAGGTGGTAAAGGTCACCATGAGGAGAGAGCCTTATCACAGCTCTTGAGGTGGTAAAGGTCACCATGAGGAGAGAGCCTTACCACAGCTCTTGTGGAGGTAAAGGTCACCATGAGGAGAGAGCCTTATCACAGCTCTTGAGAGGGTAAAGGCCACCATGCGGAGAGAGCCTTACCACAGCTCTGGAGGAGGTAAAGGTCACCATGAGGAGAGAGCCTTACCACAGCTCTGGAGGAGGTAAAGGCCACCATGAGGAGAGAGCCTTACCACAGCTCTTGAGGAGGTAAAGGCCACCATGAGGAGAGAGCCTTACCACAGCTCTTGAGGAGGTAAAGGAGGAGATGGCAAAGGAGTTGTCTGTCATCAAGAGGGTGCTGCAGCATAGAGAACAGACTGTAGAGACTCCCAGAGAGAAGCTTCAGCCCCTCACCACGCCAACCCCCCCCCCCCCCCCCCCCCCCCCCCCCCAAATGACCCAGCCCCAGACTGTAAACCCTCGACTCTGGTAAAACCCACTGAGGTGGCCATCCTCATTGACTCAAATGGGAAATTCATCCAAGAGGATAAACTCATCCCCCACCACAAGGTGTCCAAAATATGGTGCCCAAAAACACAGGATGTACTCCACATCCTGTCCCAGCCTGACTTTGGCACACTAGGCCACGTTATTATTCACACCGGCACGAACAACCTGCGAGAGGAGCAGGAGAGAGTAGGCAGCCTGGTGAACAGAGTAGCAGAGAGGAGCAGGAGAGAGTAGGCAGCCTGGTGAACAGAGTAGCAGAGAGGGCCTCTGAGTGGTTCCCCAACTCCCACATCACCATCTCCACTCTGCTGCCCCGCAAAGACTTTCATCCCCGTACCATTCAGAAAGTCAACGCTGACATCCCTCTGAACAGCTCAGTAGTTAGTAGTTACTGTATTTCTGTTACCCTGTTTATCACTCTGAACAGCTCAGTAGTTACTGTATTTCTGTTATCCTGTACATCCCTCTGAACAGCTCAGTAGTTAGTAGTTACTGTATTTCTATTATCCTGTATATCCCTCTGAACAGCTGAGTAGTTAGTAGTTACTGTATTTCTGTTATCCTGTTTATCCCTCTGAACAACTCAGTAGTTAGTAGTTACTGTATTTCTGTTACCCTGTTTATCCCTCTGAACAACTCAGTAGTTAGTAGTTACTGTATTTCTGTTATCCCGTTTATCCCTCTGAACAACTCAGTAGTTAGTAGTTACTGTATTTCTGTTATCCTGTTTATCACTCTGAACAACTCAGTAGTTAGTAGTTACTGTATTTCTGTTATCCCGTTTATCCCTCTGAACAACTCAGTAGTTAGTAGTTACTGTATTTCTGTTATCCTGTTTATCCCTCTGAACAACTCAGTAGTTAGTAGTTACTGTATTTCTGTTATCCTGTTTATCCCTCTGAACAACTCAGTAGTTAGTAGTTACTGTATTTCTGTTACCCTGTTTATCACTCTGAACAACTCAGTAGTTAGTAGTTACTGTATTTCTGTTATCCTGTTTATCCCTCTGAACAACTCAGTAGTTAGTAGTTACTGTATTTCTGTTACCTTGTTTCTCACTCTGAACAACTCAGTAGTTAGTAGTTACTGTATTTCTGTTATCCTGTTTATCACTCTGAACAGCTCAGTAGTTACTGTAATTCTGTTTCCTTGTTTATCACTCTGAACAACTCAGTAGTTACTGTATTTCTATTATCCTGTTTATCACTCTGAACAACTCAGTAGTTACTGTAATTCTGTTTCCTTGTTTATCACTCTGAACAACTCAGTAGTTACTGTAATTCTGTTTCCTTGTTTATCCCTCTGAACAACTCAGTAGTTAGTAGTTACTGTATTTCTGTTATCCTGTTTATCCCTCTGGACAACTCAGTAGTTAGTAGTTACTGTATTTCTGTTATCCTGTTTATCCCTCTGAACAACTCAGTAGTTAGTAGTTACTGTATTTCTGTTACCCTGTTTATCACTCTGAACAGCTCAGTAGTTAGTAGTTACTGTATTTCTGTTATCCTGTTTATCACTCTGAACAGCTCAGTAGTTAGTAGTTACTGTATTTCAGTTATCCTGTATATCCCTCTGAACAACTCAATAGTTACTAGTTACTGTATTTCTGTTATCCTGTTTATCACTCTGAACAGCTCAGTAGTTACTGTAAATCTGTTTCCTTGTTTATCACTCTGAACAACTCAGTAGTTACTGTATTTCTATTATCCTGTTTATCACTCTGAACAACTCAGTAGTTACTGTAATTCTGTTAATCTCACTCTGAACAACGTATTAGTTAGTAGTTACTGTATTTCTGACTGCTATTCTTTCTTTTTGCAACATGAAAAATCACTATCAGTTAGCATGTGGAACATTCAGGGCCTAAACTCATCAACCTTCAGACTGAAGAGTTTAGCACTGGAGTTCAACAACAATCTGAAAGATGTTGATCATTCTGCAGGAGACGTGGTGTAAGGCTGACATTGTCACTAACTGTCCCACAGGCTACAGGGAGGGTAATTGTGCCGTCACAGAAACACAGCTCTGTCAATAGAGGCAGAGATTCTCGGGGGATTATTCGTCTGGTACAAATCCGAACTACGAAATCAAATTGATCCCCTCAAAATTGGTAAATATCACATTTGGTTACAACTGAAAAAGATGTGTTCCTTTGCGCAATATACAATATATCCCACCTCAGAATCCCCATACTCCTCAGAGGAGATCTTCCCCACCCTTGAGGAAGAAACGTGCCATTTCCAGGCACAGGGAAATGTGCTCATCTGTGGGGACACAAATGCGCTCACAGGAACACTACCTGATCTACTGACCACACGAGGGGACAGCTTTATTACAGGCCATACTGTTTCTAACTGTCTTCATCTCCCCCATAGAAACAACAGTGACAGCACCAGCAACAAAAAACAGAAGGGATCTGTTACAGCTCTGTAGAAGCCTGCGTCTGTACTTTGTCAAATGGTAAGTTACGGGGGGACTCTTTGGGGAGATTCACCTATTGCTCACCTCTTGGCCACAGCACAGTAGACTATATAATTACAGACACTGACCCCTTTCTCTCTCAGCTCATTCACCGTCAAGCCACTAACACCTCTGTCTGATCACAGCCAAATTACGTTGTTCCTCAAAAGAACAGACATGGAAACAACCACACATTCACAGCCCAGTGAGCTGTACAACATCAGAAATTCATACAGATGATCCCAAAACGGCACAGAAGAATACCAGAAAGCAACCAATAACCAAAATGTAGGTACCTTTCTGAATACTACACCATATTCTGTAAAACTGAAGCACAACTCAATTATTTATTTTTTTAAACCCAAAAAAGACCACAGATGACAACTGGTTTGATGCAGATTGTAAAATTAAAAGGAAAAAACTTACAACACTATCAAACCTAAAGCACAGAGACCCAAATTATAATGATTAATTACGCCTTAATTACTGGGAGACTTTAAAACTCTATAAACGTACAGTCAGAACCAAAAAAGAACAGTACAACAGCAAGCAGCTGACACTAATTGAGGAGTCCATAAACACAAACAACTCCATAAACACAAACAACTCCATAAACACAAACAACTCCATAAACACAAACAACTCCATAAACACAAATAACTCCATAAACACAAACAACTCCATAAACACAAACAACTCCATCAACACAAACAACTCCATCAACACAAACAACTCCATCAACACAAACAACTCCATAAACACAAACAACTCCATAAACACAAACAACTCCATAAACACAAACAACTCCATAAACACAAACAACTTCTTGCAAAATTGGAAAAACCAACAACAACAAAAAATTGAAACTAGAGGAATTGGTTCTGGTGACAAAATAGTGACATATGGACAACCCATTTTAAAACGCTCTACAACACTGTTCAAATTGACACAAACGCAGAACAATACCAAATTCATGAGAAGTTGAATGGATTAGAAAAAGCTATAAAGGACCATCAAAATACATTGGATCCCCCAGTTACTGACCAGGAGCTCAAAAATAAACTTCAGGCTCTCAAATTTAAAAAAGCACGCGGACCTGATGGCATCCTAAATGAGATGCTCAAACTCACTAGCGCAACATTTAAATTGGATATTCAATCTAATTTGATTCTGAGTGTAGGTTATTTCCCTGACATCTGGAATCAAGGACTCATCTTTAAGAACGTAGACAAATTTGACCCTAATAATTACAGAGGAATTTGTGTGAACAGTAATGGCACAACAGAGCCTCTTCAACCTCAGGAAGCTAAATAAATTTGGCTTGTCACCTAAAACCCTCACACACTTTTACAGATGCACAATTGAAAGCATCCTGTCGGGCTGTATCACCGCGTGGTACGGCAACTGCTCCGCCCACACCCGTTAGACTCTCCAGAGGGTGGTGAGGTCTGCACAATGCATCACCGGGGGCAAACTACCTGCCCTCCAGGACACCTACAGCACCCGATGTAACAGGAAGGCCAAAAAGATCATCAAGGACATCAACCACCCGAGCCACTGCCTGTTCACCCCGCTATCATCCAGAAGGCGAGGTCAGTACAGATGCATCAAAGCTGGAACCGAGAGTCTGAAAAACAGCTTCTATCTCAAGGCCATCAGACTGTTAAACAGCCATCAGTAGCACATTAGAGGCAGCTGCCCTATATACATAGACTAGAAATCACTGGCCACTTTAAGGAATGGAACACTAGTCACTTTAATAATGTTTACATATCTGGCATTACTCATCTCATATGTATATACTGTATTCTATACCCCTGAGATGTGTGCAAACCTGGTGGCCAACTACAAGAAACGTCTGACCTCTGTGATTGCCAACAAGGGTTTTGCCACCAAGTACTAAGTCATGTTTTGCAGAGGGGTCAAATACTTATTTCCCTCATCAATTTCTAACATTTTTGACATGTGCTTTTCTGGATTTTTTTGTTGTTATTCTGTCTCTCACTGTTCAAATAAACCTACCATTAAAATTATAGACTGATCATTTCTTTGTCAGTGGGCAAACGTACAAAATCAGCAGGGGATCAAATACTTTTTTCCTCTCACTGTATTCTATGCTATTCTACTGTATCTTAGTCCGTTTCGCTCTGACATCGTTTGTCCATATGTGTATAGTCTTAATTCATTCCTACTTAGATGTGTGTGTATTGGGTATATGTTGTGTCATTTGTTAGATATTTTTTGTTAGATGTTACTGCACTGTCAGAGTTAGAAACACAAGCATTTCGCTACACCTGCAATAACATCTGCTAATCACGTATATGTGAACAATAAAATTTGATTTGATTTGAACCTGGGGAAGGATTTTTGTAGTATTATAAATGTAAGATTTCTAAACTTCCTTAATAAGCACAATGTCTTGAGTAAAAGCCAAATTGGATTTATACCAAAACATTGCACGACTGATCATATTTACACCTTACACACCCTGATAGATAAACATGTCCACCAAAATAATACCAAAATATACGCTTGCTCTATCGACTTCCAAAAAGCATTTGATTCTATTTGGCATACAGGACTGTTCAACAAGTTATTGAATCAATGTATACTGGCAATACGTGCAGCATTAAAATTGGCAAGAAAAGAACAGACTTCTTTAACCAGGGGTGAGGCCTTCGTCAGGGTTTCAATCTGAATCCTGCACTCTTCAATATTTACATCAATGAATTGTCCACTATTCTAGAAAAATCCTCAGCCCCTGGTTTTAGTCTCCACAATTTAGAGGTTAAATGCTGTCAAGAACAGCACATGACCTACAGCAGAGCCTGGAACTGCTAGAGTAAACCCCGAAAAGACAAAACAAATATGATTTTCCAGAGAAGATCAAGATCTCAGGAAATTAGACCAAATCTTGAAAAACAAGATTTCACCCAATGGGACAAACACCCCATTGAAACCCTGCATGCAGAGTTCTGTAAGATTCTCCTACATTGTAACGGATGTTAAATGGAGTAGACCAAGGTGCAGCGTGGAATTTGTTCATCTTTGTAATTTAATGGAAAAATGAACACTTTACAAATAAACAAAACGACTGCCAACAGTTCTGTCAGGATAACTAGAACTAAACAGAAATTAACCACCCACAAAACCCAAAGGAAAACAGGCTACCTAAGTATGGCTCCCAATCAGAGACAACGATGTACAGCTGTCTCTGATTGAGAGCCCTACCAGGCCAAAACAAAGAAATACAAAACATAGAAAAAGGACATAGAATGCCCACCCTAGTCACACCTTGGCCTAACCAAATTAGAGAATAAAACCCTCTCTATGGCCAGGGCGTGACAGTACCCCCCTAAGGTGCGGACTCCGGCTGCAAAACCTGACACTAAAGGGGAGAGTCCAGGTGGGCCTTCCTTACGGCGGCGGCTCTGGTGATGGACGTGGACCCCGCTCCACCTTCGGCTTGGCCCACTTAGGTGGCGCCTCTGGAGTGGGGACCCTCGCCGCCGACCCCGGACTGGCGGGCGACTCTGCCAGCGCCGGACAGTCGGGCGACTCTGCCACCGCCGGACAGGCGGGCAACTCTGCCACCGCCGGACAGGCGGGCGACTCTGCCAGCGCCGGACAGGCGGGCGACTCTGCCAGCGCCGGACAGGCGGGCGACTCAGGCACAGGACGCACCAGGCTGGGGAGACATGCAGGAGGCCTGGCTCTGGGCGCAGGCACAGGACTCACCAGGCTGGGGAGACATGCAGGAGGCCTGGCTCTGGGAGCAGGCACAGGATTCACCAGACTGGGGAGACATGCAGGAGGTCAGGCTCTGGGAGCAGGCACAGGATTCACCAGGCTGGAGAGACATGCAGGAGGCCTGGCTCTGGGAACAGGCACAGGATTCACCAGGCTGGAGAGACATGCAGGAGACCTGGCTCTGGGAGCAGGCACAGGATTCACCAGGCTGGAGAGACATGCAGGAGGCCTGGCTCTGGGAGCAGGCACAGGATTCACCAGACTGGGGAGACATGCAGGAGTTCAGGCTCTGGGAGCAGGCACAGGATTCACCAGGCTGGAGAGACATGCAGGAGGCCTGGCTCTGGGAGCAGGCACAGGATTCACCAGACTGGGGAGACATGCAGGAGGCCTGGCTCTGGGAGCAGGCACAGGACTCACCAGGCTGGGGAGACTTGCAGGAGGCCTGGCTCTGGGAGCAGGCACAGGATAGACCGGGTCTTGAAGACGCACTGGAGGTCTGGAGCGCACGGCCTGCACAACCCGTCCTGGCTGAGTTGTTACTGTAGCCCGGCAGAGGCGGAGTGCTGGCACATTGAGAACTGGGCTGTGCTGAGGACAGATGGCTGCCGTGCGTAGAGCAGGCGCAGGGTAGCCTGGGCCTAGGAGACGCACTGGTGGCCAGATGTGCTGAGCAGGCATACTCCTTCCTGGCTGGATGCCCACTCTAGCACGGAACTTGCGGGGCTGGTATCGACCGCACCGGACTGTGCGCGCGGATGGACGAGACCGTGCGCACTTCCTCATAGCACGGTGCTCTCCACGCCAAACGCTCCCCATAATAAGCACGAGGAGTTGGCTCACGTCTATTGCCTGACTTACCCCAACTCCCCGTGTTCCCCCTCCCCCAAAAATTCTGGGGCTGCCTCTCTCAGGTTCCCGTAGCTCCCTTAACTTGTCCTCCCAGAATCTACGTTCCGACTCCCATGTCCATCCTTCTCCCCGGTGCTCCAATCCACGCTGCTTGGTCTTCTTGTGGTGTGTGGTACCAGGCCAAAACAAAGAAATACAAAACATAGAAAAAAGGACATAGAATGCCCACCCTAGTCACACCCTGGCCAAACCAAAATAGAGAATAAAACCCTCTCTATGGCCAGGGCGTGACATACATGTCCAGATACAAATCAACAAACAATGCATGAGGGCAGAATAAGGCTAATATCCACTAATAATAAAAAACTAAAAAAGGGCAACATCTAAAATATGGTGACCCCCTCTCATATCATTACCAAGCCCTGCATTGCCAAAAGCTGAGCAAAGAAAAGAGTCCCCTCATCCAGCTGGTCCTGGGGCTGAGTTCACTAACCTGTTCTACTAACACACTGAAGCCTCAGGACCCTCATCCAGCTGGTCCTGGGGCTGAGTTCACAAACCTGTTCTACTAACACACTGAAGCCTCAGGACCAGAACATCCAATCAATCAGAATAAAACAAATTACAACACAGTCAAAGCAACACTACATTACCTATTGGAAAACACAAGCACAAAGCAACGCTACATTACCTATTGGGAAGCACAAGCACAAAGCAACACTACATTACCTATTGGGAAACACAAGCACAAAGCAGCACTACATTACCTATTGGGAAGCACAAGCACAAAGCAACACTACATTACCTATTGGGAAGCACAAGCATAAAGCAACACTACATTACCTATTGGAAACATAAGCACAAAGCAACATGCAGTGCTATCTGGCCCTAAATCAGCAGTACACCGTGGCTAACTATTTGACCATGGTTACTGATCAAAACCTTAGAAAAACCTTGACAAAGTACAGGCTCAGTGACACAGCCTTGAGAAGGGTAGACACAGGAAAACCTGGCTCCCTGTAGAGGAAAGGCTGTGCAACCACTGCACAACAGCAGAACCTGAGACAGAGCTGCATTTCCTGACAAAATGTAAAAAATATTAAACAATTAGAGAGTGTCATTTCCCCAAATGTAAACCCTTATTCAAGGTTTCAAAGACCTCTCTGATGAGGATAGGCTACCCGTCCTGTTGGGGGAGGACGCAGAGAGCTGTGGGTTGGCAGCGCTCTACATTGCTGCCTGCCACAAGATGAGGGACAGTGTCTGACAGACCAATCAACCTGCACATGTCCTCTACTGTATGATTATTGTTATTGTTCAATGTGTTGGTTATTTTGACCTTTGATTATCATTGTTCATGTTGTCCCGTTGACAATATAGATGATCATTATTTTAATTATGTTAATATTGTAAATCTCCAAAGTAAGCGTTGGCATTATGTAGATTGTTACGTCATGCCAGTAAAATCAAATCTAATTGAATTGAGAGAGAGAGAGAGAGAGAGAGAGTTTAAGCTCAGAGTATATCTATAATTCAATATCCAATGTCTTCACAACAAGGGGGAAAATGTATTTGATTTTAAGTTAAGGTTATTGCTGTAATTGACTTACATTATATGCCCCATAAAACCCTTAATTAGACTACGCTTAGCCAGACTCTCTCTCTCTCTCTCTCTCTCTCTCTCTCTCTCTCTCTCAATTCAATTCAATGGGCTTCATTCGCATGTTTACATCTCTCTCTTTCTCTCTCTCCATTAACAAAAATACAAGGAGGAGATAGATGTGGACGTTAGCTGAGCTCTGTAGCGCTCTCTCCCTGTCTCTCTCCCTCCCTGACTCTCTCCCTCCCTGTCTCTCTCCCTCCATGTCTCTCTCCCTCCCTGTCTCTCTCCCTCCCTCCCTGTCTCTCTCTCTACCTGTCTCTCTCCCTCCCTCCCTGTCTCTCTCCCTCCCTGTCTCTCTCTCGGTCTCTCTCGGTCTCTCCGTCTCTCGGTCTCTCCCTCTCTCGGTCTCTCCCTCTCTCGGTCTCTCTCTTTTTCTCTCTCTGTCTCTCTCTCAGTCTATTTCTCTCTCTCTCTCTCGGTCTCTTTCGGTTTCTCTCTCTCTCTCTCTCACATTTTTAATGTTTTGTATGCCGTCTCTTGGTTTTAGATAAATACATCTCTCTACATAAATCTAAATAAATCTATATGAAGCTATATAAAACCCTATGTATTACAGTGCTGCCCGTGGCAGTGTGTTTGGCCCTTATTGGATGGGTATCTTGAGCAGATGAATGTTTTTTTTTTATCATTATCTACTTGAGATGCTCTCACATCCACATTTCCACTACATCTGTCTGAGATGGCAATTACAGTGGTACTAGACTAGTAGACTGTTGCTTCTTCAGAGTAATCAGGAGACTTGGGCCTGCGTCAAAAGTAGTGCACTATAATTAGGGAATAGGGTGCCATTTGGGACACAGCCTGGTACTCTTGTGGAGGGATATCGCAGCGGAGTGTCTCAGCCACAACTTAATAATATCAATGTGGCTTTACTTAGAGAAACTGCTAGATGGCTCAGAATCATTCCACAGTTCTTGCCATGATACCATAACAGAAAGTAGGACACTATTACTGGCCTACAGACTTATAGATATTATTATTACTATTATTATAGACGTTATCCTCGGTTTCCATATGTTGGCAATATCATTGTTGACATTACGACTGAACAGAGAAGTATTTGAAACAGTATTATACCTAAAATGTAAAGAAAACTTCCAACTCAGTTCACAATTTAAAAAATATATATTTTAAGAAATCCCCCAACCTCATTTGTCCCTCTGTCTGTCAAAAACAGAATTCTAATCCACAAACCTTCTCTTATCATGACGGGGGACTTTCCTCCTTGATTTGTTTATTTTGCATTCCATTTCATGAGAACGGGTGATTTTCTCCTTCAATTATACCGAGTCAAAACTTATCTTGTATTATCATAACTTTTCTTGGATGCCAACTTTCAGGGATTCACACAGGGACAGCGCTAGCCTTTTGGGAGCCCTAAGCCAGATTTGGTTGGGGGGGGGGGGGGGGGCCCAACCTACATTTGATATGCAGTAGACACTCTTAGCAACATACAGGAACAATTAGGGTTTAAGTACCTTGCTCAAGGGCACATCAACAAATTGTTCACCTAGTGGGTTCCCAGGGCTCTGGTCAAATGTAGAGCACTTCATGATTTGTCGCCATGACATTGTAGTGCCCCCCCCCCCCTCTTGACAGTTAGTTTTAATGTTAATTTCCTGAAATTCTGCACATTTTGCCATGGGGCTTGGAGAAAATGTTGCTGTTTTAAAGCTAGTTTTGTGCAATTCTGCACATTTTGCCATGGGGCGGAGAGAAAACATTGCAATTTTAAAACAAATTTCATGAAAATGTACTAATTTTGCCATGGGACAGAGAGAATGTTTTTGCAGTTTTACAGCTAATTTCCTACAATTCTACACATTTTGTAATGACTTATACCCTGTTAATATTATCTGAGTGAGAATGACTAACAAAATGAATTGGGGCCCCCTGGAGTTTAGGGCCCCTGGGCACGTGCCCTGCGTGCCCGGTCGGTATTCAGCCATGATTACTACAAGTTTAGATAGCTGGCTAAACTTGTCACGTCCTGACCATAGTAAGATGTAATTTTCTATAGTAGAGTAGGTCAGGGCGTGACAGGGGGTGTTTTGGGTTGTTCTATATTTTCTATTTCTATGTTTTAGTTCTAGTTTTTCTATTTCTATGTTGGGATTGTTTGGGTTGATCTCTAATTGGAGGCAGCTGATCCTCGTTGCCTCTGATTAGAGATCATATTTAAGTAGGGGTTTTTCTTCCTGGGTTTTGTGGGTAGTTGTTTTCTGTTTAGTGTATGTCACCTGACGGAACTTTTGTCGTTTTGTCAAAAAGTATATTCATTAAAAGTAAATATGAGCACTCTACACGCTGTGCCTTGGTCTCCTTTATACGATTAAATAATGTTAACTGACACAGCTAATTGAGTGACTGTCGGTGACTGACATAATAATAGAAAAACTGCTGATGCACAAACAAATTTTGAAAATGTCACCTTGTGTATTCTACTATTCTAACTCTCGACGGTAAATTGAGACCCCGATTGAGTTCGGGGCCATCTAGCGATAAGGGGCCCTTAAACGACTGCTTCTGTTGCTGATACCTGGAACCTTCCCTGGATTCACAGATTGGCTGTAGTCGGCTCTTGCCAATTTAACAGAAATGCAACATTTCCCCTCATACAGTAAAAGGATCAGGGCTTCTTATTCCCTATGTAGTGCAGTACTTTTGACCAGGACCCATAGGGAATAGGATGCCATTATAGGGAATAGGATGCGATTTGGGATGTAGGCCAGGTCCTGGCTCTAGCTACTCCCACGTGATTGATGAAAGATTAAAAGGATTGTTGAGATTGAAGGCCCATTTAGCACCCAGCTGAGGCACAATTTCCAGTCATTGTACCGGGGTCACTTTGCCCACCTACACCATGCAGATGACATCACTCACTGAGGAGCACTGGGTCCTGCGTTTTGAAATGGCACCCTATTTCCTATGGGCACTGGTCAAAAGTAGTGCACTATGTAGGGAATAGGTTGCCAGTCTGGACAGAGCCTGGGATAATGTAAAACGGATGTGAGAGAGGGAGTATTCGACTCGGCGACGGAGAGAGAGAGAGACGTCAGGAACGAGGATGAGGAACAGGCAATCATTTCTAATCAGCACCTCTGGAGGAATGGTGTCAGGTACCGGTGTCAGGTAATGGTATCAGGTTCTGGTGTCAGGTAATGGTATCAGGTTCTGGTGTCAGGTACCGGGGTCAGGTCCTGGTGTCAGGTCCTGGTGTCAGGTACCGGTGTCAGGTTCTGGTATCAGGTAATGGTGTCAGGTTCCGGTGTCAGGTACTGAGCTGTGGTCACAAAGTTGACGAGGAAATTAAAACGTAACCTTTATTTAACTAGACAAGTCAGTTAAGGACAAATTCTTATTTACAATGACGCTTTACCCCTGCCAAACCCAGAGGACGCTGGGCAAATTGCGCGCCGCCCTATGGGACTCCCAATCACGGCCGGATGTGATACAGCCTGGAATTGATCCAGGGACTGTAGTGCCACCTCTTGCACTGAAATGCAGTGCCTTAGACCGCTGCGCCACTCGGAAGACACCACCTCCAGCGTGATGATGACACACAGATATGAGCCATCAGGGGTCTGGAGCTTAGCCAAGCGATAACAGTAACAATGGTGATAATACTGACGCTAATGATAACTGTGATAATAGTGATATTATCACTAATAACATTGATAACAGTGATAATAATGACAATAGTGATAACAGTAATAATGGTGATAATAGCGATAATGGCGATAAAAGTGATATTATCACCGATAACAGTGATAATGGTGACACAACTGATAACATTGATAACAGTGAAAATAGTGATAACATTGAAAATAGTGATAACAGTGATAACAGAAATAATACTGATAATAGTGACAATAGTGACAAAAGTGATAACAGACAATAGTGACAAAAGTGATAACAGTGATACTAGTGATAATAGTGATAATAGTGATACCAGAGATAATATTGATACCAGTGATAATAGTGATAACAGTAATACCAGAGATAATAGTGATAACAGTGATAACAGAGATAATATTGATACCAGTGATAGTAGTGATAACAGTGATAGTAGTGATAACAGGATTAACAGTAAAAATTGTGATAAAAGTGACAATAGTAATAACAGTGATAACAGTGAAAATAACGATACCAGTGATAACAATGACAATCTTAATAGTAGTGATACCAGAGATAGTAGTGACAATAGTGTGGGCTGTAAGAAGCTACAGGCCTACGGCTAACCTGTATGTGATAATGGTGTGGATGTCTACATTTAGTGACAGTCGTATGCAGCCCAGCAGAGCCCCCTGGGAAAGGTCTAGCTGTTTCCTGGAACAAAGTGTTGGCCAGATGCAGACATGTAGCGGTGGGAATGCAAAAACAATAATCCGACCGTGTGTGTGTGTGTGTGTGTGTGTGTGTGTGTGTGTGTGTGTGTGTGTGTGTGTGTGTGTGTGTGTGTGTGTGTGTATGTGTGTGGTGTGGTGTGTGTGTGTGTGTGTGTGTGAAAGGTAGAGGTGGGAATTGAGATGGATAATTCCAGTGTCATCCCAGAACCGTAATAGATGTAAAAGTCAGAACCTACCGTCCGCTACGCGTATGTACGCAAATTAAAACCAAAACATCCAATAATGCAACAGGTCGATAATGAATAGCCTGGAGCGCCTGACCAAGAAGGTACAGTACGATAGCGAGCTAAACTACCAGTTGAAAGAGTTTGACTGGTTAGCCAGGCTAGAACCCGAACTGTTAAGTTCTAGTCCGCATGTTGTTCACGCCGGAATCTATTAGAACTGTGCGGGACCTACTGTTTATAAAGATACACGGCTAGTGACCTGTAACAACACCACGTGGTCCCGTGTGGCTCAGTTGGTAGAGCATGGTGTTTGCAACGCCACGGTTGTGGGTTCGATTCCCACGGGGGACCACTATGGAGAAGAAGAAGAGAATGTATGAAATGTATGCATTCATTACTGTAAGTCGCTCTGGATAAGAGCATCTGCTAAATGACGTAAATGTAATGATCAGTCAGAACTGTCTAATACACACCAGCTCAGAGTACATAACAAATACTGTCTAATACACACAAGTTTAGAGTACATGACAAATACTGTCTAAAACACACCACCTTAGATTGCATGACAAATACTGTCTAATACACACCAGCTCAGAGTACACTGAATTAAGTCACAGCTCAATCTGACTCAAACAGTCTTGAAGGAGTTCCCACATATGCTGAGCACTTGTTGGCTGCTTTTCCTTCACTCTGCGGTCCAACTCATCCCAAGCCATCTCAATTGGGTTGAGGTCGGGTGACTGTGGAGGCCAGGTCATCTGATGCAGCACTCCATCACTCTCCTTCTTGGTCAAATAGCCCTTACACAGCCTGGAGGTGTGTTGGGTCATTGTCATGGAGAAAAACAAATGATATTCCCACAAAGCCCAAACCAGATGGGATGGCGTATCACTGCAGAATGCAGTGGGAGCCATGCTGATTAAGCGTGCCTTGACTTCTAAATAAATCACTGACAGTGTCATCAGCAAAGCACCCCCACAACTCCGACATTGCACATCCTAATATATTTATATATTTCTTAAATCCATTATTTTACTTGTAGGTTGTGTGTACTTTTAGGCAGTGTAGCCTAGTAGTTAGAGCAGGTAGCCTAGTGGTTAGAGGAGGTAGCCTAGTGGTTAGAGCAGGTAGCCCTCTGGTTAGAGCAGGTAGCCTAGTGGTTAGAGCAGGTAGCCTAGTGGTTAGAGCAGGTAGCCTAGTGGTTAGAGGAGGTAGCCTAGTGGTTAGAGCAGGTAGCCTAGTGGTTAGAGGAGGCAGGTAGCCTAGTGGTTAGAGCAGGTAGCCTAGTGGTTAGAGGAGGCAGGTAGCCTAGTGGTTAGAGGAGGTATCTTAGTGGTTAGAGGAGGCAGGTAGCCTAGTGGTTAGAGGAGGCAGGTAGTCTAGTGGTTAGAGGAGGCAGGTAGCCTAGTGGTTAGAGGAGGCAGGTAGCCTAGTGGTTAGAGGAGGCAGGTAGCCTAGTGGTTAGAGCAGGTAGCCCTCTGGTTAGAGCAGGTAGCCCTCTGGTTAGAGCAGTAGCCTAGTGGTTAGAGGAGGAAGCGTAGTGGTTAGAGCAGGTAGCCTAGTGGTTAGAGGAGGCAGGTAGCCTAGTGGTTAGACCAGGTAGCCTAGTGGTTAGAGGAGGTAGGTAGCTTAGTGGTTAGAGGAGGTAGCCTAGTGGTTAGAGGAGGCAGGTAGTCTAGTGTTTAGAGGAGGCAGGTAGCCTAGTGGTTAGACCAGGTAGCCTAGTGGTTAGAGGAGGTAGCCTAGTGGTTAGAGGAGGCAGGTAGTCTAGTGCTTAGAGCAGGTAGCCTAGTGGTTAGAGGAGGCAGGTAGCCTAGTGGTTAGATGAGGCAGGTAGCCTAGTGGTTAGAGGAGGCAGGTAGCCTAGTGGTTAGAGGAGGCAGGTAGCCTAGTGGTTAGAGGAGGCAGGTAGTCTAGTGGTTAGAGGAGGCAGGTAGCCTAGTGGTTAGAGGAGGCAGGTAGCCTAGTGGTTAGAGGAGGCAGGTAGCCTAGTGGTTAGAGGAGGCAGGTAGCCTAGTGATTAGAGCAGGTAGCCTAGTGGTTAGAGGAGGCAGGTAGCCTAGTGGTTAGAGGAGGCAGGCAGCCTAGTGGTTAGAGGAGGCAGGTAGCCTAGTGGTTAGAGGAGGCAGCGTAGCCTAGTGGTTAGAGGAGACAGGTAGCCTAGTGGTTAGAGGAGGCAGGTAGCCAAGTGGTTAGAGCAGGTAGCCTAGTGGTTAGAGGAGGCAGGTAGCCTAGTGGTTAGAGGAGGCAGTGTAGCCTAGTGGTTAGAGCAGGTAGCCTAGTGGTTAGAGGAGGCAGGTAGTCTAGTGGTTAGAGCAGGTAGCCTAGTGGTTAGAGCAGGTACCCTGGTGGTTAGAGCAAGTAGCCTAGCGGTTAGAGGAGGCAGGTAGCCTAGTGGTTAGAGGAGGCAGGTAGCCTAGTGGTTAGAGGAGGCAGGTAGCCTAGTGGTTAGAGCAGGTAGCCTTGTGGTTAGAGCAGGTAGCCTAGTGGTTAGAGCAGGTACCCTGGTGGTTAGAGCAGGTAGCCTAGTGGTTAGAGGAGGCAGGTAGCCTAGTGGTTAGAGGAGGCAGGTAGCCTAGTGGTTAGAGGAGGCAGGTAGCCTAGTGGTTAGAGCAGGTAGCCTTGTGGTTAGAGCAGGTAGCCTAGTGGTTAGAGCGTTGGACTAGTATCCAAAAGGTTGCTGGATTGAATCCCCGAGCTGACAAGGTACAAATCTGTCGTTCTGCCCCCTGAACAAGGCAGTTAACCCACTGTTCCTAGGCTGTCATTGAAAATAAGAATTTGTTGTTAACTGACTTGCCTAGTTACATAAAGGTAAAATAAATCAAATGTTGTGTATTGTTAGATATTACTGCTGGAGCTAGGAACAGAAGCACTTCGCTACACCTGTCATAGCATTTACATTTTAGTAATTTAGCAGACGCTCTTATCCAGAGCGACTTACAGTAGTGAACGCATACATTTCATTTTCATTTCATGCATGTTTATTTTTGTTCTGACCCCCCGTGGGAATCGAACACACAACCCTGGCGTTGCACACAACATGCTGGCGTTGCAAACACCATGCTCTACCAACTGAGCCACAGGGAAGGTATGTGTATGTTACCAATACCGTTTTGATTTGAAATGACACTCTATTGGCCAAGGCCAAAAGTAGTTTACATTCAAGGAAAATACTGTAGGGTGCAATTTGGGACCCAAAATGAATCAGCATGTCTGAGTTGTTAGGTAGGGCATTGAGAGTATCCACGACAACAGTGTCTGGTAGGGCATTGAGAGTATCCATGACAACAGTGTCTGGTAGGGCATTGAGAGTATCCACGACAACAGTATCTGGTAGGGCATTGAGATGGAGTATCCACGACAACAGTGTCTGGTAGGGCATTGAGATGGAGTATCCACGACAACAGTGTCTGGTAAGGCATTGAGAGTATCCACGACAACAGTGTCTGGTAGGGCATTGAGAGTATCCACGACAACAGTGTCTGGTAGGGCATGGAGAGTATCCACGACAACAGTGTCTGGTAGGGTATTGAGAGTATCCACGACAACAGTGTCTGGTAGGGCATTGAGATGGAGTATCCACGACAACAGTGTCTGGTAGGGCATTGAGAGTATCCATGACAACAGTGTCTGGTAGGGCATTGAGAGTATCCACGACAACAGTGTCTGGTAGGGCATTGAGAGTATCCATGACAACAGTGTCTGGTAGGGCATTGAGAGTATCCTCTAAGGGTAACATTTGGAACGAAGCCTCTGACAGAGACCTGTATTACAGGAGACTTCACATTGACACCGGCCATTTTGGATCCGCTGTGACTGACGAACAGTACTAAAATGGAATGGTGACTGGATATTAGATTCTCTGTCTGCATTCTGACAGCATCTTCTTCTATTCTCATCTCCTCTCCTCCTTCCCTCCTCTCCTCTCCCTTCTCATGTATGTACAGTATATAATTTCATACTTTCCCCCTGTAAAGGGTTAATGGTAATTGTTATTCCTGTCAGTAATTGTCTTAATTACAGTGAAAGAGCTCTCTCTAATTCCACAAGATCTCTGTTCCCCTCTTTGTCAGTTCCTGAATGGTAACTAATTGTTGTCAGAAGTTATTTCAGGCTTTGACGATAACAGTTTCCTGCTGTAAGAATTTCAAGAATTCCATTGATGTCTCACTTCGGAACAAAACAATGAAGCTAATGTTAAATCACATTGGCATACGGGAGCTGAGAGAGTCACGGGTCATTCAAGTGGAAGTGCAGAATGTCTACATTTAGAGTTGTGAATTAAAGATACAACTACGTATATATATATATATATATATATATATATATATATATATATATATAACCGTTCAGAACCTTTAACGATATACAGTATCTCATCATCCAAGAGCTGCACATCCACACATCCACACATCCACACTCAAAACACACATCCACACTCAAAACACACATCCACACTCAAAACACACATCCACATTCAAAACACACATACACACACATCCACACATCCACACTCAAAACACACATCCACACTCAGAACACACCTCCACACTCAAAACACACATCCACACTCAAAACACACATCCACACTCAAAACACACATCCACACTCAAAACACACATCCACACTCAGAACACACATCCACACTCAGAACACACATCCACACTCAGAACACACATCCACACTCAAAACACACATCCACACTCAAAACACACATCCACACTCAAAACACACATCCACACTCAAAACACACATCCACACTCAAAACACACATCCACATTCAAAACACACATACACACACATCCACACATCCACACTCAAAACACACATCCACACTCAAAACACACCTCCACACTCAAAACACACATCCACACTCAAAACACACATCCACACTCAAAACACACATCCACACTCAAAACACACATCCACACTCAAAACACACATCCACACTCAGAACACACATCCACACTCAAAACACACATCCACACTCAGAACACACATCCACACTCAGAACACACATCCACACTCAGAACACACATCCACACTCAGAACACACATCCACACTCAGAACACACATCCACACTCAAAACACACATCCACACTCAAAACACACATCCACACTCAAAACACACATCCACACTCAAAACACACATCCACACTCAGAACACACATCCACACTCAAAACACACATCCACACACATCCACACATCCAAACTCAAAACACACATCCACACTCAAAACACACCTCCACACTCAAAACACACATACACACTCAAAACACACCTCCACACTCAAAACACACCTCCACACTCAAAACACACCTCCACACTCAAAACACACATCCACACTCAAAACACACATCCACACTCAGAACACACATCCACACTCAGAACACACATCCACACTCAGAACACACATCCACACTCAGAACACACATCCACACTCAAAACACACATCCACACTCAAAACACACATCCACACTCAGACCACACATCTACACTCAAAACATACATCTACACTCAAAACACACATCCACACTCAGAACACACATCCACACTCAAAGCACACATCCACACTCAAAACACACATCCACACTCAAAACACACATCCACACTCAGACCACACAACCCCACTCAAAACACACATCCCCACTCAAAACACACATCCCCACTCAGAACACACATCCCCACTCAAAACACACATCCCCACTCTAAACACACATCCACACATCCACACTCAAAACGCACCTCCACACTCAAAACACACATCCACACATCCACACTCAAAACACACCTCCACACTCAAAACACACCTCCACACACATCCACACATCCACACTCAAAACACACATCCACACTCAAAACACACATCCACACATCCACACTCGAAACACACCTCCACACTCAAAACACACCTCCACACTCAAAACACACATCCACACTCAAAACACACATCCACACTCAAAACACACATCCACACTCAGAACACACATCCACACTCAGAACACACATCCACACTCAGAACACACATCCACACTCAGAACACACATCCACACTCAAAACACACATCCACACTCAAAACACACCTCCCCACTCAAAACACACATCCCCACTCAAAACACACATCCACACTCAAAACACACATCCACACTCAAAACACACATCCACACTCAAAACACACATCCACACTCAAAATACACATCCACACTCAAAACACACATCCCCACTCAGAACACACATACACACTCAGAACACACATACACACTCAAAACACACATCCACACTCAAAACACACATCCACACTCAAAACACACATCCACACATCCACACTCAAAACACACCTCCACACTCAAAACACACATCCACACATCCACACTCAAAACACACCTCCACACTCAAAACTCACCTCCACACACATCCACACATCCACACTCAAAACACACATCCACACTCAAAACACACCTCCACACTCAAAACACACATCCACACATATCCACACTCAAAACACACATCCACACTCAAAACACACATCCACACATCCACACTCAAAACACACCTCCACACTCAAAACACACCTCCACACTCAAAACACACATCCACACATCCACACTCAAAACACACCTCCACACTCAAAACTCACCTCCACACATCCACACTCAAAACACACATCCACACATCCACACTCAAAACACACCTCCACACTCAAAACACACATCCACACATCCATGATGCTCCTTGGTCTGCATGAGGGGTGGAACCAACCATGGCTGAGCATTGTTAGTGTCAGCTATATATAGTACTCTGCATTTGTGTAAAGGTTAGGCTACTCGGTCCAACACTCAAGCGTGGCGGGTCTACCAGCCTTATCACTGCAATAATTAATCGATATTAAATAAAGATGATTGTTTGAAGAAATGACCGAATCTCTCTCAGTACTGAATTTTCACGACACCTATTGATGTGTTGAACGTTACTTCAGATCCTTACATAAAAGGTCTACAAGACTAGCTCGTAGTGAAATAAAAAAAAAAAACAAGTCTTTGTGTCTGAAATGGCATACTCTTCCCTATATAGTGCACTACTTGTGACCAGGGCTTGCATAGTGCACTATATTAGGAAGTAGGGTGCTATTTCAAAGGCAACCTTTGTTATACCGATTAAAATAAGGAGGATAGCGGGATGATGAATGGATGATCAGCAGTGTTTAACATTGTTACAGTACAAACGAAACACAGACAATAAAATAATTAGGTTATAATTGATCTTTACAACTCGATCTGATCTGACATCAACCGAAGCCTGAAGCTGAGTCCCAAGTGGCACCATGTTCCCTATGTAGTGCACTTCTTTTGACCAGGACCCCATAGGACTCTGATCAAAAGTAGTGCACTTGGTAGGGAATAGGGTGCCATTTGGAACACTTCCTGTGTGACCTACAGAACAGCCCAGTAGTTGGCAGAGAACATATAGCATAGTAATGACTACACTTCACAATTAGTGAGGTTAGCCACAATAGACCAAGGTTATGATGTCTGGCAGGTCTAAATGGGTCTTGGGGGTTAGCTCTATACAGGAAGGTTGTTGTAATGCAACACAATGTAATGTCTGGTATTGCTCAACAGTACATTGAGAAGACAGGCAATTTGAGCAAATACAAAAAAAAATCCAATAGAAAATGATGCTCATTTTCAAGTAGAAGTGTACAATGCAGTCAGATATATGACTACATTGTACAATTATATGTTGTCATATACAGTACACCAAATAATATTTATGAAGGAAATCCAATGCTTCCTGTCAATGTAACACGGTTATCCTATCACACACACACACACACACACACACACGTCGATAAATATAAAAGTGGTAGAACTACAGTATATCACGGTGAAACTAAGCTCCATTCCCTACAACACTAAGCCAGCCAGTAGCCATAGTAGCCACTAGCATTTAGCCAGACCCCCAGCTGTATGTTTTCACCCTCTCACTTTCATCACTGTCTGCACTGAGGACCTTGTGAGATGACCCGGCACACCATGTGACCTGAACAGGGTTGCACCTGTGTTCGGTCAGAGAGGAGAGAGCTCTTCGCTTCCTCTGATAGACAGAGTGAGAAAGAGATGGAGACAGAGAAAGAGAGAGAGATGGAGATGGAGGGATGGAGATATAACATATGTAACAGTATAGCTTTCCGTCCCTCTCCTCGCCCCAACCTGGGCTTGAACCAGGGACCCTCTGCACACACCAACAACTGACACCCACAAAGCATGGTTACCCATCGTGCCACAAAAGCCACGGCAGAGCAAGGGGAACAACAACTTCACAGTCTCAGAGCGAGTGACGTCACTGATTGAAACGCTATTAGCGCGCACCACCGCTAACTAGCTAGCCATTTCACATCGGTTACACATAGATACAGTGGCTTGTGAAAGTATTCACCCCCTTGGCATTTCTCCCATTTTGTTGCGTTACAAACCTGGAATTAAAATTATTTTTTTGGGGGGGGTTGTAATCATTTGATTTAAACAACATGCCTACCACTTTGAAGATGCAAAATATTTTTTCTTGTGAAACAAACAAGAAATAAGACAAAAGAAAACAGAAAACTTGAGCGTGCATAACTACTCACCCCCCCCCCCCCCCCAAAGTCAATACTTTGTAGAGCCACCTTTTGCAGCATTTACAGCTGCAAGTCTCTTGAGGTATGTCTCTATAAGCTTGGCACATCCAGCCACTGGGATTGTTGCCCATTCTACAAGGCAAAGCTACTCCAGCTCCTTCAAGTTGGATGGGTTCCGCTGGTGTACACCGACCTTTAAGTCATACCACAGATTCTCAACTGGATTGAGGTCTGGGCTTTGACTAGGCCATTCCAAGACATTAAAATGTTTCCCCAGAAACCACTCGAGTGTTGCTTTAGCAGTATGCTTAGGGTCATTGTCCTGCTGGAAGGTGAACCTCCGTCCCAGTCTCAAATCTCTGGAAGACTGAAACAGGTTTCCTCAAGAATTTCCCTGTATTTAGCGCCATCCATCATTCTGACCAGTTTCTCAGTCCCTGACGATGAAAAACATGCCCACAGTCTGATCCTGCCACTATCATGCTTATTTATTTAATTTTACTAGGCAAGTCATTTAAGAACAAATTCTTATTTTCAATGACAGCCTAGGAACAGTGGGTTAAACTGCCTTGTTCAGGGACAGAACGACAGATTTTTACCTTGTCAACTCAGGGATTCGATTGTGCAATCTTTCGCTTACTAGTCCAACGTTCTAACCACTAGGCTACCTGTCGCCTGCTTCTCTGTGGGGATGGTGTTCTCGGGTGATGAGAGGTGTTGGGTTTGCACCAGACATAGCGTTTTCCTTGATGGCCAAAAAGCTAAAATGTAGTCTCATCTGACCAGAGTACCTTCTTCCATATGTTTGGGAAGTCTCCCACATGCCTTTTGGCGAACACCAAACGTGTTTGCTTATTTTTTTCTGGCCAGTCTTTTGTAAAGCCCAGCTCTGTGGAGCGTACGGCTTAAAGTGGTCCTATCGACAGATACTCCAATCTCCACTGTGGAGCTTAGCAGCTCCTTCAGGGTTATCTTTGGTCTCTTTGTTGCCTCTCTGATTAATGCCCTCCTTGCCTGGTCCGTGAGTTTATGTGGGTGGCCCTCTCTTGGCAGGTTTGTTGTGGTGCCATATTCTTCCCATTTTTGAATAATGGATTTAATGGTGCTCCGTGGGATGTTCAAAGTTTCTGATATTTTTTTTATAACCCAACCCTGATCTGTACTTCTCCACAACTTTGTCCCTGACCTGTTTGGAGAGCTCCTTGGTCTTCATAGTGCCGCTTGCTTGGTGGTGCCCCTTGCTTAGCGGCGTTGCAGACTCTGGGGCCTTTCAGAACAGGTGTATATATACTGAGATCATGTGACAGATCATGTGACACTTAGATTGCACACAGGTGGACTTTATTTAACTAATTATGTGACTTCTGAAGGTAATTGGTTGCACCAGATCTTATTTAGGGGCCTCATAGCAAAGGGGGTGAATACATATGCATGCACCACTTTTATGTAGCATAGAAAGACATATAACATAGATAGACAGATAACATAGATAGACAGATAACATAGAAAGACATATAACATAGCTAGACAGATAACATAGAGACTTGTAACATAGATATATGGACAGATAACAAAGATAGACATATAGCATAGATAGTTATATAACATAGATTGACATATAGCATAGATAGACAGATAACATAGATAGACATATTGCATAGTGTCGTGTTGAATCAGCAAAACAAAGTTTGGTTTAATTATTTATTTACTAAATACCTAACTAATCACACAGAATTACATATACACAGAATGCAAATTATGTCATACAGAAAATGTCCCTGGTGGACGGAACCTGTATGATGGCTGGTTACACAAAGAGAGGGGGTTGGGCTTGAATGAAAGAGCGGGAAGACTGAGGAACAAAGGGAGAAGCTGTGCTATCGTAAATACATTATCTTATGCATTCAAAATTACCGCCCATTTGGAAAAGGAAAATGCAATAAATATTTACTCTGAGCTGCACTTCCGTAGGTTGGTCGTAGATGCTGGCCGTGTTGGCCAACAGAGATCTTCCTGTCCTCGGAAGAATGTCACTGGTGGTAAATTAGATACGTTGTAGTATCTTCGGTGTGTGTTAGACTGGATACGTCGTCCGTCCTTTCCTAGCCCAACGTTTACAGCTGCTGTTGCTAACTCAACGGCTAGGAGGTCTCACTTCTTTAGTGAATAAGAGTTCAAAGTTCATACCATTCACAACCAAAGCTCACGCTGAGGTTGGCTGAGTTCTGTAGTTGACATGTTAGTCCTTTTTAACGTATGGACCGTCGTCCTCACGTCCTCAGAACAGGAGGTTACATTTTCGTCCAGGGCTTATATAGTGGAGGGAGAGAAGGGTGTGTTTCATAGTTTATAACCCATGTCTCTTCACAGGGGCGGGCCACTGATTGAGCAGGGCTCTAAACCTTATGAAAACCCAGTTCTCTCATTTGGAAGCTAAAATTACATTTAATCTTATCACAAATAGTTTCATATTCAAACATTTAATTTGCACAACAATTCCATGTGAATCTGGTAACTAGAATGTGTAGACTTTCCCAGATACAGTTAATGTCGTCCTGTCATCAGTCATAATGTCTCAGATGACAACCGAACTGACATCATATTCATTAAGTACCAACGCATATTTTCAACTGGTTCTATTACCGAAATATGGTTCCTTTCCCCCCACTTGTTTGATGTTCCCAGACTCTCTATGTTTAACAAAGGCTATTCAACAGTCCTTCAGTAGGGACAGAAAGAGAGGGGAAGGGAGAAAGGTATTTATGGGGGGTCATAAACCTTACCCACAGGCCAACGTCATGACAATAGACAGACATATAGCATAGAAATACATATAGCATAGATACAGATAACATAGACACAGATAACATAGATAGACAGATAGCATAGATAGACATATAACATAGATAGGCATATAACATAGCTAGATAGATAACATAGATAGATAGATAACATAGATAGACATATAGCATAGATAGACATATAGCATAGATAGACATATAGCATAGATAGACATATAGCATATATAGATAGATAACATAAATAGATAGATAACATAGAATCCTTCTCCCTCACAAAGAAAACATCTTTATCTATCAGTTAATTGCTTAATTAGTTTTATTTGAAACTCTGTGGCATCTTTCTCATGAAGCAGGATGTCATGTTTCTCATGAAGCAGGATGTCATCTTTCTCATGAAGCAGGATGTCATCTTTCTCATGAAGCAGGATGTCATCTTTCTCATGAAGCAGGATGTCATGTTTCTCATGAAGCAGGATGTCATCTTTCTCATGAAGCAGGATGTCATCTTTCTCATGAAGCAGGATGGCATCTTTCTCATGAAGCAGGATGGAATCTTTCTCATGAAGCAGGATGTCATGTTTCTCATGAAGCAGGATGGCATCTTTCTCATGAAGCAGGATGTCATCTTTCTCATGAAGCAGGATGGCATCTTTCTCATGAAGCAGGATGGAATCTTTCTCATGAAGCAGGATGTCATGTTTCTCATGAAGCAGGAAAACATCTTTCTCATGAAGCAGGATGTCATCTTTCTCATGAAGCAGGATAGAATCTTTCTCATGAAGCAGGATGGAATCTTTCTCATGAAGCAGGATGGAATCTTTAAGAGCTGAAAGAGTGAGACTGAAACAAATTAACACTTGTTGCAGAACATTTAACAGAATAGAATATAACTATAAATAACATATTGTTTACCTTGTGGTAGAATGTCACTGTGAGATTATATACTGTATACGTACAGGGTATTGGTGTGTCTGCATGCAAGGGTATGTGTATGTGTGTGTGTGTGTGTGTGTGTGTGTGTGTGTGTGTGTGTGTGTACGTGCGTGTGTGTGTGTACGTGCGTGTGTGTGAGTGAGTGAGTCAGCAAGAGCAGGAGAGAGAATTTAATTTAATTGATAGAGAGGGAGAGAGATAGAGAGAGAAAGGGGGAGAGAGAGAACGTGAGATTGAGGGAGAGAGAGATGGAGAGAGAGAGAAAGTGAGAGAAAGTGAGAGAGAGTGAGAGA
>NC_042982.1:45520038-45557538 GCF_901001165.1 Salmo trutta | reverse complement strand
GTCCCTATGGGCTCTGGTCAAAAGTAGTACCCTATATATAGAGCCTTGTGGGCTCTGGTCAAAAGTAGTACCCTGTATAGGGAATACGGTGCCATTTGGGATAAAGCTATATTATTATAACGCTGCCTGGGCTTTACAACCTCAGTGTAGTGTGATGCTGTCTATATATTATTCTTCAGCACTTCACCCTGCTCATTATTAGCCTGGGTTGCAGATCTTTTTGTGCAGTTCGGCCAACTCCTTACGGAATTCGATGGCTAGCTCTTCCCAGGCTAGCTCTTGGCTGGCTACATCTTCCCAGGCTAGCTCTTCCCAGGCTAGCTCTTCCCAGGCTAGCTCTTGGCTGGCTACCTCTTCCCAGGCTAGCTCTTCCCAGGCTAGCTCTTCCCAGGCTAGCTCTTGGCTGGCTAGCTCTTCCCAGGCTAGCTCTTGGCTGGCTACCTCTTCCCAGGCTAGCTCTTCCCAGGCTAGCTCTTGGCTGGCTACCTCTACCCAGGCTAGCTCTTCCCAGGCTAGCTCTTCCCATGCTAGCTCTTCTCAGTCTATCTCTTCCCAGGCTAGCTCTTTGCTGGCTAGATCTTCCCAGGTTAGCTCTTCCCAGGCTAGCTCTTCCCAGGCTAGCTCTACCCATGCTAGCTCTTCGCTGGCTAGCACTTCTCAGTCTAGCTCTTCCCAGACTAGCTCTTTGCTGGCTAGATCTTCCCAGGCTAGCTCTTCCCAGGCTAGCTCTTCCCATGCTAGCTCTTTGCTGGCTAGATCTTCCCAGGCTATCTCTTGGCAGGCTAGATCTTCCCAGGCTAGCTCTTCCCAGGCTAGCACTTCCCAGGCTAGCTCTACCCAGGCTAGCTCTTCCCTGGCTAGCTCTTCCCATGCTAGCTCTTCCCATGCTAGCTCTTTGCTGGCTAGATCTTCCCATGCTAGCTCTTTGCTGGCTAGATCTTCCCAGGGTAGCTCTTCCCAGGATAGCTCCTCCCAGGCTAGCTCTTCCCATGCTAGCTCTTCCCATGCTAGCTCTTTGCTGGCTAGATCTTCCCATGCTAGCTCTTGGCAGGCTAGATCTTCCCAGGGTAGCTCTTCCCAGGCTAGCTCTTCCCAGGCTAGCTCTTCGATGGCTGCCTAGCTCTTCCTCAATTGCTGGGAGGAGGTGTAGAGCAAGACAATATATCATTGAAAAATATGTTCCTTTGTTCTAGCTGTGTGGTTTATCACGGATGATACATTTACTGTAGATTCTCATGTACATATTAATACACATTCCGTAAGGTGTTGAATATATTCATGTATTCACAATATTTTATAATAGCAATTAACCTACAATTTTAAGCTGAGTTGGTAGCTAATAATAACATTTCTGAATAGTTCCTGAATATTACTGGCTGAAGGACAATGTGACCCCACAGATAAAGAGGGCGTTTGCAGAAGAGATCATAGCCTGTCAGACTGTAAGTACGGAACTACAGAACGGTGTGTGTGTGTGTGTGTGTGTGTGTGTGTGTGTTTGTGTGTGTGTTTGTGTGTGTGTTTGTGTGTGTGTTTGTGTGTGTGTTTGTGTGTGTGTTTGAATAGCAGAGTGGCTTGGGGTGAAGAGTGTCACCCAGGTCACAGTAGGTTGCTCAATGCAGGGGTAGAGATAAGGACAGAGGGCTAACACAGCACACACACACACACACACACACACACAAACACACACACACACACACACACACACACACACACACACACACACACACACACACACACAGAGATAAGAACAGTGAGCTAACACACATGTACGTACACAAAGGCTGTTCAGGCGGTTCAGACTCTAGGACTAGAGAGGCGATCAATCACAGCTAGCCTGGTCAGAATTCAATCCATTTCAGATCAAGGAACCACACCGCTGGACAGTCCAGAAAAACACTACAGTAACGACTTAAGCAATAAGGCACCTCGGGGGTTTGTGGTATATGACCAATATACCACGGCTTAGGGATGTTCTTAGGCACGACACAACGCGGAGTGTCTGGACACAGCCCTTCGGCGTGGTATATTGGCCTTATATTACAAACCCCCGAGGTGCCTTATTACTATTATAAACTGGTTACCAAACGTAATTAGTAAAAATAAACGTTTTGTCATACCCGTGGTATACGGTTGTCACGATCTTCGTAAGAACTGGACCAAGGCGCAGCGTGATTAAAGTTCCAAATATTTATTCGAGAGAAACTTCCAACCAAAAAAAGAAACAAACAACGAACAGTGACGTCAGAGGTGCTACATGCTACTAACTCAAAACAAGATCCCACAAAAACACAGCGGGGAAATGGCTGCCTAAATATGATCCCCAATTAGAGGCAACGATTACCAGCTGCCTCTAATTGGGGACCATACCAAGCACACCAACATAGAAATAATAAACGTAGAACGCCCCCCTAGTCACGCTCTGACCTACTATACCATAGAGAACCAAGGGATCTCTACGGTCAGGGCGTGACAATGGTCTGATATACCACGGCTGTCAGCCAATCAGCATTCAGGGCTCGAACATTTTTATTATATTATCTGACCCTAAAAACCCTGCAGCATACAGTTTGTATGAACCTGGTTTTACCTCAGATTCAGCCTACACAGTTTATATGAACCTGGTTTTACCTCAGATTCAGCCAACACAGTTTGTGTGAGCTAGGTGTTTACCTCAGATGCATCCTACACTGCCTGTGTGAAGCTGCATGTGGCTTTTCCTTTCTCTGCAGTTGATTGAATTGAAGCCTCAGTCTTGGTTTGGGGATGACTGCAGGAGCTGTTGATTTAGTTGATGATGTCTGAAAAGAAGCTGCTGTGTGACAATAAACCCCGAGTCATATGGTTATGTGTATTCTAATGGCGGTTTGGGGATGTTTAGGAATCTATGTCTCTGCTCAGTCGCTGTGTCTATTCTGCGCTGAGATTGAAAATAAAAAGCATTCAGCCACAGGGGAAATGAAAGCTGTTGTAGAACAGATAAATTCCCATTATGTGTTAGAGAAAAGTCATCTCAGGCTGTGATTCCAAATGGAACCCTATTCCCTATGTAGTGCACTACTTTAGACCAGCCCTATGGAACCCTATTCCCTATATAGTGCACTACTTTAGACCAGCCCTATGGCACCCTATTCCCTATATAGTGCACTACTTTAGACCAGGGCCCTATGGAACCCTATTCCCTAGATAGTGCACTACTTTTCAGCAGAACCCTATGGGTCTTGGTCAAAAGTAGAAGCACTATAAAAAGGAATGGGGGGGGGGTGCCATTTGGGATGCAAGCCAGTGTTTGAGAACTGTTGTCTCAGTAAAACAGATGTCAGATACAGAGAGAGAATAGAAAGGGCCTATGTTCAACAGGTAGAGGTTGATCAATAACGCCATTGAACATACCCAGAGGCAGTATACAGTATTTTACAGTGTTAAAGCTCTGTCTTCCACTCTGTCTCTCTCACTTCCTCTCTGTCCCCTCTATGCCTCTCTGTCCCCTCTATTCCTCTCTGTCCCCTCTATTCCTCTCTGTCCCCTCTATGCCTCTCTGTCCCCCTCTATTCCTCTCTGTCCCCTCTATTCCTCTCTGTCCCCTCTATGCCTCTCTGTCCCCTCTATGCCTCTCTGTCCACTTCTATTCCTCTCTGTCCCCCTCTATTCCTCTCTGTCCCCTCTATTCCTCTCTGTCCCCCTCTATGCCTCTCTGTCCCCTCTATGCCTCTCTGTCCCCTCTATGCCTCTCTGTCCACTTCTGTTCCTCTCTGTCCCCTTTATTCCTCTCTGTCCACCTCTATTTTCTCTCTCTCTCAAATTCAGATTCAGATTGCTTTTCTTGTTATGAAATACAGTTAGTAGACATTGCCAAAGCAGTATAGAGGTGCAGCATTTCAGTAAATCCACAACAATGAGTGTAATGAAATACAGTTAATAACGATAATAGTACATACAGTTGAAGTCGGAAGTTTACATACACCTTAGCCAAATACAATGAAACTCAGTTTTTCACAATTCCTGACAATTTAATCCTAGTAAAAATTCCCTGTCTTAGGTCAGTTAGGATCACCACTTCATTTTAAGAATGTGAAATGTCAGAATAATAGTAGCTTTTATTTCTTTCATCACATTCCCAGTGGGTCAGAAGTTTACATACACTCAATTATTATTTGGTAGCATTGCCTTTAAATTGTTTAACTTGGGTCAAACGTTTCGGGTAGCCTTCCACGAGCTTCCCACAATAAGTTGGGTGAATTTTGGCCCATTCCTCTTGACAGAGCTGGTGAAACTGAGTCAGGTTTGTAGTCCTCCTTGCTCGCACACGCTTTTTCAGTTCTGCCCACAAATTTTCGATAGGATTGAGGTCAGGGCTTTGTGATGGCCACTCCAATACCTTGACTTTGTTGTCCTTAAGCCATTTTGCCGCAATTTTGGAAGTATGCTTGGGGTCATTGTTAAGACCCATTTGCGACCAAGCTTTAACTTTCTGACTGATGTCTTGAGATGTGTCACAACTTCCGCCGAAGTTGTTCCCTCTCCTTGTTCAGGGCGGTGTTCGGCGGTCGACGTCACCGACCTTCTAGCCATCGCTGATCCATTTTTCATTTTCCATTGGTTTTGTCTTGTCTTCCATCACACCTGGTTCCAAATCCCATCAATTACATGCTGTGTATTTAACCCTCTGTTTCCCTTCATGTCCTTGTCGGTGAATGTTTATTGTAAGTGTTTGTGTACGTCTGTACAGGTGTGCGTCGGGTTATCCCATTCATTTTTATTATTATGTTTTCGGGTGTTTTTTGTGTGAATAAACTTCACAGTTGGAAACACAGTCATTTCTCTCCTGCGTCTGACTTCTCTGCCGCCAGTTAAACACCCTTACAAGATGTTGCTTCAATATATCCACATCATTTTCCTCCCCCACGATGCCATCTATTTTGTGAAGTGCCCCAGTCCCTCCTGCAGCAAAGCAGCCCCCACAAAATGATGCTGCCACCCCCGTGCTTCACGGTTGGGATGGTGTTCTTTGGCTTGCAAGCCTCGCCCTTTTTCCTCCAAACATAACGATGGTCATTATGGCCAAACAGTTATATTTTTCTTTCATCAGACCAGAGAACATTTCTCGAAAAAGTACGATCTTTGTCCCCATGTGCAGTTGCAAACCGTAGTCAGGCTTTATTATGGCGGTTTTGGAGCAGTGGCTTCTTCCTTGCTGAGCAGCCTTTCAGGTTATGTCGATATTGGACTCGTTTTACTGTGGACATAGATACCTTTGTACCTGTTTCCTTCAGAATCTTCGCAAGGTTCTTTGCTGTTGTTCTGGGATTGATTTGCACTTTTCGCACCAAAGTACGTTCATCTCTAGGAGACAGAACACGTCTCCTTCCTGAGCGGTATGACGGCTGTTTGGTCCCATGGTGTTTATACTTGCGTACTATTGTTTGTACAGATGAACGTGGTACCTTCAGGCGTTTGGAAATTGCTCCCAATGATGAATCAAACTTGTGGAGGTCTACAGTTTTTTTTCTGAGGTCTTGGCTGATTTCTTTTGATTTTCCCATGATGTCAAGCAAAGAAGCACTGAGTCTGAAGGTAGGCCTTGAAATACATCCACAGGTACACCTCCAATTGACCCAAATGATGTCTATTAGCCTATCAGAAGCTTCTAAAGCCATTATATCATTTTCTGGAATTTTCCAAGCTGTTTAAAGGTACAGTCAACTTAGTGTATGTAAACTTCTGACCCACTGGAATTGTGATTCAGTGAATTATAAGTGAAATAATCTGTCTGTAAACAAATGTTGGAAAATTACTTGTGTCATGCACAAAGTAGATGTCCTAACCGACTTGACAAAACTATAGTTTGTTAACAAGAAATGTGTGGAGTGGTTGAAAAACAAGTTTTAATGACTCCAACCTAAGTGTATGTAAACTTCCGACTTCCACTGTATATGGACACTCATTCACTATGGTACTTTTTAATGGTACGTTTACAAACATATATTGTGATAAATAGAATTTAAATGTATCTCATTATGATAAATGGTGAAATAATTATAGCCAGCAGATAATAAGAACAGACGATCAGTATTTACCTGGTTAAAAGAGAAGGATTATAATATCTACTGTTTACAGGAAACTCATTCAACTATTTTAGATGAAGTTTTGTGGAAAAAGGACTGGAGGTGTGAAATATATTTCTCCCATGGGGCAAAGAAATTCAAAAGGAGTGATGAAGATTAATTAACAGTAAATTTGATCCAAATGTGCACATTGTCCAAACAGATCCTCAAGGTAGATGGGTTATTTTGTTGTATTGGGGAATCTTCATTCGATGCATTTAATTAAATAATATCATACAAATAATGAATGGCTAATAAATTAATAACATGATGGTTCCACTGTGTATTACTGCCAGTTATATACAACAACATGACGATGGTTCCACTGTGTATTACTGCCAGTTATATACAACAACATGATGATGGTTCCACTGTGTATTACTGTCAGTTATATACAACAACATGACGATGGTTCCACTGTGTATTACTGTCAGTTATATACAACAACATGATGATGGTTCCACTGTGTATTACTGCCAGTTATATACAACAACAGGATGATGGTTCCACTGTGTATTACTGCCAGTTATATACAACAACATGATGATGGTTCCACTGTGTATTACTGTCAGTTATATACAACAACATGACGATGGTTCCACTGTGTATTACTGTCAGTTATATACAACAACAGGATGATGGTTCCACTGTGTATTACTGCCAGTTATATACAACAACATGATGATGGTTCCACTGTGTATTACTGCCAGTTATATACAACAACATGATGATGGTTCCACTGTGTATTACTGCCAGTTATATACAACATGATGATGGTTCCACTGTGTATTACTGCCAGTTATATACAACAACATGATGATGGTTCCACTGTGTATTACTGCCAGTTATATACAACAACATGATGATGGTTCCACTGTGTATTACTGCCAGTTATATACAACATGATGATGATGGTTCCACTGTGTATTACTGCCAGTTATATACAACAACATGATGATGGTTCCACTGTGTATTACTGCCAGTTATATACAACAACATGATGATGGTTCCACTGTGTATTACTGCCAGTTATATACAACAACATGATGATGGTTCCACTGTGTATTACTGCCAGTTATATACAACAACATGATGATGGTTCCACTGTGTATTACTGCCAGTTATATACAACAACATGATGATGGTTCCACTGTGTATTACTGTCAGTTATATACAACAACATGATGATGGTTCCACTGTGTATTACTGCCAGTTATATACAACAACATGATGATGGTTCCACTGTGTATTACTGCCAGTTATATACAACAACATGATGATGGTTCCACTGTGTATTACTGCCAGTTATATACAACAACATGATGGTTCCACTGTGTATTACTGCCAGTTATATACAACAACATGATGATGGTTCCACTGTGTATTACTGCCAGTTATATACAACAACATGATGATGGTTCCACTGTGTATTACTGTCAGTTATATACAACATGATGATGGTTCCACTGTGTATTACTGCCAGTTATATACAACAACATGATGGTTCCACTGTGTATTACTGCCAGTTATATACAACATGATGATGGTTCCACTGTGTATTACTGCCAGTTATATACAACAACATGATGATGGTTCCACTGTGTATTACTGTCAGTTATATACAACAACAGGATGATGGTTCCACTGTGTATTACTGTCAGTTATATACAACAACATGATGATGGTTCCACTGTGTATTACTGTCAGTTATATACAACAACACGATGGTTCCACTGTGTATTACTGCCAGTTATATACAACAACATGATGATGGTTCCACTGTGTATTACTGCCAGTTATATACAACAACACGATGGTTCCACTGTGTATTACTGCCAGTTATATACAACAACATGATGATGGTTCCACTGTGTATTACTGCCAGTTATATACAACATGATGATGGTTCCACTGTGTATTACTGCCAGTTATATACAACAACATGATGATGGTTCCACTGTGTATTACTGCCAGTTATATACAACAACATGATGATGGTTCCACTGTGTATTACTGCCAGTTATATACAACAACATGATGGTTCCACTGTGTATTACTGCCAGTTATATACAACAACATGATGATGGTTCCACTGTGTATTACTGCCAGTTATATACAACAACATGATGATGGTTCCACTGTGTATTACTGCCAGTTATATACAACAACATGATGATGGTTCCACTGTGTATTACTGCCAGTTATATACAACAACATGATGATGGTTCCACTGTGTATTACTGCCAGTTATATACAACAACAGGATGATGGTTCCACTGTGTATTACTGCCAGTTATATACAACAACATGATGGTTCCACTGTGTATTACTGTCAGTTATATACAACAACATGATGGTTCCACTGTGTATTACTGCCAGTTATATACAACAACATGATGATGGTTCCACTGTGTATTACTGCCAGTTATATACAACAACAGGATGATGGTTCCACTGTGTATTACTGTCAGTTATATACAACAACATGATGATGGTTCCACTGTGTATTACTGCCAGTTATATACAACAACATGATGATGGTTCCACTGTGTATTACTGCCAGTTATATACAACAACAGGATGATGGTTCCACTGTGTATTACTGTCAGTTATATACAACATGATGATGGTTCCACTGTGTATTACTGCCAGTTATATACAACAACAGGATGATGGTTCCACTGTGTATTACTGTCAGTTATATACAACAACATGATGATGGTTCCACTGTGTATTACTGTCAGTTATATACAACAACATGATGATGGTTCCACTGTGTATTACTGTCAGTTATATACAACAACATGATGATGGTTCCACTGTGTATTACTGTCAGTTATATACAACATGATGATGGTTCCACTGTGTATTACTGCCAGTTATATACAACAACATGATGATGGTTCCACTGTGTATTACTGTCAGTTATATACAACAACATGATGATGGTTCCACTGTGTATTACTGTCAGTTATATACAACATGATGATGGTTCCACTGTGTATTACTGCCAGTTATATACAACAACAGGATGATGGTTCCACTGTGTATTACTGTCAGTTATATACAACAACATGATGATGGTTCCACTGTGTATTACTGTCAGTTATATACAACATGATGATGGTTCCACTGTGTATTACTGTCAGTTATATACAACAACATGATGATGGTTCCACTGTGTATTACTGCCAGTTATATACAACAACATGACGATGGTTCCACTGTGTATTACTGTCAGTTATATACAACAACATGATGATGGTTCCACTGTGTATTACTGTCAGTTATATACAACATGATGATGGTTCCACTGTGTATTACTGTCAGTTATATACAACAACATGATGATGGTTCCACTGTGTATTACTGTCAGTTATATACAACATGATGATGGTTCCACTGTGTATTACTGCCAGTTATATACAACAACATGATGATGGTTCCACTGTGTATTACTGCCAGTTATATACAACAACATGATGGTTCCACTGTGTATTACTGTCAGTTATATACAACAACATGATGATGGTTCCACTGTGTATTACTGTCAGTTATATACAACAACATGACGATGGTTCCACTGTGTATTACTGTCAGTTATATACAACAACATGATGGTTCCACTGTGTATTACTGTCAGTTATATACAACAACATGATGATGGTTCCACTGTGTATTACTGTCAGTTATATACAACAACATGACGATGGTTCCACTGTGTATTACTGTCAGTTATATACAACAACATGATGATGGTTCCACTGTGTATTACTGTCAGTTATATACAACATGATGATGGTTCCACTGTGTATTACTGTCAGTTATATACAACAACATGACGATGGTTCCACTGTGTATTACTGTCAGTTATATACAACAACATGATGATGGTTCCACTGTGTATTACTGTCAGTTATATACAACAACATGATGATGGTTCCACTGTGTATTACTGTCAGTTATATACAACATGATGATGGTTCCACTGTGTATTACTGTCAGTTATATACAACAACATGATGATGGTTCCACTGTGTATTACTGTCAGTTATAAAATGGAAATATTTCAGGGTAATAAATGGTACTGTGATATCACGCAGGCTATGGTAATCATAGACATATCTGGCAGTAACATTTGTAGTTCCTCCCTCACCCAGAATAATTCCTATCTTTATGTCATTAATATTAATTAGCACAAAAGTTGGGATTTGATTTGAGATATTTTCTTTAGAAAATGTGATCTTATTTGGGAGTATTTTCTCATAGTAGAGGTAAAAGCCTTTCTCTGTCTCTACGTGCAGTGATCACACAGACGCTGCTCCTTGGGTAGCCAAGTATTTTTTTGTGTCTCCCTTGGTGGTCGCTGAGCCTGTGTTTGGACAGGATCTGTCTCTGTTCTGTATCTCTGACAGAGATGAGATATTCTGCCAATTTGCATTCTCTTTTTGAGGCCAAATAGCAATTTACTTTATTCTGTTTTTTTTTTTTTCATTTTCTCAATTTGTGAAATAGGAGGTTTTAATTTCTATAACAATCGGATTGATTTCCCTGTGTTTGGATGATAGGGCTGTGTAAGATTTTAAACAGCTGACATAAGGGACTCTTTGAATCTTTGAATTGTAAGGATGTTTTTGGGGTTTTAATTTCAAATGGTTCCAAAAAAAAATGTTAGTCCTTTTGTTTATATTTACATTTGAAGGGAATCTTCAGAGTTCCGCTCTGCATGCGTTAATTGGTAGTCTTTTGGATATTTATCTGCACAACTGTCACGTCCTGACCAGTAAAGGGGTTATTGTAGTTTGGTCAGGATGTGGCAGGGGGGTGTTTGTTTAGAGTGTTTCGGTGTTTGTTTGGGTTATGTTATTATGTAAGAGGGGTGTTTGTTTAGAATGTTCCGGGGTTTTTGGTCTATGTTCTAGGTTAGTGTTTTCCTACGTTCAGGTCTAGTTTTTCTATTTCTATGTTTAGTGTTTGTTGATTGACCTTCAATTGGAGGCAGCTGTTCCTCGTTGCCTCTGATTGAAGGTCCTATGTATAGGGATGTTTGTGCCATGGGGGGTATGTGGGTAGTTGTCTCCTGTTTTGTGTCTGTGCACCTGACAGGACTGTTTAGTGTCCGTGATTCGTTTGTTTTTCCTTCTTTTAAATTAATAAAGAAGATGAGTTTACACGTTCCCGCTGCACCTTGGTCCAATCCTTACGACAACCGTTACAACAATTCCGTATGTCTATGTTCTATAGTGTTTTTCTGCCATTATTTATAATCCTAATTATAGGTTAGACCCCCAACCTCACTTCCGTACAGTGTAATTGGTAAAATTACACTGTTGAATATTTTGCACCAGATTTGGATAGGAACATTTTTACTTCAGTTAATTTTCTTATTTATGGAGTAAAAAGCTTTGCAGGGTTTTTCTGCCAGACCAAATTCACCAGAGGCCCAAGCAGTTATACCATTGGACATGTTCAACCACGGTATTTACTCATTTGAAGGATTGTGTCTCTGTCTGTCTCTGTCTCTATGTCTCTGTCTCTATGTCTCTGTCTCTGTGTCTCTGTCTCTATGTCTCTGTTTGTCTCTCTCTGTCTCTCTGTCTGTCTCTGTTTCTCTCTCTCTGTCTGTCTGTCTCTCTGTCTCTATGTCTCTGTCTCTTTCTGTCTGTCTCTGTCTGTCTCTGTCTCTGTCTCTATGTCTCTGTCTCTCTGTCTCTGTCTCTCTGTCTCTGTCTCTATGTCTCTGTCTCTATGTCTCTGTCTCTCTGTCTCTGTCTGTCTCTATGTCTCTGTCTCTATGTCTGTCTGTCTCTGTCTGTCTGTCTCTGTCTGCCTGTCTGTCTCTGTCTGTCTCCGTCTCTGTCTGTCTCCGTCTCTGTTTCTCTCTCTCTGTTTCTCTCTCTCTGTTTCTCTCTCTCTGTCTCTCTCTGTCTCTCTCTGTCTCTTTCTGTCTCTTTCTGTCTCTTTCTGTCTCTCTCTGTCCCCTCTATATCAAATCATTCAATTCAAAGGGCTTTATTGGCATGGGAAACATATGTTTACATTTCCAAAGCAGGTGAAATCGATAATAAACTGATAAACCTCCCCTCTTGTCCTCCCATTCTGCCTACTCCCCGTGTCCCCGGGCGGGTCACCCTGTCCCGTCTCGGCTAAAGGCCCAGAGGGCACAAGTGTGACAGTAGGCGTGCGAACAGCCTTTGCGGATGTATTTCTTACACCTGCAGCATGCCGTGTGTGTCTTGGCGTCCTTCTTGGGCGGGCAGAGCTGACACCTCTTCCTCTTACTCGCCACTAGCGGGGCGGCGGCCGGGCCGGCGGCGTCCGGGCCGGCGGCGTGCTCCCGGGCCGGCGGAGGAGCGGCGTCGCGGTCGGCACTCTGCAGGACTTTGACGAGCGCGGACGCGGCTTCGGTGCGGGGGAGACGCTGCCTTCTTTGTATCAAGGGCTTGACAAGCGCCTTTCCCAGCTGCTCCAGGAACACCCTCCTCTTGTTCCGCTTCTGAGGCATCCAGTCGGGCTTGATCTCTCGCCATATGACAAAGGCGTTGTAGGAGGACACGTCGAGGATGTTGTGGAAGATGACCAGGGGCCAGCGGGCAGTCATCCGTCTGCAGCTGTAGGTGCCGACCACCTTGTCTAGGTTGTCCACGCCGCCCTTGTTGCGGTTGTAGTCTAGGATGAGGGCCGACTTCCGGTCGCGGCGATCGCTGACGTCGGCCTCCGTGTGCAGCGTGCTCAGGAGCAGCACGTTCTTATTTCTCTTTGCCAGGTAGGACACCAGAGTGGCGGTGGGCGTGAAGGCGAACCTGGAGGACGAGACCTGTCTGCCCTTTGACTGGAGCAGCGCGGGAGGGAGCTCGGGCTTGTTCTTTCGCACCGTGCCGACCACGGTGAGGTTCCTCTCGAGGAGCCGCTGGCCGAGTTCGTAGGAGGTGAAGAAATTGTCGCAGGTGACGTTGTGACCAGCGGGCAGCCCCTGCGTGAGATCGAGGACGACGCGGGCGCCCTGGTTCTTCTCGGGGGCTCCGCCGGCCGCCTTACCGGTGTAGACTTGCATCTTCCAAGCTTAACTGGACTTGGCGTCGCAGGCCACCCACGACTTGATGCCGTATTTGGCCGGCTTGCTGGGGATGTACTGTCGGAAAGGACAGCGCCCTTTCGGGAGAGGGAGAGGAAGGAGATTAGCGGCGGCGGCGGCGGCGTCACTGATGCTGACGCTAACTCTCTATACTACCGCTGGCTCATCAAGCAGCATCATGCTGCTGATGCTACTGCTACTGCTGCTGCTGATGCTACTGCTACTGCTGCTGCTGATGCTACTGCTGCTGCTGCTGCTGCTGATGATGATGATGATGATGATGATGACGACGCTGACGCTACCCCTCTATACTACCGCTGGCTCATCATTGGGGGGCGAACGGCGTTTATTTTACACGCCGCCGATGCTACCGCTGACGCTACCTCTCTATACTACACAGATACACAGATACACAGATACACAGTTGTTGGTCCACCGTCAAGTCAGACCCCGGGTTGAGAGGAAGGAGATTAGCAGCGTCGTGCTGCTGCTGCTGACGCTACTGCCGATGCTACTGCCGATGCTGCTGACGCTACTGCTGCTGCTGCCGATGATGCTACTGCTCCTGATGCCGCTACCCCTCTATACTACCGCTGGCTCATCATTGGGGGCGCGCGGCGTTTATGTTACACGCCGACGCTACCTCTCTATAGGACACGTACGTACAGATATGCACAGATACTCACAGCAGATATGCACAGACACACACACACACACGCACGCACGCGGTACCTCTGAACGGGACCAGTTGTTCGTCCACCGTCAAGTCGGACCCCGGGTTGTAGAGAGCCGGCAGCCGCTCCTGCCACAGGTCCCAGACCTCTCTTATGGCCGCCAGTCTGTCGGCGGCGAGTCTCGCGGGTCTCGTCCGGCGGTCGTCGAATCGCAGCAGCCTCGAGTACTTGTGAAAGACCTTGAGCGGCATGGTGGCTCGGAACACGGTCCTGCCGCTCTCCGTGTCCCACAGGCTGGCCGCGGCCTCGCCCCGGGACCTGTAGACGCCCGCTAGGATTAGCAGCCCTAGGTAGGCGCGCAGGTCGACCGAGTCCATGGGTCGCCAGCCGTCGCCGTATTTTCTCACCCCCTGCAGATTGGTCATGTCCACGACGATCCTTTCTATCGCCGGCGTGACAAACAGCCGGAAGGTGGACTCGATGTCGAGCGCGCGCGACGCCGCGTAGGCCGTAGGGCCAGGCGTCACCGGGGTGGTGGACGGCGCGGGGCAGGTCCGGGCCGCGATAGGCCGCGGAGGACCATTTGATTTTGCCGTTTTTTGACAGCAACGTCTCCCTTCGGGCTTGGACGGCCGCCGCCGCCGCCGGGTCCTCTCGCTCTGGCTCTGGCTCTCTGTCTCGCTCTCGGGCGGCGGCCGTGTCTCGCTCTCCCTCTCCCTCTCGCTCTTCCTCCTCCTCCTCCTCCGAAGAAGAAGAGCGCGACCGCAAGGCCGAGTCGTCCGCGTCACGTTCGGGGTCGTATTCCTCGCCGTCTTCGTCTTCCGAAACGTCCTCCTCTTCGGAATCGCAAAAGTCTTCTTCGTCTTCTCGGTCGACGCTGGAGGCTATCTGTTCCAGGACCTGAGCCGCGCTGAAACCGGGACCGCGGCGAGGCGCCGGCTGCGGCCTCGCGCTCGGCGGGGTCGTATTCCTCGCCATCGTCGTCTTTTTCTTTTTCTTCTTCTTCTTCTTCTTCTTCCTGACAATATTAGTAGCCTCTCTACGGCCGGCCGACTGCACGCTGACGCGCCGCGCCCGGCCCGGGGGGTCGCTCTGACCCGGCCTGGACAACTGCAGAGGGGGTTACAACATACGCATTGCTGACGCTTCCCCCAGGGTCTCTCTGACCCGGCCTGGACTCGGGGTGGAACGGCTCCTAACGCGTGGCCGAGCCGGGGGGTCTCTCTGACCCGGCCTGGAAAACTGCAGAGGGGGATATAACATACGCATTGCTGACGCACGGCCAAGCCGGGGGGGGTCTCTCTGACCCGGCCTGGAAAACTGCAGAGGGGGATATAACATACACATTGCTGACGCTTCCCCCGGGGTCTCTCTGACCCGGCCTGGACGCGGGGGAACGACTCCTAAGGCGTGGCCGAGCCGGCGGGTCGCTCCGACCCGGCCTGGACAACGGGAGGGTTAAATAAACAATACAAAACATTTACAGTAAACATTACCATCACAAAAGTTCCAAAATAATAAAGACATTTCAAATGTAATATTATGGCTATATATAGTGTTGTAACAATGTGCAAGGAGCAGCTGCTTCCAATTGAAGGTCAACCCAATAAACACCACATAGAAATAGACATACTAGAACTAACATAGAAATAGACTAACAAAGAACATAACCCAACAAACCCCGAAACACTCTAAACAAACACCCTCTGCCACGCCCTGACCAAACTACAATAACAAACACCCTCTGCCACGCCCTGACCAAACTACAATAACAAACACCCTCTGCCATGCCCTGACCAAACTACAATAACAAACACCCTCTGCCACGCCCTGACCAAACTACAATAACAAACACCCTCTGCCACGCCCTGACCAAACTACAATAACAAACACCCTCTGCCACGCCCTGACCAAACTACAATAACAAACACCCTCTGCCACGCCCTGACCAAACTACAATAACAAACACCCTCTGCCACGCCCTGACCAAACTACAATAACAAACACCCTCTGCCACGCCCTGACCAAACTACAATAACCAATAACCCCTTTACTGGTCAGGACGTGACACTCTCTCTCCCCCCTCTATCTCTCTCTCTCTCTCTCCCCCCTCTATTTCTCTCTCTCTCCCCCCTCTATTTCTCTCTCTCTCTCTCTCCCCCCTCTATTTCTCTCTCTTCTCTGTTGGAGAGTATATACTGTAGCCAATAGGCATAGGGACTTTCTAGTCTGTTAAAATGAAATAAAGTTTGTTTTAATAAATCTCTCCCTCTCTCCCTCTCTCCTAATTTTCTGCAGCTCATTCTCAAGTGGCTTGGATTTGACAAGTCCAGGTTGAGTAGGCTATATGCTTATTTCCATTGAATTTTAGAACAATCCAGCAGCGAAGCTGCTCATCATTTACATGACCTTTCAGTCATTTAACAGACGATCCCATTCAGAGTGTACCACAGGAACAATCGGGGTCAAGCACCACAGCACATTGACACATCCACACAGCCGACTCGGGGACCTCTCGGCCACCGGCCCAACACTCCCAACAGCCAGGCCACCAACCATCCAAGACCCCCCCCCCCCCCACACACACACACAGAAACTGCTGACCTGCTGACTTGAATTAAATTAAAGATGCTGACCTGAATTAAATGAAAGATGCTGACCTGCTGACCTGAATTAAAGGATCTTTACATGTGAGGTAGATTATCTACAGTACAGTCTTCAGAAAATATTCACACCCCTTGACTTTTTCCAAATGTTTTTGCGTTACAGCCTGAATTGATCATTTACTACATTTAGATTTGTCACTGGCCTACACACAATACCAACTAATGTCAAAGTGAAATTATGTTTTTAGAAAATGTTTACAAATTAATGAAGTATTAAAAGTTGAAATGTCTTGAATCAATAAGTTTTCAACCCCTTGGTTAAGGCAATAAGTTCAGGAGTCAAAATAAGAAGTGTCTGTGTGCAATAATTGTAAACTGTTTTTTTTTTTACATTTTAGCAGACGCTCTTATCCAGAGCGACTTACAGTAGTGAATGCATACATTTCATGCATTTTAAACTTTTTTGTACTGGCCCACCATGGGAATTGAACCCACAACCCTGGCATTGCAAACACCATGCTCTACCAACTGAGCCACAGGGAAGGCGTGTTTAATAATGTTTAATAATGTTTAATATGATTTTGTCATGAGTACCTCATCTCTGTACCCCCACACATACAATTATCTGTAAGGTCCCTCAGTCAAGCAGTGAATATTAAACACAGATTCAACCACAAAGGCCAGGGGAGTTTTTCCGATGCCTCGTAAAGAAGGGCTCCTATTGGTAGATGGGTAAAAAAAAAAGTTAGGATGGTGTCTCAATAAACCCAGTCACTAAAAAGCTACAGGTGTACATCCTAACTCAGTTGCCAGAGAGGAAAGAAACCACACAGGGATTTCAACATGACTACATCACTAAACAGTTACTTCAAAACCATTACTATGATAGGGACAAACTGAGGGTGGTTCAACAACATTGTAGTTACTACACAATACTAACCTAATTGACAGAGTTAAAGGAAGTACAGAATAAAAATATTCCAAAACATGCATGTCTGCAACATGTTTGGGGGAAAATGGTCAAATTCAAGACCTTATCAAGAGAACATCCCTGGTCATCCCTACTGCCTCTGATCTGGAGGACTCACTAAACAGAGAACATCCCTGGTCATCCCTACCGCCTCTGATCTGGAGGACTCACTAAACAGAGAACATCCCTGGTCATCCCTACCGCCTCTGATCTGGAGGACTCACTAAACAGAGAACATCCCTGGTCCATCCCTACTGCCTCTGATCTGGAGGACTCACTAAACAGAGAACATCCCTGGTCATCCCTACCGCCTCTGATCTGGAGGACTCACTAAACAGAGAACATCCCTGGTCATCCCTACTGCCTCTGATCTGGAGGACTCACTAAACAGAGAACATCCCTACTGCCTCTGATCTGGAGGACTCACTAAACAGAGAACATCCCTGGTCATCACTACTGCCTCTGATCTGGAGGACTCACTAAACAGAGAACATCCCTGGTCATCCCTACTGCCTCTGATCTGGAGGACTCACTAAACAGAGAACATCCCTGGTCATCCCTACCGCCTCTGATCTGGAGGACTCACTAAACAGAGAACATCCCTGGTCATCCCTACTGCCTCTGATCTGGAGGACTCACTAAACAGAGAACATCCCTGGTCATCCCTACCGCCTCTGATCTGGAGGACTCACTAAACAGAGAACATCCCTGGTCATCCCTACCGCCTCTGATCTGGAGGACTCACTAAACAGAGAACATCCCTGGTCATCCCTACCGCCTCTGATCTGGAGGACTCACTAAACAGAGAACATCCCTGGTCATCCCTACCGCCTCTGATCTGGAGGACTCACTAAACAGAGAACATCCCTGGTCATCCCTACCGCCTCTGATCTGGAGGACTCACTAAACAGAGAACATCCCTGGTCATCCCTACCGCCTCTGATCTGGAGGACTCACTAAACAGAGAACATCCCTGGTCATCCCTACCGCCTCTGATCTGGAGGACTCACTAAACAGAGAACATCCCTGGTCATCCCTACTGCCTCTGATCTGGAGGACTCACTAAACACATGCTTCGTTTGTAAAGATGTCTGAGTGTGCCCCAGGCTATCCATAAAAAAAATAAAAAATAAAATGTGCTGTCTGGCTAAATATAAGGAATTTTTAATTATTTATACTTTTACTTTTGATACTTAAGTATATTTTAAACAAAATCTATTGTGAATTCAGGCTGTAACACAACAACATGTGGAATAAGTAAAAGGGTATGAATACTTTCTGGAGGCCCCGTATACACAGACACACACTACCTAACCTGTACCCCAGCACCGTATACACAGACACACACACTACCTAACCTGTACCCCAGCACCGTATACACAGACACACACACTACCTAACCTGTACCCCAGCACCGTATACACAGACACACACACTACCTAACCTGTACCCCAGCACCGTATACACAGACACACACACTACCTAACCTGTACCCAGCACCGTATACACAGACACACACACTACCTAACCTGTACCCCAGCACCGTATACACAGACACACACACTACCTAACCTGTACCCCAGCACCGTATACACAGACACACACACTACCTAACCAGACACACACACACTACCTAACCTGTACCCCAGCACCGTATACACAGACACACACACTACCTAACCAGACACACACACACTACCTAACCTGTACCCCAGCACCGTATACACAGACACACACACTACCTAACCTGTACCCCAGCACCGTATACACAGACACACACACTACCTAACCAGACACACACACACTACCTAACCTGTACCCCAGCACCGTATACACAGACACACACACTACCTAACCTGTACCCCAGCACCGTATACACAGACACACACACTACCTAACCTGTACCCCAGCACCGTATACACAGACACACACACTACCTAACCTGTACCCCAGCACCGTATACACAGACACACACACTACCTAACCTGTACCCCAGCACCGTATACACAGACACACACACTACCTAACCAGACACACACTACCTAACCAGACACACACACTACCTAACCTGTACCCCAGCACCGTATACACAGACACACTACCTAACCACACACACACACTACCTACCTACCCACACACACTACCTAACCACACACACACTACCTAACCACACTACCTACCCACACACACACTACCTAACCAGACACACACACACTACCTACCCACACTACCTACCCACACACACACTACCTACCCACACTACCTACCCACACACACACTACCTACCCACACTACCTACCCACACACACACTACCTAACCAGACACACACACACTACCTAACCTGTACCCCAGCACCGTATACACAGACACACACACTACCTAACCAGACACACACACACTACCTAACCTGTACCCCAGCACCGTATACACAGACACACACACTACCTAACCAGACACACACACTACCTAACCTGTACCCCAGCACCGTATACACAGACACACACACTACCTAACCAGACACACACACACTACCTAACCTGTACCCCAGCACCGTATACACAGACACACACACTACCTAACCAGACACACACACACTACCTAACCTGTACCCCAGCACCGTATACACAGACACACACACTACCTAACCAGACACACACACACTACCTAACCTGTACCCCAGCACCGTATACACAGACACACACTACCTAACCAGACACACACACACTACCTAACCTGTACCCCAGCACCGTATACACAGACACACACACTACCTAACCAGACACACACACACTACCTAACCTGTACCCCAGCACCGTATACACAGACACACACACTACCTAACCAGACACACACACACTACCTAACCTGTACCCCAGCACCGTATACACAGACACACACACTACCTAACCAGACACACACACACTACCTAACCTGTACCCCAGCACATTGACTATAGCCTCCACATTGACTCTATACCGGTACCCCCTGTATATAGCCTCCACATTGACTCTATACCGGTACCCCTGTATATAGCCTCCACATTGACTCTGTACCGGTACCCCCTGTATATAGCCTCCACATTGACTCTACCGTAATACCCTGTATATAGCCTCCACATTGACTCTGTACCGGTACCCCCTGTATATAGCCTCCACATTGACTCTGTACCGGTACCCCCTGTATATAGCCTCCACATTAACTCAGTACCGGTACCCCCTGTATATAGCCTCCACATTGACTCTGTACCGGTACCCCTGTATATAGCCTCCACATTCACTCTGTACCGGTACCCCCCCTGTATATAGCCTCCACATTGACTCTGTACCGTAATACCCTGTATATAGCCTCCACATTGACTCTGTACCGTAATACCCTGTATATAGCCTCCACATTGACTCTGTACCGTAATACCCTGTATATAGCCTCCACATTGACTCTGTACCGTAATACCCTGTATATAGCCTCCACATTGACTCTGTACCGTAATACCCTGTATATAGCCTCCACATTGACTCTGTACCGGTACCCCCCTGTATATAGCCTCCACATTGACTCTGTACCAGTACCCCCTGTATATAGCCTCCACATTGACTCTGTACCGGTACCCCCCTGTATATAGCCTCCACATTGACTCTGTACCGGTACACCCTGTATATAGCCTCCACATTGACTCTGTACCGTAACACCCTGTATATAGCCTCCACATTGACTCTGTACCGGTACCCCCCTGTATATAGCCTCCACATTGACTCTGTACCGGTACACCCTGTATATAGCCTCCACATTGACTCTGTACCAGTACACCCTGTATATAGCCTCCACATTGACTCTGTACCGGTACCCCCTGTATATAGCCTCCACATTGACTCTGTACCGGTACCCCCTGTATATAGCCTCCACATTGACTCTGTACCGGTACACCCTGTATATAGCCTCCACATTGACTCTGTACCGGTACCCCCCCTGTATATAGCCTCCACATTGACTCTGTACCGGTACACCCTGTATATAGCCTCCACATTGACTCTGTACCGGTACCCCCTGTATATAGCCTCCACATTGACTCTGTACCGGTACACCCTGTATATAGCCTCGTTATTATGTACATTTGTGTACTTTTTGATTTATAAAAAAAAAAATATATATATATATATATATATATATACACATTATTTTCTTTAGTTGATATTAACTCTATTTATTTGAACTGCATTGTTGGTTAAGGGCTTGTCATTAAGCATTTCATGGTAAGGTCTACACCTGTTGTATTCAGCGGATGTGACAAATGAAATGTGTTTTGACACACACAAAAATACCTGTTCACATTGCATGAGGGTAAGTCCATATTGCATCATAAACAATATCTATCCAGGGAAGTCAGAACTCCAGTTAAAAAATACTAGTTCTATTCTGTTCTGCTCCTCTGGCTACGATAAACGACGACATGGCCATACAGACATACACACTGACGTACAGGCTTCACTAAAATATGAAATGTGAGAAACAAACATGGAACATGTTCAAATCAAATGACATTTTATTGGTCACATATTTATCAGATGCCGGCGTAGAAACATGCTTGTGCTTCAAAAGTATTCAACCCCCTTGGCTTTTTCACTATTTTGGTACATTTCAACCTGTAATTTAAATTCATTTTTATTTGGACTTCATGTAATGGACACACAATAGTCCAAATTGGTGAAGTGAAGAAAAAATAAACGTATAAAAAAAACATGGGGGGGGGTTCTGGGGGGGGTTTGAATAGTTATGCAGTTAAGTTTAGTTTTTTTGTCTCATTTCACATTTGTTTTACAATAAAAAAAAATATTTTGCATCTTCAAAGTGCTAGACATGTTGTGTAAATAAAATGATACAACCCCCCCCCCAAAAAAATCTATTTTAATTCCAAGTTGTAAGGCAACAAAATAAGAAAAATGCCAAGGGGGGTGAATACTTTCGCAAGCCACTGTATCTAACAATTCACAATAATACACACAAACCTAAAATTAAAACAATGTATTTAAGAAATATATACATGTTAGGGTGAGCAATGTCAGAGTGGTATTGACAGTATATACACCGACTCATTCAAGGGGTCTTTATTTTTACTATTTTCTACATTGTAGAATAATAGTGAAGACATCAAAACTATCAAATAACGCATATGGAATCATGTAGTAACCAGAAAAAAAAGTGTTAAACAAATCAAAATATACTTTATATTTGAGATTCTTCAAATTAGCCACCCTTTGCCTTGATGACAGCTTTGCACACTCTTGGTATTCTCTCAACCAGCTTCATGAGGTAGTCACCCGGAATACATTTCAATTAACAGGTGTGCTTTGTTAAAAGTTCATTTCTGGAATTTATTTCCTTCTTAACACATTTTAGACAATCAGTTGTGTATACCCTCCCCAAGGTGGGGAGGGTATACAGAAGATATCTCTATTTGGTAAAAGACCAAGTCCATATTATGGCAAGAACAGTTCAAATAAGCAAAGAGAAATGACAGTCCATCATTACTTTAAGGTCAGTCAATATGGAACATTAAGAACTTTGAACATTTCTTTAAGTGCAGAAGCAAAAACCATCAAAGTCTATGATGAAACTGGCTTTCATGAGGACTGCCACAAGAAAGGAAGACCCAGAGTTACCTCTGCTGCAGAGGATAAGTTCATTAGAGTTACCAGCCTCAGAAATTGCAGCCCACATACATTATTTATTTTACCAGGCAAGTCAGTTAAGAACAAATTCTTGTTTTCAATGAGAGCCTAGGAACATTGGGTTGACTGCCTTGTTCAGGGGCAGAACAACAGATTTGTACCTTGTCAGCTCGGGGATTAAATCTTGCAACCTTGCAGTTACAAGTCAAATGCTCTAACCACTAGGCTACCTGCCTCCTCTAACCACTAGGCTACCCTGCCACCCTGCTTCACAGAGTTCAAGTAACAAGGCACAACTCAACATCAACTGTTCAGAGGAGACTGCGTGAATCAGGCCTTCATCGTCGAATTGCTGCAAAGAAACCACTACTAAAGGACACCAATATAAGAAGTAGAGTGTCACTGGTGTAGAGGAGTAGGCAGGAAGCAGTCACAGGAAGCAGGAAGCAGTCACAGGTTTAGAACTACTGAGTTTATTAAAGCACCATAGATCAAAGTGGGACGAAACCCAAACGCTGTTGTGCTCAAAATATATCTTCATAAACAACAAGACACAGGGCGAACCCAAAGTGCAAAAATATAAAGTACTCAGGAAATAGTAGGAGAGATTCCTCTCAGGAAAACAAGTAACATTTACAATGACCGACAAAGACAAATGGCAGTGGGAGTACATATACAGTGATAGAGTGGGGATTGGAACCAGGTGTGTGTAATGATGACGAGACAAGTCCAGGGTTGATGAGTGAAGGGCGTTTGCCAGCAGCAGGTTCGGCAGCAGCTAGAAGGCCGGCGACGCCGAACGCCTGAGCTGGACAGGAGGGGGAGCCAAAGTGTAGGCTGGTGTGACAAAGAGACTTGCTTGTGCCAAGAAACACAAGCAATGGACATAGACCGGTGGAAATGTGTCCTTTGGTCTGAAGTCCAAATTGGAGATTTTGTCTTTGTGAGACAGGATGTGGGTGAACGGATGATCTCTGCATGTGTATTTCCCACCGTGAAGCATGGAGGAGGAGGTGTTATGGTGTGGGGGTGCTTTGCTGGTGACCCTGTCAATGATTTATTTAGAATTCAAGGCACGCTTAATCAGCATGGCTACCACAGCATTCTGCAGGTTTGGGCTTGGTGGGAATATCATTTGTTTTTCAACAGGACAATGACCCAACACACCTCCAGGCTTTGTAAGGGCTATTTGACCAAGAAGAGTGATGGAGTGCTGCATCAGATGACCTGGCCATCACAATCACCCGACCTCAACCAAATTGAGATGGTTTGGGATGAGTCGGACCGCAGAGTGAATGAAAAGCAGCCAACAAGTGCTCAGAATATGTGGGAACTCCTTCAAGATTGTTGGAAAAGCATTCCATGTGAAGCTGGTTGAGAGAATGCCAAGAGTGTGCAAAGCTGCCATCAAGGCAAAGGGTGGCTACTTTGAAGAATCTGTTTAACACTTTGTTACCACATGATTCCATAGTTTTGATGTCTTCACTATTATTCTATTATTCTACAATGTAGAAAACAGTAAACAATAATAATACTCCCCTCCTCCCTGTAGGCTGTCTCGTCATTATTGGTAATAATACGTGTCAAGGCTCTGGAGAAGACCCAGATGCAGACAGAGGTCAGGAGTCCAGAGTCCGAAAGGTACAGAACGGCAGGCAGGCTCAGGGTCAGGATAAGCAGAGGTCAGTAGTCCAGAGTCCGAAAGGTACAGAACGGCAGGCAGGCTCAGGATAGGCAGAGGTCAGTAGTCCAGAGCAGAGTCCGAAAGGTACAGAACGGTAGGCAGGCTCAGGGTCAGGATAAGCAGAGGTCAGTAATCCAGCGTGGTGGGACAAGGTACTGAATGACAGACAGGCAGAATGGTCAAAAAAAAAACAGGCAAACTAGAAAACACGAACTAGAGACAGAAAGGAGCACGGTGAACAATGCTGGTAGGCTGACAAAACAAAATGTCAACAGACAAACAGAGAACACAGATATAAATACACTGAGGATAATGAGGAAGATGGGCGACACCTGGTGGAGACAAGCACAAAGACAGGTGAAACAGATCCGGGTGTCACATCAGGCCTACTACTGATGTGTCGTCTGCATACTTGATGATTGAGTTTGAGGCGTGCATGGCCACACAGTCATGGGTGAAAAGGAGGGGGCTTAAGCACTAATCATTTTTTACCTTGTCAGCTCGGGGAAATCGATCCAGCAACCTTTCTGGTTACTGGCCCCAACGCTCTAACCACTAGGGCTAGCTGCCTCCCCAGTCCAATCGTATAATGCATTTAGTAGACTATTGCTGTGATTTGTTGTGCTCTATCTTAATTCTGTCAAACATTTACCATGTAAATACTGGAAAAACATTATGCATTGAATTATAATTTATGATTATTTTTTTTTGGATTTATTAGAGGTTGGTGGGATCAGAGTGCAAACTACATTACATGTCCAGCTGTCAGCCGCAAGTTGACTAATCAGCTCATTAGTGAGACTCTACCTTGTACTATTCCCCTGTAATTATGGAAATGCTTTGAGCAGACCGTGGCTGGGATGCAGATGGCACCCTGTTCCTTACTTACCGGTCCCTGTTCAACACAGTAGTGCACTACATAGGGAACGGTGTACCACTCTGTTATAGGGAATAGGGTGCCCGTCTCATCTCTCCTTGTGTCAGTTCAACTCCGTGTTTCAACACTGTTGAGGATCCTGGACTGTTTAACATGGCAGTTGTGGGAAAAGACCAGCTGTAACTCGAACCAGAATGAGTTCTACGGTACTACAATTAGGTTTAGCTACTTAGAAACACAAGACTCTTGTCTTTCATTCATTCAGCCTACATCATCGTGTATGTGTTAGGTGGCACTTCTTTTACCTATTACACAGAACAAGCTGAAAATAAATAAATACAATGTATCAGTAAAAAGGAAATGAGTCAATCTTTATGTTTTCTTTCAAACAGTCCTTTATTTGCCACTTTCTTGTAGGTATACAGGTGTACCCCCCCCCCCATACATACATCCCCATGAGGGGTGGGAGTAGCCTGGGGGCGAGGGGGTATCCCCATGAGGGGTGGGAGTAGCCTGGGGGCGCGGGGGTATCCCCATGAGGGGTGGGAGTAGCCTGGGGGCGAGGGGGTATCCCCATGAGGGCTGGGAGTAGCCTGGGGGCGCTGGGGTATCCCCATGAGGGGTGGGAGTAGCCTGGGGGCAGGGGGGTATCCCCATGAGGGGTGGGAGAAGCCTGGAGGCGAGGGGGTATCCCCATGAGGGGTGGGGGTAGCCTGTCTGTCTGTCTGTCTGTCTGTCTGTCTGTCTGTCTGTCTGTCTATCTGTATCTCTGTCTCTGTCTCTGTGTCTCTGTCTCTGTCTCTGTCTGTGTGTGTCTGTGTGTGTGTGTGTGTCTGTGTGTTCTCAAAATTTGCAGCGGCCAGATGATCTGCTCACTCAGAACGCAGATCGGTATTTCATATTTTGTTCCTACTCTCTCTCCGCTTCTTAGATATTATGCACATTGATAGCTTGCTAACAGACCACCAACGGATGTATGACAGTAGCAGCAGTATCTAAACGGTCGGACTGTTGACCGGTGAAAATTCTCAAACGAACAGAGTGTAGCCATTGGTTAACCCAAGTGAGTGTCGTTTTCACAGAGCAGTAGGCTGAACTTTTTAAAGAAAATACTGCATTCATGACTACCTCCTTTGGCAGAATTTTATGTAGCGTGTTTTTATCGGCTACACCTTGTTGACCGGCTGCACCTTGTCTCCGGGCTGAACCTTTCAGATATAAAGAAAAAGCATTTTAAAGAGGATTGCTGGTTTTTGTCTATATAATGAGATAAAGGGGATATCTCTCTCTCCATTGACTCCATAGTAAAAGATAAGTAGGATAGTCTTGCTGCCAGTCTTCAGACAAAGAGTGTTTCCCCTGCTGTATCACAGTAATAATGGCACCTCCCTGGGTCCCGCTCACAGTGATAATGGTATTTCCCATTAAAGGTCTCCCCTCCCACAGTGATAATGGTATCTCCCATTAAAAGGTTCCCCCCCACAGTGATAATGATATCTCCCATTAAAAGGTTCCCCCCCCACACAGTGACAATGGTACCACCCAATGTGTCCTTTTGTCTGTGTCTTTGGAAATTGTTTTAAAACCTTTCAGTTTCAGCGGGTGTGACTGTTATAGTCTAGGGAATGGTATTTCAAATAATTTCACTATTTGAATAATATCGTGACATGTTTTCAGATTTTCGGATAGTGGGGATTTTTATTATATATTTAAAAAATATATTTTTTGTAACTTTGTTTAAACTTGGACACTCGGGAGAGACGGTGCACAGTGCAGTGCAGCAGGGCGGGGGATGGACAGGGGCCGGTGGTGTGTGTGTGACACGATACAGAGAGAGAGAAAAAGTAGTCACTTACTCGTTAAATGACATTTTAGTCATTTAGCAGACGCACTTATCCAGAGTCACAGTTAGTCACTTTTAGTTAGTAATTTCTCATCAGTAAAGTAGCTAACAGCAGTCAGAGCTAGCTAACAGCAGTCAGAGCTAGCTAACAGCAGGCAGAGCTAGCTAACAGCAGTCAGAGCTAGCTAACAGCAGTCAAAGCTAGCTATCAGCAGTCAGAGCTAGCTATCAGCAGTCAGAGCTAGCTATCAGCAGTCAGAGCTAGCGAACAGCAGTCAGAGCTAGCGAACAGCAGTCAAAGCTAGCGAACAGCAGTCAGAGCTAGCTAACAGCAGGCAGAGCTAGCTAACAGCAGTCAGAGCTAGCTAACAGAAGTCAGAGCTAGCTAACAGCAGGCAGAGCTAGCTAACAGCAGGCAGAGCTAGCTAACAGCAGGCAGAGCTAGCTATCAGCAGTCAGAGCTAGCTATCAGCAGTCAGAGCTAGCTAACAGCAGTCAGAGCTAGCTAACAGCAGTCAAAGCTAGCGAACAGCAGTCAGAGCTAGCTAACAGCAGGCAGAGCTAGCTAAAAGCAGTCAGAGCTAGCTAACAGAAGTCAGAGCTAGCTAACAGCAGGCAGAGCTAGCTAACAGCAGGCAGAGCTAGCTAACAGCAGGCAGAGCTAGCTATCAGCAGTCAGCGCTAGCTATCAGCAGTTAGAGCTAGCTATCAGCAGTCAGAGCTAGCTAACAGCAGTCAGAGCTAACTAACAGCAGTCAGAGCTAGCTAACAGCAGTCAGAGCTAGCTATCAGCAGTCAGAGCTAGCTATCAGCAGTCAGTGCTAGCTATCAGCAGTCAGAGCTAGCTATCAGCAGTCAGCGCTAGCTAACAGCAGTCAGAGCTAGCTATCAGCAGTCAGAGCTAGCTATCAGCAGTCAGAGCTAGCTAACAGCAGTCAGAGCTAGCTAACAGCAGTCATAGCTAGCTATCAGCAGTCAGCGCTAGCTATCAGCAGTCAGCGCTAGCTAACAGCAGTCAGAGCTAGCTATCAGCAGTCAGAGCTAGCTAACAGCAGACAGAGCTAGCTATCAGCAGTCAGAGCTAGCTAACAGCAGTCATAGCTAGCTATCAGCAGTCAGCGCTAGCTAACAGCAGTCAGAGCTAGCTATCAGCAGTCAGAGCTAGCTAACAGCAGTCAGAGCTAGCTAACAGCAGTCATAGCTAGCTATCAGCAGTCAGCGCTAGCTAACAGCAGTCAGAGCTAGCTATCAGCAGTCAGAGCTAGGCAGTCATAGCTAGCTATCAGCAGTCAGCGCTAGCTATCAGCAGTCAGCGCTAGCTAACAGCAGTCAGAGCTAGCTAACAGCAGTCAGAGCTAGCTATCAGCAGTCAGAGCTAGCTATCAGCAGTCAGAGCTAACTAACAGCAGTCAGCGCTAACTATCAGCAGTCAGAGCTAGCGTCAGCGCTAGCTAACAGCAGTCAGAGCTAGGCAGCCAGAGATAGCTAACAGCAGTCAGCGCTACCTATCAGAATTCAGAGCTAGCTATCAGCAGTCAGAACAGGTAAGGGGGAAAAAGGTAAAGTTCGAGTGTTAGTTCACGAAAGGGGACCTAGGACGTAGGATCAAGGGAGACACTAAAGTGTTTTAGTACTATATCTCTTGACACAGTGATGAAAATAATCATGGCCTCTAAACCTTCAAGCTGCATACTGGACCCTATTCCAACTAAACTACTGAAAGAGCTGCTTCCTGTGCTCGGCCCTCCTATGTTGAACATAATAAACGGCTCTCTATCCACCGGATGTGTACCAAACTCACTAAAAGTGGCAGTAATAAAGCCTCTCTTGAAAAAGCCAAATCTTGACCTAGAAATTATAAAAAACTATCGGCCTATATCGAATCTTCCATTCCTCTCAAAATTGTTTTTAAAAGCTGTTGCGCAGCAACTCACTGCCTTCCTGAAGACAAACAATGTATACGAAACGCTTCAGTCTGGTTTTAGACCCCATCATAGCACTGAGACTGCACTTGTGAAGGTGGTAAATGACCTTTTAACTTTTTATGGATAGGGGGCAGTATTTTCGGATTTCGGATTTTCAGTTTTCGGATTTTCGAGGACTTTGTATTTCGCGCCACGCCCATCATTGGATATTGGAGCAGGTGTTCTGCTAGCGGAACGTCTAGATGTGAGAGGTTAATGACGTCAGACCGAGGCTCTGCGTCTGTCCTCGTGCTCCTAGATCTTAGTGCTGCTTTTGATACCATCGATCACCACATTCTTTTGGAGAGATTGGAAACCCAAATTGGTCTACATCGACAAGTTCTGGCCTGGTTTAGGTCTTATCTTTCGGAAAGATATCAGTTTGTCTCTGTGAATGGTTTGCCCTCTGACAAATCAACTGTAAATTTCGGTGTTCCTCAAGCTTCCGTTTTCGGACCACTATTGTTTTCACTATATATTTTACCTCTTGGGGATGTTATTCGAAAACATAATGTTAAATTTCACTGCTATGCGGACGACACACAGCTGTACATTTCAATGAAACATGGTGAAGCCCCAAAATTGCCCTCGCTAGAAGCCTGTGTCTCAGACATAAGGAAGTGGATGGCTGCAAACGTTCTACTTTTAAACTCGGACAAAACAGAGATGCTTGTTCTAGGTCCCAAGAAACAAAGAGATCTTCTGTTGAATCTGACAATTAATCTGGATGGTTGTACAGTCGTCTCAAATAAAACTGTGAAGGACCTCGGCGTTACTCTGGACCCTGATCTCTCTTTTGAAGAACATATCAAGACTGTTTCAAGGACAGCTTTTTCCCATCTACGTAACATTGCAAAAATCTGAAAATTTCTGTCCAGAAATGACGCAGAAAAATGAATCCATGCCTTTGTTACTTCTATGTTGGACTACTGCAATGCTCTACTTTCCGTCTACCCGGATAAAGCACTAAATAAGCTTCAGTTAGTGCTAAATACGGCTGCTAGAATCCTGACTAGAACCAAAAAATGTGATCATATTACTCGAGTCTGGTAGGCTCGTGTCACTGGGCAGCTCGCGGCTGTGCTTCCCTTTGTAGTCTGTAATAATTTGCAAGCCCTGCCACATCTGACGAGAGTCGGAGCCAGTGTAGTATGATTCATGCCAGCAAACGGTGCTGGCATGTGGGATGCAAACGGTGCCCACAAAACTGCTAGGGTCTACATAAATCTGTCCCAACAGCAGTCACAACAGCAGTCCCAACACCTTACCACTGCTACACTTGGCTATCAGTGGAGCCTTGTCTGGCAGCGAAACAGTTCATTCAGTCTAATTTACTGCCTATTAATAAAACATAGTTGATATGGCTGACAAATGTGGTTTCTACTGACAATTGAGTTGTACAAACTATGGCATAATGGGGACAACAAGCAGATAAGAGGCAATACATAATTTCGATTAAGACGTTAATGAGTGAACTAGGACGGACGTAGTCAATACAACTATTTGTTCAGCACTTTTCAAATGCACAGCGACAGAATTCAGAACATGGGCTGTTCTTACAGTGTTCTCCCTGTACACCAAGTCAGAACCGTAGAATAAATAAAGGGGGCATATAAGCAGACAATGAAAGCTCTTACAATATTTGATGATTACATTTTTCTAAAACAGGTTATAGGCTACATGTGCAAAACCAAGTCAGAACAGTAGGTGAACTTAAGAGGGGTAAATAGACCAAATGATTAGGGTGAGGCACATGGGCTACTAACAGCTTACTACACAACAAACATGTAGTGTTACTTTCTTAGCTACAGTATACATATCTCCCTGGCATATTACATCATTTATGCAGCTGCATACAAGACATTTTTGGACTCACCTTGTTGGGCTGTGCTCACTTGAACAGGAAGATGGTGCGACGGTCCTTCGTGGGCAAATTTTGTCATCAAAGTCTGTCATTCTCTGGATTTATGGTGCTTTCAAGACAACTGGGAACTGGGAAAAAACAAGGTCGTATCATGATGACATCAGTGATCTTCAGGTTGTGGCTCTAGAAGAGACCGGAGTTCCTGATTTAGAATTCCTAGTTGGCTGAAAGTTCAAAATGTGTTTTCCCAGTCGTAGCTCGTTTTTCCAGAGTTCACAGTTTTGCACTTCCGAGTTAACAGTTGTTTTGATCGTGGCACAAATCATGCGTCATTGACATCATGGCCAATGTTGAATGTTAATAATTTTAAACTAGTAACATAGACCCCTAGACTTTTAGAGCTCTACCCTTAGACTTGGCGGTGACGTAGTGTCCCTATGAGTAACAGAACACTGTGTCCCGTCCTGACCAGTAAAGGGGTCATTTGTCATTGTAGTATGGTCAGGGCGTGGCAGGTGGTGTTGTTTTTGTGTGTTTTGGGGTTGGTTTGTTTAGAGGGGATTGGTTCTAGTTTTCATTTTCTATGTTTATTTTCTATGTGTGGCTGAGTATGGTTTCCAATCAGAGGCAGGTGTCTTTTGTTCTGATTGGAAGCAATACTTAGGCAGCCTGTTTTTTCGTGTGGGCTGTGGGTGGTTGTTTTCCGTTATAGTCTTTGTACCTTACAGAACTGTTGGTCGCTGTATTTTTCTGTTTAAGTGTTCTCCTATAATAAATTAAGATGAGCACTCTACTCGCTGCGCTTTGGTCTGTCCCTTTCGACACATATGACACACTGAGCCAATCACGGCGCAATGCTCTGTATTTTCTGCTGGCTTGCCTCACCACCACAGAAAGCACTAAGCTAGGCTGAAACACCTGCATTTTGGAACTGCCTTTATGTGCCTTTATTAGCTCAATGATATATATTTATATACACTGCTCAAAAAAATAAAGGGAACACTTAAACAACACAATGTAACTCCAAGTCAATCACACTTCTATGAAATCAAACTGTCCACTTAGGAAGCAACACTGATTGACAATACATTTCACATGCTGTTGTGCAAATGGAATAGACAACAGGTGGAAATTATAGGCAATTAGCAAGACACCCCCAATAAAGGAGTGGTTCTGCAGGTGGGGACCACATATCACTTCTCAGTTCTTATGCTTCCTGGCTGATGTTTTGGTCACTTTTGAATGCTGGCGGTGCTTTCACTCTAGTGGTAGCATGAGAAAGAGTCTACAACCCACACAAGTGGCTCAGGTAGTGCAGCTCATCCAGGATGGCACATCAATGCGAGCTGTGGCAAGAAGGTTTGCTGTGTCTGTCAGCGTAGTGTCCAGAGCATGGAGGCGCTACCAGGAGACAGGCCAGTACATCAGGAGACGTGGAGGAGGCCGTAGGAGGGCAACAACCCAGCAGCAGGACCGCTACCTCCGCCTTTGTGCAAGGAGGAGCAGGAGGAGCACTGCCAGAGCCCTGCAAAATGACCTCCAGCAGGCCACAAATGTGCATGTGTCTGCTCAAACGGTCAGAAACAGACTCCATGAGGGTGGTATGAGGGCCCGACGTCCACAGGTGGGGGTTGTGCTTACAGCCCAACACCATGCAGGACGTTTGGCATTTGCCAGAGAACACCAAGATTGGCAAATTTGCCACTGGCGCCCTGTGCTCTTCACAGATGAAAGCAGGTTCACACTGAGCACATGTGACAGACGTGACAGAGTCTGGAGACGCCGTGGAGAACGTTCTGCTGCCGGCAACATCCTCCAGCCTGACCGGTTTGGCGGTGGGTCAGTCATGGTGTGGGGTGGCATTTCTTTGGGGGGCCGCACAGCCCTCCATGTGCTCGCCAGAGGTAGCCTGACTGCCATTAGGTACCGAGATGAGATCCTCAGACCCCTTGTGAGACCATATGCTGGTGCGGTTGGCCCTGGGTTCCTCCTAATGCAAGACAATGCTAGACCTCATGTGGCTGGAGTGTGTCAGCAGTTCCTGCAAGAGGAAGGCATTGATGCTATGGACTGGCCCGCCCGTTCCCCAGACCTGAATCCAATTGAGCCCATCTGGGATATCATGTCTTGCTCCATCCACCAACGCCACGTTGCACCACAGACTGTCCAGGAGTTGGCGGATGCTTTAGTCCAGGTCTGGGAGGAGATCCCTCAGGAGACCATCCGCCACCTCATCAGGAGCATGCCCAGGCATTGTAGGGAGGTCATACAGGCACGTGGAGGCCACACACACTACTGAGCCTCATTTTGACTTGTTTTAAGGACATTACATCAAAGTTGGATCAGCCTGTAGTGTGGTTTTCCACTTTAATTTTGAGTGTGACTCCAAATCCAGACCTCCATGGGTTGATAAATTGGATTTCCATTGATTATTTTTGTGTGATTTTGTTGTCAGCACATTCAACTATGTCAAGAAAAAAGTATTTAATAAGATTATTTCATTCATTCAGATCTAGGATGTGTTATTTTAGTGTTCCCTTTATTTTTTTGAGCAGTATATATATATTTTTTTACATTGTTTGCAAATTGATATGTGACACATATTAATGCCAAAATAAAACAGGCAAACCCAAAATGACGGGTCGCCACTGGTCAAGACAGGAGATGACATGTAGGGTTGAAGTCTGCGGAGGTTGTAGAGCATGAAAGTTAATTTCTGGAATTTCTTTCCTTCTTAATGTGTTTGAGCCAATAAATTGTGTTGTGACAAGTTAGGGGTGGTATGCAGAAGATAGCCCTATTTGGTAAAATACAATTTTATGGCAAGAACAGCTCCAATAAGCAAAGACAGCAAACGACAGTCCATCGTTACTTTAGGATGTCAATGCAGAAACATTTCAAGAACTTTGAAAAAGTCTTCAAGTGCAGTCGCAAAAAACCATCAAGCACTATGATGAAACTGGCTCTCATGAGGACCGCCACAGGAAAGGAAGACCCATAGTTACCTCTGCTGCAAAGGACAAGTTCATTAGAATTAACTGCACCCCAGATTGCTGCCCAAATAAATGCTTCACAGAGTTCAAGTAACAGACACATCTCAGCATCAACTGTTCAGAGGAGACTGCATGCATCAGGCCTTCATGGTCAAATAACTGCAAAGAAGCCACTACTAAAGGACACAATTAAGAAGAATCTTGCTTTGGCCAAGAAAGACCTGGGAAATCTGTCCTTTGGTCTGATGAGTCCAAATTTGAGATTTTTGGTTCCAACCTCCGTGTCTTTGTAAGACGCAGAGTTGGTGAAAGGATGATCTCCGCATGTGTGGTTCCCACCGTGAAGCATGGAGGAGGAGGTGTGATGGTGCTTTACTGGTGACCCTGTCAGTGATTTATTTATAATTCAAGGCACACTTAACCAGCATGGCTACCACCGCATTCTACAGCGATACCGCCATCCCATCTGGTTTGGACTTGGTGGGAATATCGTTTGTTTTTCAACAGGACAATGACCGTGTAAGGGCTATTTGACCAAGAAGGAGAGTGATGGAGTGCTGCATCAGATGACCTGGCCTCCACAATCACCCGAACTCAACTCAATTGAGATGGTTTGGGATGAGTTGGACCGCAGAGTGAAGGAAAAGCAGCCAACTAGTGCTCAGCATATGTGGGAAATCCTTCAAGACTGTTGGAAAATCATTTCTCATGAAGCTGGTTGAGAGAATGCCAAGACTGTGCAAAGCTGTCATCAAGGCAAAGGGTGGTTAATTTGAAGAATCTCAAATAACACTTTTTTGGTTACTACATGATTCCATATGTGTTATTTCAGGTTTGATGTCTATTATTCTACAGAAATAATGTAGGAAATGAGTCAAAAGAAAGAAAACCCCTGGAATGGGTAGGTGTGTCCAAACTTGTGACTGGTTCTGTATTTTTTTCACAAATTGCAACCTGCCTGCAATATAACCTGTTTTAAAAGTGTAGCTGAAACCATGAGCCCGTACAAGATAACATAGCAGCGTAGCCATTTGAAAGGCTGATAAGTAAAATGCACCCAGTCGAAAAAGATAATTCACCAGCAAATAGAAAAAGAGACTAGACAGGAAACAGGAACATGATCGCTCGAGTAACCATATATCATTAGAGAGAGGAGAAAAAAATGTCTCTGGCGACTCTGCCTACGATATACTTAAGAAAATAGCAAGATCAGACCAACACTGAGGAAGGAAAATCACATTACTGGTTTAGCATTGCAATTGAATCGACAGGAGCCTCGCCAAAGCACCTCAGTAACCAACAAACAAGATGTATATATTGCTCTGTCTAAAGGACAATGCAGATAATGCAGCACGGTATCTACAGCTATTTGCAAATAGCAAGATTACACTGAGGTGGACATTACCTATTTACAAGGTTCAACATGCATTGCAGTTGCTTTGTCGACAAGCTTAAAAATGCATTGCAGTCGACAACAAGGGATCTCAGTAACAAACAAACAAGACTTAGGGGCGGCAGGGTAGCCTAGTGGTTAGCGTAGCCAAGTAGTTAGCGTAGCCTAGTGGTTAGCGTAGCCTAGTGGTTAGCGTAGCCTAGTGGTTAGCGTAGCCTAGTGGTTAGCGTAGCCTAGTGGTTAGCGTGTTGGACTAGTAACCGAAAGGTTGCAAGTTTGAATCCCTGAGCTGACAAGGTACAAATCTGTCGTTCTGCCCCTGAACAAGGCAGTTAACCCACTGTTCCCTGGTAGGCCGTCATTGAAAATAAGAATTTGTTCTTAACTGACTTGCCTAGTTAAATAAAGGTTAAATAAAATCTAAAGGGCCAGGTAGAGAGCAGCAGCTCAGTTCAGCTCAGGGGAGGGGTAGGTAGCCTCCAACCCTGGTTGATACCCTGCTGTGTCCAGCATACAAATCTTTCACATCATGATTAATTCAACACTCTGAGGAGTCGCCAACCTCCAGTCGCTCGTATCCTCGTTAAAAAAAACAACCTTAAAGTGTTGCAGCTCTCAAGGAAAACCATTAGAACAGAAAGGGCTAGGAGAGGTCAAACGCCCCTCAGAAGCTCAGCCAAGTGAGATGGTCCAATATTGTGAGATGTGAAGACACCCTATTCCCTATATAGTGCACTACATTTGACCAGGACCCATAAACCTCTGGTTAAAAATATATTTATAGCGGAAAGGTATCCATCTGGGACATAGTCCTAGTCTACCCAAGGGAATAGGGATCCATTTGGGACATAGTCCTAGTCTATCCAAGGGAAGTTTAAGGCTGATTGAAGGTCAAACACCACACTGCCATTTTAAATGTTTTTATAAAAAAAAAACATACATATAAGTAATTTTATTTAGGGGGTAGATCAGCTTTAATATTGGAGATGGATTGTATTTTTAATGGGTAGATCAGCTTTAATATTGCAGATGGATTGTATTTTTATTGGGTAGATCAGCTTTAATATTGGAGATGGATTGTATTTTTAATGGGTAGATCAGCTTTAATATTGCAGATGGATTGTATTTTTATTGGGTAGATCAGCTTTAATATTGCAGATGGATTGTATTTTTAATGGGTAGATCAGCTTTAATATTGCAGATGGATTGTATTTTTAATGGGTAGATCAGCTTTAATAATGCAGATGGATTGTAGCTTCCATCGATGTAATTGTCTGCATCATTTCCAATTCCCCATATATTTTGGGGTAAATATATACAGTATATATATTATTATTATTTTTAATTTTTTTCCTTTTTTATGTTTCTCCTAAACCTACCCTACCTTCCCTAATTGGAGTAAACTAATGGACAACAACACGTAGTCTTCTACTTTCAGCGTATAAATACTATCTACATTTTACGGACACAGTATATTCTACAATAGTTATCTTTTGTTTGTTTTTAGTCACATCCTTCAGCTCCCCTCAACCCCTCCGATCTATCTCTGACCACCATCCAGTCCCATCCTTCAGCTCCCCTCAACCCCTCCCATCTATCTCTGACCACCATCCAGTCCCATCCTTCAGCTACCCTCAACCCCTCCCATCTATCTCTGACCACCATCCAGTCCCATCCTTCAGCTACCTTAAACCCCTCCCATCTATCTCTGAACACCATCCAGTCCCATCCTTCAGCTCCCTCCAACCCCTCCCATCTATCTCTGACCACCATCCAGTCCCATCCTTTA
>NC_042982.1:45450038-45517538 GCF_901001165.1 Salmo trutta | reverse complement strand
TGGTATCTATCTGTTATCTATCTGTTATCCATCTGTTATCCATCTGTTATCTATCTGTTATCTATTTGTTATCTATCTGTTATCTATCTGTTATCTATCTGTTATCTATCTGGTATCTATCTGGTATCTATCTGTTATCTATCTGGTATCTATCTGTTATCTATCTGTTATCCATCTGTTATCTATCTGTTATCTATCTGTTATCTATTTGTTATCTATCTGTTATCTATCTGTTATCTATCTGTTATCTGTTATCAATCTGTTATCTATCTGTTATCTATCTGTTATCTATCTGTTATCTATCTGTTATCTATCTGTTATCTATTTGTTATCTATCTGTTATCTATCTGTTATCTATCTGGTATCTATCTGGTATCTATCTGTTATCTATCTGTTATCTATCTGTTATCTATCTGTTATCTATTTGTTATCTATCTGTTATCTATCTGTTATCTGTTATCAATCTGTTATCTATCTGTTATCTATCTGTTATCTATCTGTTATCTATCTGTTATCAATCTGTTATCTATCTGTTATCTATCTGTTATCTATCTGTTATCTATCTGTTATCTGTTATCAATCTGTTATCTATCTGTTATCTGTTATCTATCTGTTATCTATCTGGTATCTATCTGTTATCTATCTGTTATCTATCTGTTATCTGTTATCAATCTGTTATCTATCTGTTATCTATCTGTTATCTATCTGTTATCTATCTGTTATCTGTTATCTGTTATCTATCTGTTATCTATCTGTTATCTATCTGTTATCTATCTTTTATCTGTTATCAATCTGTTATCTATCTGTTATCTGTTATCTATCTGTTATCAATCTGTATCAATCAAATCAAATGTATTTGTCACATACACATGGTTAGCAGATGTTAATGCGAGTGTAGCGAAATGCTAGGCAAGATGCAGTAGATGGTATAGAGTACAGTATATACATATGAGATGAGCAATGTAGGGTATGAGAACATTATATAAAGTGGCATTGTTTAAAGTGGCTAGTGGTACATTTAATTACATCAGATGGCAAGATGCAGTAGATGGTATAGCGTACAGTATATACATATGAGATGAGTAATGTAGGGTAAGTAAACATTATATAATATAAAGTGGCTAGTGATAAATTGATTACATCAATTTTTCCATTCTTAAAGTGGGTGGAGTTGAGTCAGTATGTTGGCAGCAGCCACTCAATGTTAGTGATGGCTGTTTAACAGTCTGATGGCCTTGAGATAGAAGCTGTGTTTCAATCTCTCGGTCCCCGCCTTGATGCACCTGTACTGACCTCGCCTTCTGGATTATAGCGGGGTGAACAGGCAGTGGCTCGGGTGGTTGTTGTCCTTGATGATCTTTTTGGCTTTCCTGTGACATCGGCTGCTGTAGGTGTCCTGGAGGGCAGGTAGTTTGCACCCGGTGATGCGTTGTGCAGACCTCACTACCCTCTGGAGAGCTTTACGGTTGTGGGCGGAGCAGCTGCCGTACCAGGCGGTGATACAGCCCGACAGGATCCTCTCGATTGTGCATCTGTAAAAGTTTGTGAGTGTTTTTGGTGACAAGCCGAATTTCTTCAGCCTCCTGAGGTTGAAGAGGCGCAGCTCACCACGCTGTCTGTGTGGGTGGACCATTTCAGTTTGTCCGTGATGTGTACGCCGAGGAACTTAAAACTCTCCACTCTCTCCACTACTGTCCCGTCAATGTAGATAGGGGGCTGCTCCCTCTGCTGTTTCCTGAAGTCCACGATCATCTCCTTTGTTTTGTCGACAGGGAGGAGGTGAGGTTATTTTCCTGACACCACACTCCGAGGGCCCTCACCTCCTCCCTGTAGGCTGTCTCGTCGTTGTTGGTAATCAAGCCTACCACTGTAGTGTCGTCTGCAAACTTGATGATTGAGTTGGAGGCGTGCATGGCCACGCAGTCATGGGTGAACAGGGAGGACAGGAGAGGGCTGAGAACACACCCTTGTGGGTCCCCAGTGTTGAGGATCAGCGGGGTGGAGATGTTGTTACCTACCCTCACCACCTGGGGGCCGACAGTCAGGAAGTCTCAAGCTTAATGATGAGTTTGGAGGGCACTATGGTGTTAAATGCTGAGCTGTAATCGATGAACAGCATTCTTACATAGGTATTCCTCTTGTCCAAATGGGTTAGGGCAGTGTGCAGTGTGATGGCGATTGCGTCGTCTGCGGACCTATTTTGGCGGTAAGCAAATTGGAGTGGGTCTAGGGTGTCAGGTAGGGTAAAGGTGATATGATCCTTGACTAGTCTCTCAAAGCACTTCATGATGACGGCAGTGAGTGCTACAGAGCGATAGTCATTTAGCTCAGTTACCTTAGCTTTCTTGGGAACAGGAACAATGGTGGCCCTCTTGAAGCATGTGGGAACAGCAGACTGGGATAAGGATTGATTGAATATGTCCGTAAACACACCAGCCAGCTGGTCTGCGCCTGCTCTGAGGATGTGGCTAGGGATGCTGTCTGGGCCAGCAGCCTTGCGAGGGTTAACACGTTTAAATGTTTTACTCACGTTGGCTACAGTGAAGGAGAGCCCGCAGATTTTGAAGCGGGGCGTGTCAGTAGCCTGTATTGTCCTCAAAGCTAGCAAAAAAGTTGTTCAGTCTGTCTGGGAGCAAGGCATCGTGATCCGCGACGGGGCTGGTTTTCCTTTTGTAGTCCGTGATTGACTGTAGACCCTGCCACATAACTCTCGTGTCTGAGCTGTTGAATTGCGACTCCACTTTGTCTCTGTACTGATGCTTAGCTTGTTTGATTGCCTTGCGGAGGGAATAGCTACACTGTTTGTATTCGGTTATGTTTCCGGTCACCTTGCCCTGATTAAAAGCAGTGGTTCGCGCGTTCAGTTTTGCGTGAATGCTGCCATTAATCCACGGTTTCTGGTTGGGGAATGTTTTAATAGACGCTGTGGGTACAACATCGCCGATGCACTTGTTAATGAACTCGCACACCCAATCAGCGTATTCGTCAATGTTATTGTTCGCCGCAATGCGGAACATATCCCAGTCCACGTGATCGAAGCAATCTTGAAGCGTGGAATCCGATTAGTCGGACCAGCGTTGAACAGACCTGAGGGCGGGAGCTTCCTGTTTTAGTTTCTTTCTATAGGCTGGGATCAACAAAATGGAGTCGTGGTCAGCTTTTTCGAATGGAGGGCGGGGGAGGGCTTTTTATGCGTTGCGGAAGTTAGAATAACAATGATCTAGGGTTTTGCTAGCCCTGGTAGCACAATCGATATGCTGATAAAATTTAGGGAGCCTTGTTTTCAGATTAGCTGTCACGCCCTGGCCATAGAGAGGTTTTATATTCTCTATTTTGGGTAGGCCAGGGTGTGACTAGGGTGGGCATTCTATGTTCCTTTTTCTATGTTGTTTCTTTTCTATGTTTTGGCCGGGTATGGTTCTCAATCAGGGACAGCTGTCTATCGTTGTCTCTCATTGGGAACCATACTTAGGTAGCCCTTTTCCCTCCTTGTGTTGTAGGAAGTTGACTTTGTTAATGGCACCTAGCCTTTTAGCTTCACGGTTTGTTGGGTAGTGTTTTGTTTTGTTCGGCGTCTTTTCTAATAAAAATAATATGTACAGACACCACGCTGCACCTTGGTCCTTTCCTTTCAAACGACGTGACATTAGCCTTGTTAAAATCCCCGGCTACAATAAATGCAGCCTCAGGATATGTGGTTTCCAGTTTACATAGAGTCCAATGAAGTTTTTTCAGGGCCGTCGATGTGTCTGTTTGGGGGGGTATGTACATGACTGTGATTATAATCGAAGAGAATTCTCTTGGTAGATAATGTGGTCAGCATTTGATAGTGAGAAATTTTAAGTCAGGTGAACAGAAGAACTTGAGTTCCTGTATGTTGTTATGATCACACCACGTCTCGTTAATCATATGGCATACACCCCCGCCCTTCTTCTTACCACAGAGATGCTTGTTTCGGTTGGCGCGATGCGTGAAGAAACCAGGTGGCTGTACCAACTCAGATAGCATGTCTCGAGTGAGCCATGTTTCCGTGAAACAAAGAACGTTACAGTCTCTGATGTCTCTCTGGAAGGCAACCCTTGCTCGGATTTCGTCTACCTTGTTGTCAAGAGACTGGACATTGGCGAGTAGTATGCTCGGGAGCGGTGCGCGATATGTCCGTCTACGGAGCCTGACCAGAAGACCGCTCCGTCTGCCCCTTCTAGAGCGTTGTTGTTTTGGGTCGCCGGCTGGGATCTGATCCATTGTCCTGGGTGGTGGTCCGAACAGAGGATCCGCTTCGGGAAAGTCGTATTCCTGGTCGTAATGTTGGTGAGTTGACGTTGCTCTTATATCCAATAGTTCCTCCCGACTGTATGTAATAAAACCTAAGATTACCTGGGGTAACAATGTAAGAAATAACACATAAAGAAAACAAAATACTGCAGTTTCCTAGGAACGCGAAGCGAGGCGGCCATCTCTGTCGGCGCCGGAAGTATCAATCTGGTATCAATCTGGTATCTATCTGGTATCAATCTGGTATCAATCTGTTATCTATCTGGTATCAATCTGGTATCTATCTGGTATCTATCTGGTATCAATCTGGTATCTATCTGGTATCTATCTGGTATCTATCTGGTATCAATCTGGTATCTATCTGGTATCAATCTGGTATCAATCTGGTATCAATCCGCTCATGACAAAATTGTCAACTTGACAGTACCCTTAGATGTGACTACATGAAAACTGAGAATCCAACAGAAGGCCCACTCACCAGTTGCTGTTACAGTGGCTATGTGTGTGTGCTTGCTGTTACAGTGGTTCTAGGTAGCCACAGTACCTAGCCACAGCAGGTCCTTGAGCAGATACTTTGAACACTCATTCATCACTATGAAGAAGCAGCAGCACTGTGTAACTGTCTGTGAGACCTGCTGGCCAAAGCCCAGCGTGTCATTGTCTCTCCAACAGTAATTACTATTACACACTCATACTTCATCACTAGATTCTCTCGTTTCTCTTTTACCCAAACCGTCAATGATCAGCACTGCTGCCTATTGTCTTTTGGATAATTTGCCAATTAAAATTCAAATGTCAACCAATTCTGTAATTATAACTGTGATGTGAAAAACACAATGTAGAATGTTAACTGCTGAGTGACCTTGTATTCTGTGGTGGAGCTGAACTAGAATGATATGTTTCCATTAGAGGCAAGGCCCCATGAAACTGGTTGTTTGAGAAAAATTACTGATAGTAGAGGACTGGTGATTACTGATGGTAGAGGACTGGTGATTACTGATGGTAGAGGACTGGTGATTACTGATGGTAGAGGACTGGTGATTACTGATGGTAAAGGACTGGTGATTACTGATGGTAAAGGACTGGGGATTACTGATGGTAGAGGACTGGTGATTACTGATGGTAGAGGACTGGTGATTACTGATGGTAGAGGACTGGTGATTACTGATGGTAGAGGACTGGTGATTACTGATGGTAGAGGACTGGTGATTACTGATGGAAGAGGACTGGTGATTACTGATGGTAGAGGACTGGTGATTACTGATGGTAGAGGACTGGTGATTACTGATGGTAGAGGACTGGTGATTACTGATGGTAGAGGACTGGTGATTACTGATGGTAGAGGACTGGTGATTACTGATGGTAGAGGACTTGTGATTACTGATGGTACAGGACTGGTGATTACTGATGGTACAGGACTGGTGATTACTGATGGAAGAGGACTGGTGATTACTGATGGTACAGGACTGGTGATTACTGATGGTAGAGGACTGGTGATTACTGATGGTAGAGGACTGGTGATTACTGATGGTAGAGGACTGGTGATTACTGATGGTAGAGGACTGGTGATTACTGATGGTAGAGGACTGGTGATTACTGATGGTAGAGGACTGGTGATTACTGATGGTAGAGGACTGATGATGAGTGATGGTAGAGGATTAATAATTGGTGATGGCAGAGGGTAGAGGACTGATGATTAGTGATGGTAGAGGGCACAGGACTGGTGATTAGTGATGGAAGAGGGTAGAGGACTAATGATTAGTGATGGTAGAGGACTGCCAATACTGTGACATTCTAGAAAGTGTCTGTGGTTGATGACTTTGGCCCCAATGGTGGAAGCTGTCCAACGTCTGCTCTAACTGATGCCTGAAATATTAGCCCCAGACGTTCAATCATCCTCACATTTCTCCACCTGCTCTATTACATGAAATATGAAATAGGTAAAACTTATATTCAGTTTCCAAAAATAACTTGGAAATAGGAGTGACAGTTTTCAAATTGTTTCTCATTTCATATCCCAATAGATTAGGACCCGACCAGAAAAGCTCACATTTTTCAGGAACAATCTCCAAATTATTTTGACAAGGCCAGGGCAGACGACTTAGCCCACATTTTCCAATGGTCCTAAATATATACTCTGCATAGTTTGGTCATTATACAACTTGTGACATCACGACCAATGGGCCTATGCAGACTTGAGATATTTATTGTATTTTTTTAATTTCACCTTTATTTAACCTGGTAGGTCAGTTGAGAAGAAGTTCTCATTTACAACTGCGACCTGGCCAAGATAAAGCAAAGCAGTGCGACACAAACAACAACACAGAGTTACACATAGAATAAACATACAGTCAATAACACAATAGAAAAGTCTATATACAGTGTGTGCAAATGTAGTAAGATTAGGGACGTAAGGCAATAAATAGGCCCTAGAGGCAAAATAATTACAATTTAGCAATTAAACACTGGAGTGATGGATGTGCAGAAGATGAATGTGCAAGTAGAGACACTGGGGTGCAAAGGAGTAAAAAAATAATAACAGTATGGGGATGAGGTAGTTGGATGGGCTATTTACAGATGGGCTATGTACAGGTGCAGTGATCTGTGAGCTGCTCTGACAGCTGGTGCTTAAAGTTAGAGAGGGAGATATGAGTCTCCAGCTTCAGTGATTTTTGCAGTTCGTTCCAGTCATTTTCAGCAGAGAACTGGAAGGAAAGGCGGCCAAAGGAGGAATTGGCTTTGGGGGTGACCAGTGAAATATACCTGCTGGAGCGCGTGCTACAGGTGGGTGCTGCTATGGTGACCAGTGAGCTGAGATAAGGCGAGGCTTTACCTAGCAAAGACTTATAGATGACCTGGAGCCAGTGGGTTTGGTGAAGAATATGTAGTGAGGGCCAGCCAACGAGAGCATACAGGTCGCAGTGGTGGGTAGTGTATGGGGCTTTGGTGACAAAACGGATTGCACTGTGACAGACTGAATCCAATTTGCTGAGTAGAGTGTTGGAGGCTATTTTGTAAATTACATCACCGAAGTCAAGGATCGGTAGGATGGTCAGTTTTACGAGGGAATGTTTGGCAGCATGAGTGAATGATGCTTTGTTGCGAATTAGGAAGCCGATTCTAGATTTAATTTTGGATTGGAGATGCTTAATGTGAGTCTGGAAGGAGAGTGTACAATCTAACCAGACACCTAGGTATTTGTAGTTGTCCACATATTCTAAGTCAGAACCGTCCAGAGTAGTGATGCTGGACGGGCGGGCAGGTGCGGGCAGCGATTGGTTGAAAAGCATGCATTTAGTTTTACTTGCATTTAAGAGCAGTTGGAGGCCACGGAAGAAGAGTGGTATGGCGTTGAAGCTCGTTTGGAGGTTTGTTAACACAGTGTCCAAAGAAGGGCCAGAAGTATACAGAATGTTGTCGTCTGCATAGAGGTGGATCAGAGAATCACCAGCAGCAAGAGCGACATCATTGATGTTTTTGTGCTGGCCAAGGGCAGTCAGGTCTGGAGTGAACCAAGGGCTATATCTGTTCTTGGTTCTACATTTTTTGAATGGGCATGCTTATTTAGATGGTGAGGAAGGCACTTTTAAAGAATAACCAGGCATCCTCTACTGATGGAATGAGGTCAATATCCTTTCAGGATTCACGGTGTCACAACGTCCACAGAAGGTGGCGCCTCTCCTCGGTTGGGCGGTGCTCGGCGTTCGTCGTCGCCGGCCTACTAGCTGCCACCGATCTGTGTTTCAGTGTCTGTTAGTTATGTTTGTTTTTTGATTGCACCTGTTTCGTGTTTGTCATTAGTGGGGGGGTTATTTAGTCTGTCTGTGTTTAGTTAGGATTCGTGCGGGATTGTTCTTTGTTACGTGCGGTGTTATATTGTTTGGGACTTATTATATAGGCAGTTGGGTTGCCGGGCCGTGCCCCGTCTGCCCTTTTGAGCGGAGCTTCTTTTAGTCTTTTTGACTGTTGTGCTCCCAGCCGTATATGGATCTTGCCCTTGGATTTATTAAATCAAGTTTGTTCCAACGGACCTCAGTCTCCTGCGCTTGACTCACCCTAAACAGTTCTATCCGCTCGTGACACACGGGCCAGGTCGATTAGAAAGGCCTGCTCGCTGAAGTGTTTTAGGGAGTGTTTGACAGTGATGAGGGGTGGTCGTTTGACCGCAGACCCATTACGAACGCAGGCAATGATGCGGTGATCGCTGAGATCCTGGTTGAAGACAGCAGAGGTGTATTTGGAGGCCAGCTTGGTTGGGATGGTATCTTTGAGGGTGCCCGTGTTTACGGATTTGTGGTTGTACCTGGTAGGTTCATTGATAATTTGTTTTCAGATAGAGGCCATCTATCTTAGATTGTAGGACGGCTGGGGTGTTAAAGCATGTCCCAGTTTAGGTGACCTAACAGTACGAGCTCTGCCGAGAGATGGGGGGCAATCAATTCACATATGGTGTCCAGGGCACAGCTGGGGGCAGAAGGTGGTCTATAGCAAGCGGCAATGGTGAGAGACTTGTTTCTGGAAAGGTGGATTTTTATGCAAATCAATTTATAACATTTTTGACATGCGTTTTTCTGGATTTTGTTTTTTGTTATTCTGTCTCTCACTGTTCAAATAAACCTACCATTACAATTATAGACTGATCATTTCTTTGTCAGTGGACAAACGTACAAAATCAGCAGGGGATCAAATACTTTTTTCCCTCACTGTAGCTAGCTGCGATGATCCAGGTGAAAAGGTTCAGAGCTTGCGGTAGGAATCCGGAGATGTGGGGAAAATGAGTCCGGTAAGCTCTGGGTTGAATTGCACTGTGCAGACTGGCAGGAGTTGTCCGGGCTAAAGGTTAGCTGATGACCGCTAGATAAGAAGCTGTGGCTTCTGTTGGGGGTTCCAGTTCTAAAGTAAAGAAAACAGCAGATCCATACCACATTGGGTGAGGCGGGTTACAGGAGAGTATGTTGGATTTGAGGTTAAAAAATATATTTTTTTAAATATACGAAATATATGCGAAGAAAAAAGATATATACAGGGGACACGACAAAATGAAGACAAAGACGCCTAACTGCTACACCATCTTGGATTGGGAAAGTATGTGCATTTTATTTTGATTAATTTGGTAAATCTAACTTCAAATGAAGTGTATTCAGCAACCAAAAGTCATCAGCTAACAAGACTTCAATCTAAGCCTGGGCAACTCAAATCAACATAATCATAAGATAAGTATCATGTTGTGCGCTCTAATGTCCTTTTCCTGTAAGTGCTGCTTTTACAAAGATGAAAAACACAGCTTTTTCCATGTGTCATGTAATCCTTTAACAAGTCCGTTAAGGCATCCTAACCTTTCTTGGCTTTGCTTCAGATACAGTCTGATGTTTAATCATCTGCTCTGCAGAAGGATATCACACAGACATAAAGCTCTACTGCTTTGGTCTAGTCCGGGTCAGGAGAAGCTCTATTGCTTTGGTCTCGTCTGGGTCAGTAGAAGCTCTGTTGCTTTGGTCTAGTCCGGGTCAGGAGAAGCTCTATTGCTTTGGTCTAGTCCGGGTCAGGAGAAGTTCTATTGCTTTGGTCTAGTCCGGGTCAGGAGAAGCTCTATTGCTTTGGTCTAGTCCGGGTCAGGAGAAGCTCTATTGCTTTGGTCTAGTCCGGGTCAGAAGATTTTTATTCAACTGACCAAACACTCCTGAGTGGATAAAATGATGAGGAATGAGTCTGAGAGCAGCTAACTCCAAAACTTAATTAGGGGACAGAAAATTGATTTACAGACCTTTGTCATGGGAAATGCAATCTTTACCTTCTCATTTAAAGGCTTTTGATTTTCACAGCTAGATAATATTAGCTTTGTACAAAGGCAGAAGGAATGGGCATTGATAAATGGGCATACAGGAAAAGATGGGGAATAAATTCTGAAAACTACAGAAAATATTATACTTCAACATATAAAAGCATCAGACATAAGCTGTTTCCAACAAACAATTTGAGGCCATCATCATCCACAAACTACAAAAAATTATGCAAGAAAATAATTTTATGATTTCAGGACTAATTCTAAAATGTTGCCTTCAAGATACTGTGCAACTCCCAAAGGTGAAATAAACATGGGTAAACATAATAAAGGTGAAATAAACATGGGTAAACATAATAAAAGTGAAATAAACATGAGTAAACATAATAAACCTAGAACTATGACTTGGTGTACAAAGAGAACAGGAGAAGACCTAGTACCGATCCCTGGGGGACACCAGTAGTGAGACATTAAAGGAGGCCTAGTACCGATCCCTGGGGGACACCAGTAGTGAGAACAGGAGAGGACCTAATACTGAGTGAGACATTAACCTTTTTGGTGCAGGCGTTCCGCTAGCGACCCACCTCGACAACATCCGGTGAAATTGCAGAGCGCAAAATTCAAATTACAGAAATATTTAACATTCAGGAAAATACAAGTGTCATACGTCAAAATAAAGCTTAACTTCTTGTTAATCCAGCTGCTGTGTCAGATTTCAAAAAGGCTTTACGGCGAAAGCACACCATGCGATTATCTGAGGACAGCGCCCCGCATACAAAAGCATGAAAAACATTTTTCAACCAGGCAGGTGCGCCACGAAAGTCAGAAATAGTGATATAATAAAAGCCCTACCTTTGAAGATCTTCTTCTGTTGGCACTCCAAAAGGTCCCAGTTACATCACAAATGGTCCTTTTGTTCGATAAAGTCCTTCTTTATAACCCCAAAAACTCAGTTTAGCTTGCGCGCTTCATTCGATAATCCACCTGTTTCCCTCCTTCAAAATGCATACAAAATGAATCCCAAACGTTACCAATAAACTTCTCCAAACAAGTTAACTTCTTGAGGCTACCTGGGACGTTAGCGTGCCCCCCGTGGCGCACCCTATCAACAGCAGGTGCATTTCAAGAGCGGCAAATTTGAAACCAAATAAATGTACAAATTCAAATTTCTCAAACATACAACTAACTTACAGCCTTTGAAAGATAAACATCTTCTTAATCTAACCACGTTTACCGATTTCAAAAAGGTTTTACGGGGAAAGCATAAAGTTAGGTTATGTTAGGAGAGTACATTGACAATAGCGGTGTGCAATGCATTGTCGATTCAAAGACAGGCTTCACCAAAACCATACAATCAGCTAAAATTATGCACTAACCTTTTACAATCTCCATCAGATGACACTCCTAGGACATTATGTTAGACAATGCATGCATTTTTAGTTCTATCAAGTTCATATTTATATCTAAAAACAGTGTTTTACTATGGCGTTGATGTTCAGGAAATCGTTTCCCTCCAATACCGGCAGTCAAGTCATGACAACAAAATAATTAATTAATATTAGAAAACATTGCTAAAATATTATATTGTCATTCAAAGAATTATAGATTTACATCTCTTGAACGCAATGGACTTGTCAGATTTAAAATTAACCTTACTGGGAAATCACACTTTGCAATAATCTGAGCACTGCGCCAGAAAAATACGCATCGCGATACAGACTAACCGCCATGTTGGAGGAATCTAAAATCGAAAATACTATATAAATAATCCATTACCTTTGATTCTCTTCATCAGATGTCACTTCCAAAGAGTCCCAGGTCCATAACGAATGTAGTTTTGTTCAAAAAAGCTCATCATTTATGTCGAAAAACCTCCGTGTTGTAGCGCATGATCTAAGCCAGCCGGACTTCACTTCACTTCAAGAACGGAAAAAATATATTTCCGTTCGTTCAAACATGTCAAACGTTGTATCGCATAAATCATTAGGGCCTTTTTTAACCAGAACATGAATAAAATTCAAGGCGGACCATTGGGTTTTCTTTTAAAACGTTTCGGAATGAGAGTACCCACCATCAAATCGCGCGCCAGGTGTCTAATGGACCATCACGTTCCATGGCTCTTATTCGGTCAGATCTCACTGTAGAACACTCAAAACACTTTGTAAAGGCTGGGGACATCTTGTGGAAGCAATAGGAAGTGCCAGAATATTCCTCACCCCCTTTGTTTTTCAATGGCATAGGCTCAAAGTCAATTCAACACATCAGGTATCCACTTCCTGTCAGAATCTGTCTCAGGGTTTTGCCTGCCAAATGAGTTCTGTTAACAGTTTTTGAAACTTTAGGGTGTTTTCTATCCATATATAATAAGTATATGCATATTGTAGTTACTGGGTAGGTGTAGGAGGCAGTTAAAAATGGGCACATATTTTTTCAAAAAATTCTCAATACTGCCCCCTATACCCTAACAGGTTAAACAACGTTTATAATCAAACCTCAGGTACCCTAATATGTAAATAAAGGATACATTTAATACGGAGAATCATTATTGTCTTTACCGGAGATAAACAACAAAGAACGCGCTCTCATCCATGCGCATGAAAACACTACAGCCAAAATGGGAGCCACTTAGAAAGACTACTAATTATAGCTCATTTTTCCAAAAACAAGCCTGAAACTCTTTCTAAAGACTGCTGACATCTAGTGGAAGCCCTAGGAACTGCAATCTGGGAGGATTTCGCCTCATAATAAACATGACAGCCATTGGAAACAGTGGTAGGCTGAATAATTTATTTTGGGATGGTTTGTCCTCAGGGTTTTGCCTGCCATATCAGTTATGTTATACTCACAGACATTATTTTAACAGTTGTAGAAACGTTAGAGTGTTTCCTATCCAAATCTACCAATTATATGCATATCCTAGCTTCTGGGCCTGAGCTTCTGGGCCTAACAGGCAGTTTACTTTGGGCACGCTTTTCATCCGGACGTCAAAATACTTCCCCCTAGCCCAAAGAGGTTAAAGAGGACCTATGACCGAGCCCTGGGGGACAGTGCAGACACAATGGTGATAGGTAGACATATAAAACCTGGTTTTACACTACATGAAACCCACACTCTAACATCAGGGTGTATACACCAGGGTAACACAGTGGAAAAGACCCATATGGTGCATTTCCACTTAGGGTTTACCCCAGGGTTTTACCCAAAAGGCTCAGACTTTTCTGTTTCCATCTACGGGGGCTGGCACCTGTTTCTCACTGGGCCATGGCTCTGGTAGACCTGCCCTGAGATAGGGCCAAGCCCAGGACCAGGGTGCTTTTCAGATGGAATTTACATAACCATGGCTAACTGTGCATAGGGAAAAGAGGGGAGGGCCTAGAACCGAGCCCTGGGAGACACCAGTAGTGAGAGAGACACAGATCCTCTCCACACCACCTGGTAGGAGTGGCCTGCCAAGTAGGATGCAATCCAGGAGTGTGCAGAGCCTGAGGCACACGACCCTGAGAGGGTGGAGAGGAAGATCTGATGGTTAAAGGTGTTGAAGGCAGCGGATAGATCTAGGAGGATGAGAACAAGAGGAGAGAGAGTCAGCTTTGGCAGAGCAGAGAGCCACCGTGACACAGAGAAGAGCAGTCTCAGTTGAGTGAACGTTCTTGAAGCCTGAATGGTTAGGGCCAAGAAGATCCTTTTGAGAGAGATAGCGAGAGAGTGGGTCAGAGATGCTCAAGGTCTGTAGTTTTTGACATCAGAGGGGTTGAGTGTTGGTTTCTTTAGGAGGGGAGCAACTGGCCATTTGAAGTCTGAAGGGACGCAGCCAGTGATCAAGGATGAGTTGATGAGAGAAGTGAGGAATGGAAAGTCTCTGGAGATATTCTGGAGAAGGGAGGAGGGGATGGAGGTTGAGTGGGCAGGTTGTCGGGAGGCCAGACCTCACTAGTCGCAGGATGTTATCTGGAGAGAGAGAGGGGAGAAAGAGGTCAAGGCGTAGAGTAGTTCTGTGTGAATGAGTGGTTGACAAAGTGGTTGACAAAGTCATCTGCAGAGAGGGAGGACGGAGGGAGGGGTGGAGAAGTAAGGAGGGAGGAGAAGGTCGGAAAGAGTTTCCTAGTATTAAAGATAGAAGCTTGACATTTAGTGTGGTAGAAAGTGGCTTTAGCATTGGATACAGAAAAAGAGAAGGTAGAGAGGAGAAAGTGGAAGGATGATAGGTCCTCCGGAAGTTTAGTGTTCCTACATTTTTTGCCCTGTTCTGTCAGCACGCAGTGAGTCACTCAGCCAAGGAACAGGTGGGAAGGAGTAGCGTCGAAGAGGCAGAGTCAGGAGACAGGGGGGAAGAAGGATTTATCAGAAAGGAGAGATGAAAGGATAGAAGAGGGGAGAGTAGCGGGACGATGCATGAGCAACTGGACTGAGCGGGTAGGGTTGGATGAGAGAGGAAAATAAACAAAGTAGTGATCAGAGATCCGGAGGGGGGGTTACAGTGAGATTAGTAGGAGAATAGAGACCTGGAGGGGGGTTACAGTGAGATTAGTAGGAGAACAGAGACCTGGAGGGGGGTTACAGTGAGATTAGTAGGAGAACAGAGACCTGGAGGGGGGTTCCAGTGAGATTAGTAGAAGAACAGAGACCTGGAGGGGGGTTGCAGTGAGATTAGTAGGAGAACAGAGACCTGGAGGGGGGTTCCAGTGAGATTAGTAGGAGAACAGAGACCTGGAGGGGGGTTGCAGTGAGATTAGTAGGAGAACAGAGACCTGGAGGGGGGTTACAGTGAGATTAGTAGGAGAACAGAGTCCTGGAGGAGGGTTACAGTGAGATTAGTAGGAGAACAGAGACCTGGAGGGGGGTTCCAGTGAGATTAGTAGAACAGAGACCTGGAGGGGGGTTCCAGTGAGATTAGTAGGAGAACAGAGACCTGGAGGGGGGGTTCCAGTGAGATTAGTAGGAGAACAGAGACCTGGAGGGGGGTTCCAGTGAGATTAGTAGGAGAACAGAGACCTGGAGGGGGGTTCCAGTGAGATTAGTAGGAGAACAGAGACCTGGAGGGGGGTTACAGTGAGATTAGTAGGAGAACAGAGACCTGGAGGAGGGTTCCAGTGAGATTAGTAGGAGAACTGAGACCTGGAGGGGGGTTCCAGTGAGATTAGTAGGAGAACAGAGACCTGGAGGGGGGTTCCAGTGAGATTAGTAGGAGAACAGAGACCTGGAGGGGGGTTACAGTGAGATTAGTAGGAGAACAGAGACCTGGAGGGGGGTTACAGTGAGATTAGTAGGAGAACAGAGACCTGGAGGGGGGTTACAGTGAGATTAGTAGGAGAACAGAGACCTGGAAGGGGGTTACAGTGAGATTAGTAGGAGAACAGAGACCTGGAGGGGGGTTCCAGTGAGATTAGTAGGAGAACAGAGACCTGGAGAGGGGTTACAGTGAGATTAGTAGGAGAACAGAGACCTGGAGGGGGTTCCAGTGAGATTAGTAGAACAGAGACCTGGAGGGGGGTTCCAGTGAGATTAGTAGGAGAACAGAGACCTGGAGGGGGGTTCCAGTGAGATTAGTAGGAGAACAGAGACCTGGAGGGGGGTTACAGTGAGATTAGTAGGAGAACAGAGACCTGGAGGGGGGTTGCAGTGAGATTAGTAGGAGAACAGAGACCTGGAGGGGGGTTACAGTGAGATTAGTAGGAGAACAGAGACCTGGAGGGGGGTTACAAGTGAGATGAGATTAGTAGGAGAACAGAGACCTGGAGGGGGGTTCCAGTGAGATTAGTAGAAGAACAGAGACCTGGAGGGGGGTTGCAGTGAGATTAGTAGGAGAACAGAGACCTGGAGGGGGTTCCAGTGAGATTAGTAGAACAGAGACCTGGAGGGGGGTTCCAGTGAGATTAGTAGGAGAACAGAGACCTGGAAGGGGGTTCCAGTGAGATTAGTAGAAGAACAGAGACCTGGAGGGGGGTTGCAGTGAGATTAGTAGGAGAACAGAGACCTGGAGGGGGTTCCAGTGAGATTAGTAGAACAGAGACCTGGAGGGGGGTTCCAGTGAGATTAGTAGGAGAACAGAGACCTGGAGGGGGGTTACAGTGAGATTAGTAGGAGAACAGAGACCTGGAGGGGGGTTCCAGTGAGATTAGTAGAACAGAGACCTGGAGGGGGGTTCCAGTGAGATTAGTAGAACAGAGACCTGGATGGGGGTTACAGTGAGATTAGTAGGAGAACAGAGACCTGGAGGGGGGTTCCAGTGAGATTAGTAGGAGAACAGAGACCTGGAGGGGGGTTACAGTGAGATTAGTAGGAGAACAGAGACCTGGAGGGGGGTTCCAGTGAGATTAGTAGGAGAACAGAGACCTGGAGGGGGGTTCCAGTGAGATTAGTAGAACAGAGACCTGGAGGGGGGTTCCAGTGAGATTCGTAGGAGAACAGAGACCTGGAGGGGGGTTACATTGAGATTAGTAGGAGAACAGAGACCTGGAGGGGTTACAGTGAGATTAGTAGAACAGAGACATGGAGGGGGGTTACAGTGAGATTAGTAGGAGAACAGAGACCTGGAGGGGGGTTACAGTGAGATTAGTAGAACAGAGACCTGGAGGGGGGTTACAGTGAGATTGGTAGAACAGAGACCTGGAGGGGGGTTACAGTGAGATTAGTAGGAGAACAGAGACCTGGAGGGGGTTCCAGTGAGATTAGTAGAACAGAGACCTGGAGGGGGGTTCCAGTGAGATTAGTAGAACAGAGACCTGGAGGGGGGTTCCAGTGAGATTAGTAGGAGAACAGAGACCTGGAGGGGGGTTCCAGTGAGATTAGTAGGAGAACAGAGACCTGGAGGGGGTTGCAGTGAGATTAGTAGGAGAACAGAGACCTGGAGGGGGGTTACAGTGAGATTAGTAGAACAGAGACCTGGAGGGGGTTACAGTGAGATTAGTAGAACAGAGACCTGGAGGGGGGTTACAGTAAGATTAGTAGGAGAACAGAGACCTGGAGGGGGGTTCCAGTGAGATTAGTAGGAGAACAGAGACCTGGAGGGGGGTTCCAGTGAGATTAGTAGGAGAACAGAGACCTGGAGGGGGGTTCCAGTGAGATTAGTAGAACAGAGACCTGGAGGGGGGTTCCAGTGAGATTAGTAGAACAGAGACCTGGAGGAGGGTTACAGTGAGATTAGTAGGAGAACAGAGACCTGGAGGAGGGTTACAGTGAGATTAGTAGGAGAACAGAGACCTGGAGGGGGGTTCCAGTGAGATTAGTAGAACAGAGACCTGGAGGGGGGTTCCAGTGAGATTAGTAGGAGAACAGAGACCTGGAGGGGGGTTCCAGTGAGATTAGTAGGAGAACAGAGACCTGGAGGGGGGTTCCAGTGAGATTAGTAGAACAGAGACCTGGAGGGGGGTTCCAGTGAGATTAGTAGAACAGAGACCTGGAGGAGGGTTACAGTGAGATTAGTAGGAGAACAGAGACCTGGAGGAGGGTTACAGTGAGATTAGTAGGAGAACAGAGACCTGGAGGGGGGTTCCAGTGAGATTAGTAGGAGAACAGAGACCTGGAGGGGGGTTCCAGTGAGATTAGTAGAACAGAGACCTGGAGGGGGGTTCCAGTGAGATTAGTAGAACAGAGACCTGGAGGAGGGTTACAGTGAGATTAGTAGGAGAACAGAGACCTGGAGGGGGGTTCCAGTGAGATTAGTAGGAGAACAGAGACCTGGAGGGGGGTTCCAGTGAGATTAGTAGAACAGAGACCTGGAGGGGGGTTCCAGTGAGATTAGTAGAACAGAGACCTGGAGGGGGGTTCCAGTGAGATTAGTAGGAGAACAGAGACCTGGAGGGGGGTTCCAGTGAGATTAGTAGGAGAACAGAGACCTGGAGGGGGGTTCCAGTGAGATTAGTAGAACAGAGACCTGGAGGGGGGTTCCAGTGAGATTAGTAGAACAGAGACCTGGAGGGGGGTTCCAGTGAGATTAGTAGAACAGAGACCTGGAGGGGGGTTACAGTGAGATTAGTAGAACAGAGACCTGGAGGGGGGTTACAGTGAGATTAGTAGAACAGAGACCTGGAGGGGGGTTACAGTGAGATTAGTAGGAGAACAGAGACCTGGAGGGGGGTTACAGTGAGATTAGTAGGAGAACAGAGACCTGGAGGGGGGTTACAGTGAGATTAGTAGGAGAACAGAGACCTGGAGGGGGGTTCCAGTGAGATTAGTAGAACAGAGACCTGGAGGGGGGTTCCAGTGAGATTAGTAGGACAGAGACCTGGAGGGGGTTCCAGTGAGATTAGTAGGAGAACAGAAACCTGGAGGGGGGTTCCAGTGAGATTAGTAGGAGAACAGAGACCTGGAGGGGGGTTCCAGTGAGATTAGTAGAACAGAGACCTGGAGGGGGGTTCCAGTGAGATTAGTAGGAGAACAGAGACCTGGAGGGGGGTTCCAGTGAGATTAGTAGGACAGAGACCTGGAGGGGGGTTCCAGTGAGATTAGTAGGAGAACAGAGACCTGGAGGGGGGTTCCAGTGAGATTAGTAGGACAGAGACCTGGAGGAGGGTTCCAGTGAGATTAGTAGGAGAACAGAGACCTGGAGGGGGGTTGCAGTGAGATTAGTAGGAGAACAGAGACCTGGAGGGGGGTTACAGTGAGATTAGTAGAACAGAGACCTGGAGGGGGGTTCCAGTGAGATTAGTAGGAGAACAGAGACCTGGAGGGGGGTTCCAGTGAGATTAGTAGAACAGAGACCTGGAGGGGGGTTACAGTGAGATTAGTAGGAGAACAGAGACCTGTAGGGGGGTTAAAGTGAGATTAGTAGGAGAACAGAGACCTGGAGGGGGGTTACAGTGAGATTAGTAGGAGAACAGAGACCTGGAGGGGGGTTCCAGTGAGATTAGTAGGAGAACAGAGACCTGGAGGGGGGTTCCAGTGAGATTAGTAGGAGAACAGAGACCTGGAGGGGGGTTCCAGTGAGATTAGTAGAACAGAGACCTGGAGGGGGGTTCCAGTGAGATTAGTAGGAGAACAGAGACCTGGAGGGGGGTTCCAGTGAGATTAGTAGGAGAACAGAGACCTGGAGGGGGGTTCCAGTGAGATTAGTAGAACAGAGACCTGGAGGGGGGTTCCAGTGAGATTAGTAGGAGAACAGAGACCTGGAGGAGGGTTACAGTGAGATTAGTAGGAGAACAGAGACCTGGAGGAGGGTTACAGTGAGATTAGTAGAACAGAGACCTGGAGGGGGGTTCCAGTGAGATTAGTAGGAGAACAGAGACCTGGAGGGGGGTTACAGTGAGATTAGTAGGAGAACAGAGACCTGGAGGGGGGTTACAGTGAGATTAGTAGAACAGAGACCTGGAGGGGGGTTACAGTGAGATTAGTAGAACAGAGACCTGGAGGGGGGTTCCAGTGAGATTAGTAGAACAGAGACCTGGAGGGGGGTTCCAGTGAGATTAGTAGGAGAACAGAGACCTGGAGGAGGGTTACAGTGAGATTAGTAGGACAGAGACCTGGAGGGGGGTTCCAGTGAGATTAGTAGAACAGAGACCTGGAGGGGGGTTACAGTAAGATTAGTAGAACAGAGACCTGGAGGGGGTTACAGTGAGATTATTAGAACAGAGACCTGGAGGGGGGTTACAGTAAGATTAGTAGGAGAACAGAGACCTGGAGGGGGGTTCCAGTGAGATTAGTAGGAGAACAGAGACCTGGAGGGGGGTTCCAGTGAGATTAGTAGGAGAACAGAGACCTGGAGGGGGGTTCCAGTGAGATTAGTAGAACAGAGACCTGGAGGGGGGTTCCAGTGAGATTAGTAGAACAGAGACCTGGAGGAGGGTTACAGTGAGATTAGTAGGAGAACAGAGACCTGGAGGAGGGTTACAGTGAGATTAGTAGGAGAACAGAGACCTGGAGGGGGGTTCCAGTGAGATTAGTAGAACAGAGACCTGGAGGGGGGTTCCAGTGAGATTAGTAGGAGAACAGAGACCTGGAGGGGGGTTCCAGTGAGATTAGTAGGAGAACAGAGACCTGGAGGGGGGTTCCAGTGAGATTAGTAGAACAGAGACCTGGAGGGGGGTTCCAGTGAGATTAGTAGAACAGAGACCTGGAGGAGGGTTACAGTGAGATTAGTAGGAGAACAGAGACCTGGAGGAGGGTTACAGTGAGATTAGTAGGAGAACAGAGACCTGGAGGGGGGTTCCAGTGAGATTAGTAGGAGAACAGAGACCTGGAGGGGGGTTCCAGTGAGATTAGTAGAACAGAGACCTGGAGGAGGGTTACAGTGAGATTAGTAGGAGAACAGAGACCTGGAGGAGGGTTACAGTGAGATTAGTAGGAGAACAGAGACCTGGAGGGGGGTTCCAGTGAGATTAGTAGGAGAACAGAGACCTGGAGGGGGGTTCCAGTGAGATTAGTAGAACAGAGACCTGGAGGGGGGTTCCAGTGAGATTAGTAGAACAGAGACCTGGAGGGGGGTTCCAGTGAGATTAGTAGGAGAACAGAGACCTGGAGGGGGGTTCCAGTGAGATTAATAGGAGAACAGAGACCTGGAGGGGGGTTCCAGTGAGATTAGTAGAACAGAGACCTGGAGGGGGGTTCCAGTGAGATTAGTAGAACAGAGACCTGGAGGGGGGTTCCAGTGAGATTAGTAGAACAGAGACCTGGAGGGGGGTTACAGTGAGATTAGTAGAACAGAGACCTGGAGGGGGGTTACAGTGAGATTAGTAGGAGAACAGAGACCTGGAGGGGGGTTACAGTGAGATTAGTAGGAGAACAGAGACCTGGAGGGGGGTTACAGTGAGATTAGTAGGAGAACAGAGACCTGGAGGGGGGTTCCAGTGAGATTAGTAGAACAGAGACCTGGGGGGGGGTTCCAGTGAGATTAGTAGGACAGAGACCTGGAGGGGGTTCCAGTGAGATTAGTAGGAGAACAGAGACCTGGAGGGGGGTTCCAGTGAGATTAGTAGGAGAACAGAGACCTGGAGGGGGGTTCCAGTGAGATTAGTAGAACAGAGACCTGGAGGGGGGTTCCAGTGAGATTAGTAGGAGAACAGAGACCTGGAGGGGGGTTCCAGTGAGATTAGTAGGACAGAGACCTGGAGGGGGGTTCCAGTGAGATTAGTAGGAGAACAGAGACCTGGAGGGGGGTTCCAGTGAGATTAGTAGGACAGAGACCTGGAGGAGGGTTCCAGTGAGATTAGTAGGAGAACAGAGACCTGGAGGGGGGTTGCAGTGAGATTAGTAGGAGAACAGAGACCTGGAGGGGGGTTACAGTGAGATTAGTAGAACAGAGACCTGGAGGGGGGTTCCAGTGAGATTAGTAGGAGAACAGAGACCTGGAGGGGGGTTCCAGTGAGATTAGTAGAACAGAGACCTGGAGGGGGGTTACAGTGAGATTAGTAGGAGAACAGAGACCTGTAGGGGGGTTACAGTGAGATTAGTAGGAGAACAGAGACCTGGAGGGGGGTTACAGTGAGATTAGTAGGAGAACAGAGACCTGGAGGGGGGTTCCAGTGAGATTAGTAGGAGAACAGAGACCTGGAGGGGGGTTCCAGTGAGATTAGTAGGAGAACAGAGACCTGGAGGGGGGTTCCAGTGAGATTAGTAGAACAGAGACCTGGAGGGGGGTTCCAGTGAGATTAGTAGGAGAACAGAGACCTGGAGGGGGGTTCCAGTGAGATTAGTAGGAGAACAGAGACCTGGAGGGGGGTTCCAGTGAGATTAGTAGAACAGAGACCTGGAGGGGGGTTCCAGTGAGATTAGTAGGAGAACAGAGACCTGGAGGAGGGTTACAGTGAGATTAGTAGGAGAACAGAGACCTGGAGGAGGGTTACAGTGAGATTAGTAGAACAGAGACCTGGAGGGGGTTCCAGTGAGATTAGTAGGAGAACAGAGACCTGGAGGGGGGTTACAGTGAGATTAGTAGGAGAACAGAGACCTGGAGGGGGGTTACAGTGAGATTAGTAGAACAGAGACCTGGAGGGGGGTTACAGTGAGATTAGTAGAACAGAGACCTGGAGGGGGGTTCCAGTGAGATTAGTAGAACAGAGACCTGGAGGGGGGTTCCAGTGAGATTAGTAGGAGAACAGAGACCTGGAGGAGGGTTACAGTGAGATTAGTAGGACAGAGACCTGGAGGGGGGTTCCAGTGAGATTAGTAGGACTGTCTTGAATAATGCAGTGGTTGTTGATTCTACTCGCCCCAAGTCTTAGGGTCATCTTCCTGAAACACAATTACAGTAAATCTGACATTAACATAAAACACTGGCGACCCACTGATGTGGGGTTAAGTCTGTATGGAAAATCACCAATAGGGTCTCTAACCTTTCTGTTGACCCAATAGAGTCTCTAACCCTTCTGTTGCCCCAATAGGGTCTCTAACCCTTCTGTTGCCCCAATAGGGTCTCTAACCCTTCTGTTGCCCCAATAGGGTCTCAATAGGGTCTCTAACCCTTCTGTTGACCCAATAGGGTCTCTAACCCGTCTGTTGACCCAATAGGGTCTCTAACCCGTCTGTTGACCCAATAGGGTCTCAATAGGGTCTCTAACCCTTCTGTTGACCCAATAGGGTCTCTAACCCTTCTGTTGACCCAATAGAGTCTCTAACCTTTCTGTTGCCCCAATAGGGTCTCAATAGGGTCTCTAATCCTTCTGTTGACCCAATAGGGTCTCTAACCTTTCTGTTGACCCAATAGGGTCTCAATAGGGTCTTACCCTTCCTTTGACCCAATAGGGTCTCTAACCCGTCTGTTGCCCCAATAGGGTCTCAATAGGGTCTCTAACCCGTCTGTTGCCCCAATAGGGTCTCTAACCCTTCTGTTGACCCAATAGGGTCTCTAACCTTTCTGTTGACCCAATAGGGTCTCTAACCTTTCTGTTGACCCAATAGGGTCTCAATAGGGTATCATCCTTCCGTTGACCCAATAGGGTCTCTAACCTTTCTGTTGACCCAATAGGGTCTCTAACCTTTCTGTTGACCCAATAGGGTCTCAATAGGGTCTCATCCTTCCGTTGCCCCAATAGGGTCTCTAACCCGTCTGTTGCCCCAATAGGGTATCTAACCCTTCTGTTGACCCAATAGGGTCTCTAACCTTTCTGTTGACCCAATAGGGTCCAATAGGGTCTCATCCTTCCGTTGACCCAAACACTACAACACAAAAGGCAACAGGTATTAATATTCATCAACCTGAATTTACACCTTGTGTGCATGGGTCAGTGATGTACATGTTATCGCCTTCCTCACCCTCCCTCTGTCCCTCCCTCTATGCCTCTAACCCTCTATCTCTCCCTCTATCCCTACCTTCATCCCTCACTCTATCCCTCCCTCCATTCTGCTGCATTGCTGTTTTAAAACTTCTTAGGGCTAGGCGTCTTGCTAGCGGGATACCTGTCGACAACTTCCGGTGAAATTGGAGGGCGCGCAATTCAAATAAATAATCATAAAAATTATGGCTATTAAACATTTAGGTACATACAAGTGTCATATATCGGTTAAAAGCTTAAATTCTTGTTAATCTAACTGCACTGTCCGATTTAAAATAGGCTTTACAGCGGAAACATGCCATGCGATTGTTTGAGGACGGCGCCCCACATCAAAATATTTATTTACCAGCACAAGTTTCATAAATTCAAAAATAGCGATTGAAATATTCAATTACTTTTTGAAAATCTTCCTCTGATTTGTCATCCAAAGGGTCCCAGCTACAACATGTAGTGTTGTTTTGTTAGATAAAATCCTTCTTTATATCCCAAAACATCAGTTTAGTTGGCGCCATCGATTTGAGTAATCCATTTGTTCAACATTTAGAGAAAGGAATTGAAAAAGCTACCGCTAAACTTTGTTAACTTTTTAGTGACAGGGGGCAGTATTCGGAAATTCAGATGAATGACGTGCCCAAATTAAACTGCCTGGTACTCGGGCCCAGAAGGTAGGATATGCATATTATTAGTAATGGATAGAAAACACTCTGAAGTTTCTAAAACTGTTTGAATGATGTCTGTGAGTATAACAGAACTCATATGGCAGGCAAAAACCTGAGAAAAATCCAACCAGGAAGTGTGGAAATGTGAGATTTGTAGCTGTTCAAGTGATTCCCTATCCAGTATACAGTGACTTAGGGTTCATTTTGCACTTCCTAAGGCTTCCACTAGATGTGAACAGTCTTTAGAACGTTGTATCATGCTTCTACTGTGAATAGGGAGAGAATAAGAGCTGGAATATTATGGAAGATTTATGATAAAAACATCCTAAAGATTCTATACATCATTTGACATTTTATGCATCGTCTGTCTCTGAGCGCTGTACTCAGATTATTGCAAAGTGTGCTTTCGCTGTAAAGTTTTTTTGAAATCTGACACAGCGGTTGCATTAAGGAGAAGTGTATCTATAATTCTTTGAATAACAGTTTAATATTTTATCAACGTTTATGATGAGTATTTCTGTAAATTGATGTGCTCATTCACCGGAAGTTTTGGGAGGCAAAACATTTCTGAACATTACACGCCAATGTAAAATGGTTTTTTTGGATATAAATATGAACTTTATCGAGCAAAACATACATGTATTGTGTAACATGAAGTCCCATGAGTGCCATCTGATGAAGATCATCAAAGGTTAGTGATTCATTTTAGCTGTATTTCTGTTTTTTGTGACGCCTCTCCTTGCTTGGAAAATGGCTGTGAGGTTTTTCTTGTCTCGGCGCTGTCCTAACATAATCTAATGCTATGCTTTCACCGTAAAGCCTTTTTGAAATCAGACAATGTGGTTAGATTAACGAGAAGTTCATCTTTAAAATGGTGTAAAATAGTTCTATGTTTGAGAAATGTGAATTATGAGATTTTTGTTGAATAGTGTGTCTCACATTTCCCAGAGAGGTTATTAAAACACGTCATAATGCGTTTCTATTTAATCCTCAGATACCCTAAAATGTAATTAAACTATAACATTTCATACGGAAAGAGGTATGTTCAATAGGAAATATTAGCAGGTGTGTGTCCTCTTCGTTGCGTGCGCATACACAAATTTCCAAGTCTGTATCCCAGTACTGAAACTCATTATTCTTCCTCGTTTTGGAAGAAACAAGCCTGAAACCTTGAACAAAGACTTTTGACATCTAGTGGAAACCATAAGAATTGCAATCTGGGAGCTGAATTTGGATATGCCCTTATACTCTCCATTGAAAGAGCATGGGATCTTAATAGAAAAAAAATCAGGTTGGTTTTTCTTTGGATTTTCTAATACCATATCTATTGTGTTATAGTCTCCTACATTATTTTAACATTTCTACAAACTTCAAAGTGCCTTCTTTCCAATGATACCATTTATTTGCATATCCTCTCTAGGGTAGGGGGCAGTATTTGCACGGCCGGATAAAAAACGTACCCGATTTAATCTGGTTATTACTACTGCCCAGAAACTAGAATATGCATATAATTATTGGCTTTGGATAGAAAACACCCTAAAGTTTCTAAAACTGTTTGAATGGTGTCTGTGAGTATAACAGAACTCATATGGCAGGCAAAAACCTGAGAAGATTCCTTACAGGACGTGGCCTGTCTGACCATTTCTTGGGCTTCTACACTCTCTTTATTGAAAACTGAGGATCTCTGCTGTAACGTGACACTTCCTACGGAAGGCGGCAAACCGGTGAATGGTGTCTTTGCAGGCCCTGGCTAAAGAACACTACCGAATTTGGATAATGGTCGATCAGAGAACAATGAGACTGAGGCACGTGCACGAGGCGACACCATGTTTTTATTTTTTCGTCTTTGAACTAAAACAAGGTTTCCCGGTTGGAATATTATCGCTTTTTTATGAGAAAAGTTGCATTGCTGTTTAAATCAATAGGAAATTAGAATATTTGATTATGCTCCTGACAGTGCTGTACCTCTGTAGATCTGTCAGGTCACATGGCAGTTTCACTGCCCACTGAATAAGATTGTTTCCATCATATTTGTCGAGGCACTACTATGACTACAAATCCACACGGTCATTCAGAAGACAGAGAAGAGGGAGAGGGGGGGACAGGGAGAGACAGAGAGAGAGAGAGATGGACAGTCAGGGAGACAGAATGGAGAATGAGAAGGTCAGAGCAAAGGGTGTGTGTGTGTGTGCAGGGGCCGGCCCCAGGCATTACGGCCACTAGGGCATATCAACAGGCTCTAAGACCCAGGGTTTTAAACAACTAAATTCTATGAGTTTCAAATTACCCCTTTTTTTTTTTAGGAACTCAGTCGGGGTCTCAATTTACCGTCGAGAGTTAGAATAGTAGAATACACAAGGTGACATTTTAAAAAATTTGTTTGTACATCAGCAGTTTTTCTCTTATTATGTCAGTCACCGACAGTCACTCAATTAGCTGTGTCAGTTAACATTATTTAATCGTAAAAAGGGGACCAAGGCGCAGCGTGTAGAGTGCTCATATTTACTTTTAATGAATATACTTTTTAACAAAACGACAAAAGTTCCGTCAGGTGACATACACTAAACAGAAAACAACTACCCACAAAACCCAGGAAGAAAAACCCCTACTTAAATATGATCTCTAATCAGAGGCAACGAGGATCAGCTGCCTCCAATTAGAGATCAACCCAAACAATCCCAACATAGAAATAGAAAAACTAGAACTAAAACATAGAAATAGAAAATATAGAACAACCCAAAACAGCCCCTGTCACGCCCTGCCCTACTCTACCATAGAAAATGACATCTTACTATGGTCAGGACGTGACAAGTTTAGCCAGCTATCTAAACTTGTAGTAATCATGGCTGAATACCGACCGGCATGCAAGGCACGTGCCCAGGGGCCCTAAACTCTATTTATATTATATATCTATCTATCTATCTAACTATTGCCGCTTAGGGCCCCCAAAAGGCTTGGGCCGGCTCTGTATGTGTGGGGTGTCTTCTCCACAGAGTTCTGTGTAACTTCGGTTACTGGTTACTTGGTAACTCACACTTATATATGTGACTGACAGGCCGAAGGCTAACTCTGCAGATAGACTGGCTGACGTTGGCTGACGTCAGCCTGACAAGACGTCACACGTAGTAACTAGCGAGAGAAAGGATGAAGAAGAAGAAGAAAATAAAAACCCACCCACAACCACTTTGACTTTGGGGTTTGCCCCAAAACTTCACCATTCAGTCTAAACGTGAGTTATTATGCTGAGTGAACGGTCTGGATTGATTAAGTCATCCACTGGCGTTAATATCCGAAACTCAAATAGGATTTAAATAGGATTTAGTGGTTTAAAAACCCTGGGTGTTTAGAGTCTGTTTTGTGTGAATGTTAAATAGATAACGGTGCAGTATTTCTTTATTGGGTTATTTTTTTTTAACAAATGTGAAAGCACTAAGCTTTATTACAAAGCCAACTCTACTGAGGAATAAACTTAACGGCTCACAAGCACCTTCCGATGTACAGTGTGTGTGTGTTGTGTCTGTGTGTGTCTATGTGTTGTGTGTGTGTGTGTGTGTGTGTGTGTGTGTGTGTGTGTGTGTGTGTGTGTTTGTGACCATGTCTTGTCGGCCTGCTTGCTAATTCAGAATGTGATGCTTTGAAAATATTCTGTTGTGCATGAACGATCGCTGTAATTTGCTGTGTGTGCGTGCAGAGTGGTTAAGGTCCACAGACAGATGCCTTGAAGATGTAAATCTTAACTGAGAAATTCCTCCTATAATTCAAACACTTTAGCCTCTTCACTTCTGCCTCCGTCTCCAATGGCACCCTATTCCCTTTATAGTGCACTTTTGACCAAAGTAGTGCACTATATAGGGAATAGGGTTCCATAGGGCTGGTCTAAAGTAGTGCACTATATAGGGAATAGGGTGCCATAGGGCTCTGGTCTAAAGTAGTGCACTATATAGGGAATAGGGTGCCATAGGGCTCTGGTCTAAAGTAGTGCACTATATAGGGAATAGGGTTCCATAGGGCGCTGGTCTAAAGTAGTGCACTATATAGGGAATAGGGTCCCATAGGGCTGGTCTAAAGTAGTGCACTATAAAGGGAATAGGGTCCCATAGGGCTGGTCTAAAGTAGTGCACTATAAAGGGAATAGGGTCCCATTTGGGACGTATCCTTGCACTCCTTGCTATGCAGCCTTGTGATATTAAATTAATCTGCAAATAATTGCATCATTCAAATGTATGTATGTACGCATGTATTACCTGCTTTTGGAGCTAGCCTGCTGTCTGTCAGGGGGAAGCTAGGTGTTGGAGCTAGCCTGCTGTCTGTCAGGGGGAAGCTAGGTGTTGGAGCTAGCCTGCTGTCTGTCAGGGGGAAGCTAGGTGTTGGAGCTAGCCTGCTGTCTGTCAGGGGGAAGCTAGCTGTTGGAGCTAGCCTGCTGTCTGTCAGGGGAAGCTAGGTGTTGGAGCTAGCCTGCTGTCTGTCAGGGGGAAGCTAGGTGTTGGAGCTAGCCTGCTGTCTGTCAGGGGGAAGCTAGGTGTTGGAGCTAGCCTGCTGTCTGTCAGGGGGAAGCTAGATGTTGGAGCTAGCCTGCTGTCTGTCAGGGGGAAGCTAGGTGTTGGAGCTAGCCTGCTGTCTGTCAGGGGGAAGCTAGATGTTGGAGCTAGCCTGCTGTCTGTCAGGGGGAAGCTAGGTGTTGGAGCTAGCCTGCTGTCTGTCAGGGGGAAGCTAGGTGTTGGAGCTAGCCTGCTGTCTGTCAGGGGGAAGCTAGGTGTTGGAGCTAGCCTGCTGTCTGTCAGGGGGAAGCTAGATGTTGGAGCTAGCCTGCTGTCTGTCAGGGGGAAGCTAGGTGTTGGAGCTAGCCTGCTGTCTGTCAGGGGGAAGCTAGGTGTTGGAGCTAGCCTGCTGTCTGTCAGGGGGAAGCTAGGTGTTGGAGTTAGCCTGCTGTCTGTCAGGGGGAAGCTAGGTGTTGGAGCTAGCCTGCTGTCTGTCAGGGTGAAGCTAGGTGTTGGAGCTAGCCTGCTGTCTGTCAGGGGGAAGCTAGCTGTTGGAGCTAGCCTGCTGTCTGTCAGGGGAAGCTAGGTGTTGGAGCTAGCCTGCTGTCTGTCAGGGGGAAGCTAGGTGTTGGAGCTAGCCTGCTGTCTGTCAGTGGGAAGCTAGATGTTGGAGCTAGCCTGCTGTCTGTCAGGGGGAAGCTAGCTGTTGGAGCTAGCCTGCTGTCTGTCAGGGGGAAGCTAGGTGTTGGAGCTAGCCTGCTGTCTGTCAGGGTGAAGCTAGGTGTTGGAGCTAGCCTGCTGTCTGTCAGGGTGAAGCTAGATGTTGGAGCTAGCCTGCTGTCTGTCAGGGGGAAGCTAGCTGTTGGAGCTAGCCTGCTGTCTGTCAGGGGGAAGCTAGGTGTTGGAGCTAGCCTGCTGTCTGTCAGGGTGAAGCTAGGTGTTGGAGCTAGCCTGCTGTCTGTCAGGGTGAAGCTAGGTGTTGGAGCTAGCCTGCTGTCTGTCAGGGTGAAGCTAGGTGTTGGAGCTAGCCTGCTGTCTGTCAGGGTGAAGCTAGGTGTTGGAGCTAGCCTGCTGTCTGTCAGGGTGATGCTAGGTGTTGGAGCTAGCCGGCTATGTCATTTACTCCGTTCAAAAGAGGCCATTACCCTAAGGGTACAGTATGGACAGACCCATCTGCCAGGGTCTGTCCATACTGTACCCTGACATCCAATGTAACCTTTGTCTTGTTGAGCTGTTCACATTTTACTTTCAGAAGGCTGATGACAGATATAGAACTCGTATGGTCTGTGACTGACGAAAACATTTACATGTCATTTTGTTATTGTGTCCGAGTAGGGGAATTTGTATTGCATCTCTCCACGTACAGGCACAGCATCGGCACAATATCAATTTAATCTATTCTACTGAAAATAAACTGATCAAATAAAATGGTAATGTAATAATGCATTGCGACCATTCAAAGGAAAGTTAATTATTTCCATTTTGAAATATATCAGATTTCAAGGAACATCTTCCAATGTCAACAACACCTGCAACACCTCCAACACCTGTTCTTCCCCCTACACTGATCCAGGGTACCTGTTCTTCCCCCTACACTGATCCAGGGTACCTGTTCTTCCCCCTACACTGATCCAGGGTACCTGTTCTTCCCCCTACACTGATCCAAGGTACCTGTTCTTCCCCCTACAGTGATCAAAGGTACCTGTTCTTCCCCCTACACTGATCCAGGGTACCTGTTCTTCCCCCTACAGTGATCCAGGGTACCTGTTCTTCCCCCTACAGTGATCCAGGGTACCTGTTCTTCCCCCTACAGTGATCCAGTGTACCTGTTCTTCCCCCTACACTGGTCCAGGGTACCTGTTCTTCCCCCTACACTGGTCCAGGGTACCTGTTCTTCCCCCTACAGTGATCCAGGGTACCTGTTCTTCCCCCTACACTGATCCAGGGTACCTGTTCTTCCCCCTACACTGGTCCAGGGTACCTGTTCTTCCCCCTACACTGATCCAGGGTACCTGTTCTTCCCCCTACACTGGTCCAGGGTACCTGTTCTTCCCCCTACAGTGATCCAGGGTACCTGTTCTTCCCCCTACACTGATCCAGGGTACCTGTTCTTCCCCCTACACTGATCCAGGGTACCTGTTCTTCCACCTACACTGGTCCAAGGTCTAGCTGGCTGACTTACCTGCCCTGCAGATACCAGCAGATGCTCCAACTAACTGTGTTGCTAGCAATAATAAATTATCCTGAGGATGGGAGACAGCTGAGCCTGGAAGACAGAAGAGAGAGAGAGAGAGTGTGTGTGTGTGTTGTGTGTGTGTGTGTGTGTGTTGTGTGTTGTGTGTTGTGTGTTGTGTGTGTTGCGTGTGTGTGCGTGTGTGTGTGTGTGTGTGTGTGTGGTGTGGTGTGGTGTGGTGTGTGTGTTGTGTGTGTAGACAGAACAGAAGACAGAGCGGTCGTTCAGGGAGTATTACTGTTAGTCTCACTGCTAGGATGTATACGGCGAACATATTGGGGCACCATCAGTCTCAAGGTTAAAGGCCTTAGCTTGGACTTTGAAGCTAGAATCCTTAGATGCAACATCTATTTTTGAACGTATAAATTAATGATGTATAGCCTACCCGTTGGTTCGTAGAGAATATAACTTATAAAATGTCTCAGGAGCTTAGTTCAACTACACAATCAGAAACCAAAATACAAGCTTGTTTTAATCCAATGTTTTTTAAACAAAGTAAATGTAAACAAAACACTTATATAGCCTCAAAACATTGTTAAAACTATAATGTTGGTATCAAGGACGGTCAGTCCTTGTATCTATATCTCTGTCTATGATTTTGAGAGTGGTTACATTTCTCCAACCCCCATCCCTCAGCTGTTTACCAAAACTTTAATCAATGATTTTTACTGTTAATTTAGTCATCCTTTTGTTTTATATTATTTTATGTCATTTTTCATATTTTTTTTATTGCCTTCATATTTTTTTTTTAATATATATATATATTTTTTAATCTCCCATAAAGTATGTTGGGATTTTAATTGCACTTTAGGCCTAACTTAAGTTTGCTTTGATTTGATATTAAGCCGCAAAACTTAGTGAGGCTTGAGGTTTAGGCAGAGGGTGTCCTAAAATGTATGCCGTACTCAAACTAACTGACCTTGGCTTTATCTCTGTGACCTCATGCATGATTGATAAATAAATATGAAACTCAAGCCGTCTTCAGTGGATGAGCGATCGAATCTAATTAGGGGAGAGTTCCTCTCTCTCTCTCTCTCTGTGTCTCTCTCTCTCTCTCTCTCTCTCTCTCTCTCTCGTCTCTCCCGTCTCTCCCGTCTCTCCCGTCTCTCTCCCTCCTCTCTCTCTCTCCTCTCTCTCTGTCTCTCTGTCTCTCTCCCTCCCCCCTCTCTCCCCCTCTCTCTCCCCCTCTCTCTCTGTCTGTCTCTCTCTGTCTCTCTCTCTGTCTCTCTCTCTCTCTCTCTCTCTCTCTCTCTCTCCCCCTTTCTCTCTGTCTGTCTCTCTCTCCCCCTCTCTCTCTCTCTCTCTGTCTCTCACATATGGATGAAGCTGGGGGCTCGGGATGGATGGATGGATGATGAGGGGGTGCTCTGGCTAAACTGTGGCTGTGCTGTGGGAATCCTAATCCTAATGGACGCTGGTCAAAAGTACTGCACTAAATAGGGAATAGGGTGTGATAATATCTGTGTGTCTATATATATACAGTGCATTCAGACCCGTTGACTTTGTTCCACATTTTGTGACGTTACAGCCTTATTCTAAAATTGATTAAAAACAAATTTTTCCTCATCAATCCATACACACTACTCCATAATGACTAGACAAAAACAGGTTTTTATAAACTTTTGCAAATAAAAATAAATAAGTATTCAGACACTTTATTCACTTTATACCATAGTACCCTCCAAGCCCACAAGGGTGCATTCTCAGCACCCTCCTGTACTTCCTGTTCACCAGATAGGCCATGCACGCCTCCAACTCAATCAGCAAGTTTGCAAACGACACAACAGTAGAAGGCTTGATTACCAACAACGACGAGACGGCCTAAAGGGAGGAGGTGAGGGTTCTCGGAGTGTTATCAACCTCAGGAGGCTGAAGGAATTTGGCCTAAAACCTAAAATCCTCACAAACTTTTACAGATGCACAATTGAGAGCATCCTGTCAAGCTATATCACCGCCTGGTACGGCAACTGCTCCGCCCACAACCACAGGGCTCTCCAGAGGGTGGTGAGATCTGCACAATGCATCACCGGAGGCACGCTGCCTGCCCTCCACGACACCTACACCACCCGATGTCACAGGAAGGCCAAATAGATCATCAAGGACAACATCCACCTGAGTCACTGCCTGTTCACCCCGCTACCATCCAGAAGGCGAGGTCAGTACAGGTGCATCAAAGTTGGGACCGAGAGACTGAAAAACAGCTTCTATCTCAAGGCCATCAGACTGTTAAACAGCCATCACTAGCACAGAGAGGCTGCTCCCAACAGACAGACTTGAAATCATTGGCCACTTCAATAAACAGAACATTAGTCACTTTAATAATTATTTTTACATATCTTGCATTACTCATGTCATATGTCACCCCCAAAAAGTTTGGGGTCACTTAGAATTTTTTTTTTGTACATTCAAATAACATCAAATTGTTGTAAATTAATTTTGTAGCTGGAAACGGCAGATTTTTTTATGGAATTTCTACATAGGTGTACAGAGGCCCATTATCAGCAACAATCACTCCTGTGTTCCATTGGCACGTTGTGTTAGCTAATCCAACTTTATCATTTTAAAAGGCTAATTAATCATTAGAAAACCCTTTTGCAATTATGTTAGGACAGCTAAAAACTGTTGTTCGGAAGAAAGAAGCAATAAAACTGGCCTTAGAACTAGTTGAGTATCTGGAGCATCAGCATTTGTGGGTTTGATTACAGGCTCAAAATGGCCAGAAACAAAGACCTTTCTTCTGAAACTCATCAGTCTATTCTTGTTCTGAGAAATGAAGGCTATTCCATGTGACAAATTGCCAAGAAACTGAAGATCTCGTACAACACTGTGTACTACTCCCTTCACAGAACAGTGCAAACTGGCTCTAACCAGAACAGTATGTGCTTCACAATGCCGTTTCCCACCTGGACAAAAATAACACCTATGTGAGAATGCTATTCATTGACTTCAGCTCAGCGTTCAACACCATGGTGCCCTCAAAGCTTATCACTAAGCTAAGGATCCTGGGACTAAACACCTCCCTCTGCAACTGGATCCTGGACTTCCTGACGGGTCGCCCCCAGGTGGTGAGGGTAGGTAGCAATACACTGATCCTCAACACTGGAGCTCCCCAGGGGTGCGTGCTCAGTCCCCTCCTGTACTCCCTGTTCACCCACGACTGCATGGCCAGAGATGACTCCAACACCATCATTAAGTTTGCAGATGACACAACAGCGGTAGACCTGAATGACGAGACAGCCAATAGGGAGGAGGTCAGAGACCTGGCCGGGTGGTGCCAGAATAACAACCTATCCCTCAACTTAATCAAGACAAAGGAGATGATTGTGGACTACAGGAAAAGGAGGACCAAGCACGCCCCCATTCTCATCGACGGGGCTGTAGTGGAGCAGGTTGAGAGCTTCAAGGTCCTTGGTGTCCACATCACCAACAAACTATCCTGGTCCAAACACACCATGACAGTCGTAAAGAGGGCACGACAAAGCCTATTCCCCCTCAGGAAACAAAAAAGATTTTGCATGGATCCTCAGATCCTCAAAAGGTTCTACAGCTGCAACATCGAGAGCATCCTGACTGGTTGCATCACTGCCTGGTATGGAAACTGCTCGGCCTCCGACCGCAAGGCACTACAGAGGGTAGTGCGTACGACCCAGACAATCACCGGGGCTAAGCTGCCTGCCATCCAGGACCTCTACACCAGGCGGTGTCAGAGGAAGGCCCTATAAATTGTCAAAGACCCCAGCCACCCCAGTCATAGACTGTTCTCTCTGCTACTGCATTTGCATTGTCCCGCCCCCCCCAACCCCTCTTTTACGCTGCTGCTACTCTCTGTTTGTCATATATGCAGTGTCACTTTAACTATACATGCATGTACGTACTACCTCAATTAGCCCGACTAACCGGTGCCTGTATATAGCCTCTCTACTGTTATAGTCTCGCTACTGTATATAGCCTCTCTACTGTATATAGCCTCTCTACTGTATATAGCCTCTCTACTGTACATAGCCTCTCTACTGTATATAACCTCTCTACTGTATATAGCCTCTCTACTGTATATAACCTCTCTACTGTATATAGCCTCTCTACTGTATATAGCCTCTCTACTGTATATAGCCTCTCTACTGTATATAGCCTCTCTACTGTTATTTTTCACTGTCTTTTGACTGTTGTTTTTATTTCTTTAGTTATCTATTGTTCACCTAATACCTATTTTTTACTTAAAAATTACACTGTTGGTTAAGGCCTGTAAGTAAGCATTTCACTGTAAGGTCTACACCTGTTGTATTCCGCGCACGTGATAAATAAACTTTGATTTGACCAATAATGAGTTCTATCAATAATGACTATTTATGTCGAGGATCACAAATCACCGAAAATTAATTATTTACCTACAATTGTACAAGGTTACACCAAGTATTCAAGATGAACATCATTAAATCAATATCCATTTTAATAGCTGCAATAAGCTGGTGAGCAAGTACGGTATCGCTACAATCCAATGCGACAATATAGCTTTCTTTATAACAGAGGGAATTACATTGACTTGTTAATCAATAGCCATTTCAGCACCCAGCGCTTCTCTTCTCTTCCACCAATAATGTCTCTTCCTGGAAGTGTATTTCTATAGATGTTCATATTCCTCCTACAGCCACCTCTAAGACGACATCCCAAATGGTACCCTATATCTTACAAAGTGCACTACTTTTGACCAGAGCCTTGGTCAGAAGTAGTGCACTACATAGGGAAAAGGGTGCCATTTGGGTTGCAATCCCTAAATGTTGTTGCTCAGAGATGATTAATCGGTCCAGTGTTGTTATCCGGCTGTTATTATTAAACCTTAGAGATTACCTCCCAGAACAGGGGCTGTGTCCCAAATTGCACCATATTCCATATATAGTGCGCTACTTTTAACCAGAGATCTATGGGCCCTGGTCAAAAGTAGTGGACTATGAAGGGAATAGGGCGCCATTTGAGACATTCAGTCTTTACCGGGCAGAGTAACTTTACACCACGGGAACAATTCTCATATCCCTGCTACTATGACCCTACATAGTCTAGCCTGGTATCCCTGCTACAATGACCCTACATAGTCTAGCCTGGTATCCCTGCTACTGTGACCCTACATAGTCTAGCCTGGTATCCCTGCTACTATGACCCTACATAGCCTAGCCTGGTATCCCTGCTACTGTGACCCTACATAGTCTAGCCTGGTATCCTTGCTACTGTGACCCTACATAGTCTAGCCTGGTATCCCTGCTACTGTGACCCTACATAGTCTAGCCTGGTATCCTTGCTACTGTGACCCTACATAGTCTAGCCTGGTATCCCTGCTACTGTGACCCTACATAGTCTAGCCTGGTATCCCTGCTACTGTGACCCTACATAGTCTAGCCTGGTATCCCTGCTACTGTGACCCTACATAGTCTAGCCTGGTATCCCTGCTACTGTGACCCTACATAGTCTAGCCTGGTATCCCTGCTACTATGACCCTACATAGCCTAGCCTGGTATCCCTGATAATGTGACCGTACATAGTGTAGCCTGGTATCCCTGCTACTATGACCCTACATAGTCTAGCCTGAAGATGGCCCCTGTAGCTAAACTTCTGTCCTCTATGTGTGAATATTGCCCTGTAGCTAAACTACTCTGACAATCACTACAACTGAAGTAATTCAATATAGTGGATCTGATTTCACAATATGCATATAAGGGGAAATGAAATGTTCTTGTCTCATCTCCTATGTTTACACAATGTTCTGCATGCAGATTATAGAGTGGTTTATTATGGTGATTTGATCTGTAAAATCATCAGTTGTGTCTACTAGGATTAGAAGAGAACCATGGAACCATGGAACCAAGGAACCAAGGAACTATGGAACCAAGGAACCAAGGAACCATGGAACCAAGGATCAAAGGAACCAAGGAACTATGGAACCAAGGAACCATGGGACCAAGGGACCAAGGAATCATGGAACCAAGGATCAAAGGAACCAAGGTTCCTTGGTATTTTCTTCCCATCTTTCAATCTTAAACCACCATTATCTTTTCCCTTCTCTTCCCCGAGCCTGGCTTCATCAAAAAGTGCATCGGCGACGTCCTCCCCACAGTGACCACACGTACATATCCCAACCAGAAGCCATGGATTACAGGCACCATCCACACCGAGCTAAAGGCTAGAGCTGGCACTTTCAGGGAACGGGACACTAATCCGGATGCTTATAAAAAAATCCCGCTACGCCATCTGATGAACCATCAAACAGGCAAAGCAGGACTAAGATTGAATCGTACTACACCAGCTCTGATGCTCGTTGGATGTGGCAGGGCTTGAAAACTATTAAGGACTACAAAGGGAAACCCAGCCACGAGCTAACCAGTGACTCGAGCCTACCAGACTAGCCAAATGCCTTTTATGCTCGCTTCGAGGCAAGCAACACTGAAGCATGCATGAGAGCACCAGCTGTTCCGGATGACTGTGTGATCACGCTCTCAGTAGCCGATGTGAGCAAGACCTTTAAACAGGTCAACATTCACAAAGCCGCTGGGCCAGATGGATTACCAGAACGTGTACTCAAAGCATACATGGAAAAACTGGCAAGTGTCTTCACTGACATTTCAACCTCTCCCTGACCGAGTCTGTAATGCCTACATGTTTCAAGCAGACCACCATAGTCCCTGTGCCCAAGAAAGTGAAGGTAACCTGCTTAAATGATTGGTGTGGTGCCAGGACAACAACCTCTCCCTCAATGTGAGCAAGACAAAGGAGCTCATCGTGGACTATAGGAAAAGGAGGGCCGTACAGGCCCCCATTAACATCACCAGGTCTGTAGAGGAGTGGGTCGAGAGATTCAAGTTCCTTGGTGTCCACATCACCAGCGAACTATCATGGTCCAAACATGAAGAGGGCACGACAATACCCTTTCCCCCTCAGGAGACTGAAAAGATTTGACATGGGTCCCCAGATCCTCAAAAAGTTCTACAGCTGCACCATCGAGAGCATTATGACTGGTTGCATCCCCGCCTGGTATGGCAACTGCTCGGCATTTCACCGTAAGGTGCTACAGATGGTAGTGCGTACGGCCCAGTACATATCTGGGGCCAAGCTTCCTGCCATCCCGGACCTATATAATAGGCGGTGTCAGAGGAAGGCCAAAAAAATTGTCAAAGACTCCAGTCACCCAAGTCATAGACTGCTCTCTCTGCTACCGCACGGCAAGCGATACTGGAGTGCCAAGTCTAGGACCAATCAGGCCTTTATGGTAGAATGGCCAGATGGAAGCCACTCCTCAGTAAAAGGCACATGACAGCCCGCTTGGAGTTTCCCAAAACGCACCTGGTGACTCTCAGACCATGACAAACAAGATTCTCTGGTCTGAAGAAACCAAGATTGAACAACTTGGCCTGAATGCCAAGCGTCATGTCTGGAGGAAACCTGGCACCATCCCTACGGTGAAACATGGTGGTGGCAGCATCATGCTGTGGGGATGTTTTTCAGGGACTGGGAGACTAGTCAGGATCGAGGGAAAGATGAACGGAGCAAAGTTCAGAGAGATACTTGATGAAAACCTCCTTCAGAGCTCTCAGGATCTCAGACTGGGGCGAAGGTTCACCTTCCAACAGGACACCGACCCTAAGCATACAGCCAAGACAACGCAGGAGTGGCTTCGGGGCAAGTCTCTGAATGTCCTTGAGTGGCCCAGCCAGAGCCCGGACTTGAACCTGATCGAACATCTTTGGAGAGACCTGAAAATAGCTGTGCAGCGACACGCCCCATCCAACTTGGCAGAGCTTGAGAGGATCTGCAGAGAAGAATGTGAGAAACTCCCCAAATACAGGTGTGCCAAGCATGTTGCGTTATTCCCAAGAAGACTCGAAAATGTAGTCACTGCCAAACGTGCTTCAACAAAGTACTGATTAAATGGTCTCAATACTTATGTAAATGAGATATTTCAGTTTTTTTTTTCTTTTATGAATTTGCAAAAATGTCTAAATACCAATTTTTTCTTTGTCATTATGGGGTATTGTGTGTAGATTGATGAGGAAAAAAATCAATTTAATCCATTTTAGAATAATAGAACAAAATTTGTAAAAAGTCAAGTGGTCTGAATACTTTCCGAAGCATCATTATTGTTATTTTATTGTGTCACATTTTATTTCAGTTTTTACTTTAGTTTATTTAGTAACTATTTTCTCTATTTATTGAACTGCATTTATCTTCAGGTTCCGCCCCTTTTCTTCAATTTTCGGCTAAAATGACATACCCAAATCTAACTGCCTGTTGCTCAAGACCTGAAGCAAGGATATGCATATTTTTGGTACCATTTGAAAGGAAACACTTTGAAGTTTGTGGAAATGTTAAATTCATATAGGAGAATATAACACATTAGATCTGGCAAAAGATAATTCAAAGAAAAACATGCGTGTTTTTGTATATATATTTTTATATTTTTTTTACCACCATCTTTGAAATGCAAGAGAAAGGCCATAATGTATTATTTCAGCCCAGGCACAATTTAGATTTTAGCCACTAGATGGCAGCAGTTTATGTGCAACGTTTTTACTGATCCAATGAACCATTGCATTTCTGTTAAAAATGTTCAAGACTACCCAAATGTGTCTAATTTGTTTATTAATAACTTTTCAAGTTCATAAAATTGTACACTCTCCTCAAACAATAGCATGGTATTCTTTCACTGTAATAGCTACTGTAAATTGGACAGTGCAGTTAGATTAACAAGAATTTAAGCGTTCTGCCCATATCAGATATGTCTATGTCCTGGGAAATGTTCTTGTTACTTACAACCTCATGCTAATCGCATTAGCCTACGTTAGCTCAACCGTCCCGCCGGAGACCCACCGATCCTGTAGAGGGCTTGTAGGTAAGCATTTGATGGTAAGGTCTACACCTGTTGTATTCTGAGCATGTTACAAATAAGATTTGATTTGATTATAAATAACAATGATACAATGTTACTCTATCTGCCTATAAATAACAAGGATACAATGTTACTCTCTTACCAGGTAAGTAGAAAAGGTGTTAAATCACAATAGCACCACATGTCCAAATGGTTGTATTTCATAGTGGGTTTTGGGGACAGCTATTGTAGGTTTTAACCTCCCTGGTCCCACCCTAGTCAACAGCCAGTGGAATCGCGTGGCGCGAAATACAAATACCTCAAAAATGCTATAACTTCAATTTCTCAAACATATGACTATTTTACATCATTTTAAAGACAAGACTCTCGTTAATCTAACAACATTGTCCGATTTCAAAAAGGCTTTACAGCGAAAGCAAAACATTAGATTATGTCAGGAGAGTACCCTGCCAAAAATAATCACACAGCCATTTTCAAAGCAAGCATATATGTCACAAAAACCAAAACCACAGCTAAATGCAGCACTAACCTTTGATGATCTTCATCAGATGACACTCCTAGGACATTATGTTATACAATACATGCATGTTTTGTTCAATCATTCTCCTGCTGTTCTTCGCCCAGAGACAGCAGACACCCAATTCCACTTTCTGGCGCCTTCTGAGAGCCAATGGAAGCCTTAGAAAATGTCACGTTTACAGCAGAGATGCTGTATTTTTGATAGAGATGCAACAGAAGGACAACAAATTGTCAGACAGGGCACTTCCTGTGTGGAATCTTCTCAGGTTTTGGCCTGCCATATGAGTTCTGTTATACTCACAGACACCATTCAAACAGTTTTAGAAACTTTAGAGTATTTTTTATCCAAATCTACTAATTATATGCATATTCTAATTTCTGGGCAAGAGTAGTAACCAGTTTAAATCGGGTATGTTTTTTATCCGGCCGTGCAAATACTGCCCCCTAGCCCCAACAGGTTTTTAATCAGGCACATTAAGTAGGTACATCACAGGTAAACATGTACAGATTACCTTAGCCGGTGGTATTGTTTGTGGGTAGGTATGAGAGAGAGAGAGATTCACAAACACTGAAAAAAAACACACAAAAAAACCACTGAGAAATGTAGTTATTAAATTATTATTAAGTAACTGGTTTTGTTTACTCAACTTTTCGGTGGAATTGTTGGCCCAAAATTAAGTACAACTTGAGAAAAGATTGGCAAATATTCAGTAAATTTAAAATGATGTGTTTGGTAAACTTGTGTCGTATGTTCATTCAACCTCGTAGGGTAAGAGTTGATTATCCCTTATGTAGGGAACAGGGTGCCCTCGTAGGGTAAGAGTTGATTACCCCTGTTGTAGGGAATAGGGTGCCCTCTTAGGGTAAGAGTTGATTATCCCTGTTGTAGGGAATAGGGTGCCCTCTTAGGGTAAGAGTTGATTATCCCTGATGTAGGGAATAGGCTGCCCTCGTAGGGTAAGGGTTGAATTGCCCTGATGTAGGGAATAGGCTGCACTCTTAGGGTAAGGGTTGAATTACCCTGATGTAGGGAATAGGGTGCCCTTTGGGACTCAGACCATAGTACAGCATGGAGAACAAAGCAAAAAAAAGAGGTATTATGATTATTCACTGCTGTCTAAAGTCAAACTGAATTGATTCTTGGTTGTGGGAATAGTGCATAATACTTCCTTCATTCCCAATGGGGGAGGGGGGGACGTAATAAAAATGATTACACTTCTGGACAGCCACACAATTTCTCTCTTAATAATCAACATTGCTTCTTCAATCTGCTGCTTCAGGTCAGAGACAGGCGTAAAGGAAATAAATACAGAGGATGTTTCCTAACAGAAAACAGATGTGTTTCCTAAACCTGGCAAAAAACTTAAATAATATCAGAACTCGAATTTCACAGGTGGAATGCATTTAGCATGGGAGGTTTGGGATGAAAAGGGAATTATTACGGTACGGTTAGAGGAGTGTGTGTGTGACCAATCCTCAGGAGAGGCCTGGCACGCTTTGTCTTCCAGAATGATACATCCAGCCAGTGTGAAATGGAGGTCAGTACCTTTGCACCCAGTCAGAACATTTCTAAAGTATTTATCTATCTTAGTCATCATTGTCTCGTTTTTTTTCACTGCATCAAGCATGACGTTTCACTTCAGGGCTTTTATATATATATATATATATATATATAGAGAGAGAGGTGTGTGTTAAATATCTCTACTCAGTGACTGGTTGAGTATATATTAACTAGTTATCACAGACATCATCTAGCAAGTTACTGTGACTCACAGACATCTAGCATGTTACTGTGACTCACAGACATCATCTAGCAAGTTACTGTGACTCACAGACATCATCTAGCAAGTTACTGTGACTCACAGACATCATCTAGCAAGTTACTGTGAATCACAGACATCATCTAGCAAGTTACTGTGAGTCACAGACATCATCTAGCAAGTTACTGTGAGTCACAGACATCATCTAGCCAGTTACTGTGAGTCACAGACATCATCTAGCAAGTTACTGTGACTCACAGACATCATCTAGCAAGTTACTGTGAGTCACAGACCTCATCTAGCATGTTACTGTGACTCACAGACCTCATCTAGCAAGTTACTGTGAGTCACAGACACCATCTAGCAAGTTACTGTGACTCACAGACATCATCTAGCAAGTTACTGTGACTCACAGACATCATCTAGCAAGTTACTGTGAATCACAGACATCATCTAGCAAGTTACTGTGAATCACAGACATCCTCTAGCAAGTTACTGTGAATCACAGACATCCTCTAGCAAGTTACTGTGAATCACAGACATCCTCTAGCAAGTTACTGTGAATCACAGACATCATCTAGCAAGTTACTGTGAGTCACAGACATCATCTAGCAAGTTACTGTGACTCACAGACATCATCTAGCACGTTACTGTGAGTCACAGACACCATCTAGCAAGTTACTGTGACTCACAGACATCATCTAGCAAGTTACTGTGAGTCACAGACATCATCTAGCAAGTTACTGTGACTCACAGACATCATCTAGCAAGTTACTGTGACTCACAGACATCATCTAGCAAGTTACTGTGAGTCACAGACATCATCTAGCAAGTTACTGTGAGTCACAGACATCATCTAGCAAGTTACTGTGACTCACAGACATCATCTAGCAAGTTACTGTGAGTCACAGACATCATCTAGCAAGTTACTGTGACTCACAGACATCATCTAGCAAGTTACTGTGAGTCACAGACATCATCTAGCAAGTTACTGTGATTCACAGACATCATCTAGCAAGTTACTGTGACTCACAGACATCATCTAGCAAGTTACTGTGAGTCACAGACATCATCTAGCAAGTTACTGTGACTCACAGACATCATCTAGCACGTTACTGTGACTCACAGACATCATCTAGCACGTTACTATCCCGTCCTGTCCTAAGCCTTCCCTATGGACTCTCTGTGTATTCTGTCCTGTCCTAAGCCTTCCCTATGGACTCTCTGTGTATTCTGTCCTGTCCTAAGCCTTCCCTATGGACTCTCTGTGTATTCTGTCCTGTCCTAAGCCTTCCCTATGGACTCTCTGTGTATTCTGTCCTGTCCTAAGCCTTCCCTATTGACTCTCTGTGTATTCTGTCCTGTCCTAAGCCTTCCCTATGGACTCTCTGTGTATTCTGTCCTGTCCTAAGCCTTCCCTATGGACTCTCTGTGTATTCTGTCCTGTCCTAAGCCTTCCCTATGGACTCTCTGTTTATTCTGTCCTGTCCTAAGCCTTCCCTATGGACTCTCTGTGTATTCTGTCCTGTCCTAAGGCTTCCCTATGGACTCTCTGTGTATTCTGTCCTGTCCTAAGCCTTCCCTATGGACTCTCTGTGTATTCTGCTGTGTAAACATCAACAACAAAAAACAGAGTAAATACATGTCAATTGGGCTCCATCTTCTCCTGAAAAGGTCATTTGGTGTCATGACCCCAATTTTCCAGGGAGGCTCCCCAATACGCATTAGTGTCCTGCCAATCTCCAGGGCAACCGTGAGAGAAAGGAGGAAGAGGGATTGAGTCCATTCACTGTCAAGCCCCAATTAAAATGAACACATTGAAACATCAGCAGGCCTAGCCAACTCCTCATTGGTTATTAGGGGGAGAGACCTTTAGCTTCTAGTGTGTGTGTGTGTGTGTTTGTGTTTGTGTGTTAGGGGGGTCTCTCTCCCCCCGAGAGACCTTCAGCTATATCTACCACGGTTGTTTCTGGTTTCCTCTCTCTCTCCCATCCAATAACCCGCATAGCGCTGAGTCAACGCTGTAAAACATAATGTTCCAGGAGGATTTATGTCTCATACGACCCCTGACCTTTATGACTTCCTGTTAGCAGTGTTTCCTAGTTGCCTTACCAATGGGCTCAGAGCTAAACATTTTTATTTATTTTTTATTTTTTTATAAGCGATGACTACGACTTTACAATGGAAAACATGAATATGTGAATACGTTTCTTTTTTGGAATTGAGTATTCGGTAGCTGTTATTTACTCATAAATGTAAAGTAGTCATGGAACCTGTTTAGTATTTTGTTTGTTTATAACTATCATTTTCATATTTGGATGAAACGGATGCATAGTGCAGTTCAAGGTGCTACACGTCGTCAGTATATTATTCCTCTAAGAGCTTGGATAGCCTATAAAGTGACTTTCCCCGTCAAGGCTCTCGATCAGCAAAAAAAAAGACACTGCCTTGGGCTGCGTCTGAAACGGCACCCTATACCCTACGTCGTGCGTCGGTCTCTGGTCAAAAGTAGTGCACTATGTAGGGAGTAGGGTGCCATTTGGGACGCAGTTCCGTAGTCTGGAGGAGGATGGCAAGCAGACCAGATGGCTTTAAGAGGAATGATACCTGCCGTAAGATATAAAGGAATTGAAGTTTGAATAAAAATATCTACTGAGATCAAAGTGAGACCATGCAGGCAACGAGTAGGCCTGCATCCCAAATGGCACCCTAGTCCCTCTGGGCCCAGGTTCAAACTGCTGCAGTATATAAGGATGCATCCCAAATGGCACCCTAGTCCCTCTGGGCCCAGGTTCAAAGTGCTGCAGTATATAAGGAATAAGGGTACCATTCGGAATGGCCCCAGCCTCACTGTGGGGATACTCCCTCTCCTCCTTGCCTACTTCACTTCCTCCTGAATTCTTCTTCTTCTTGTTCTTCTCTTATTTCCTTTACTTGTTCATACTTTAATTTCATATCAAGCCCAATTTAACTTGAGGAGAGTGCATGGCGTGATACTCTGATCTAATCCATTAAAATTACACTATCCCTCTACCTATCCCTCCCACTAGCCCTCCCTCTATGCCTCTATGCCTCTCTCTATCCCTCCCTCTAGCCCTCCCTCTATGCCTCTCTCTATCCCTCTCTCTATTCCTCCCTCTATGCCTCTATGCCTCTCTCTATCCCTCCCTCTAGCCCTCCCTCTATGCCTCTCTCTATCCCTCTCTCTATTCCTCCCTCTATGCCTCTATCCCTCTCTCTATCCCTCCCTCTATCCCTCTCTCTATTCCTCCCTTTATGCCTCTATCCCTCTCTCTAGCCCTCTCTCTATTCCTCCCTCTATGCCTCTATCCCTCTCTCTATCCCTCTCTCTATCCCACTCTCTATCCCTCTATGCCTCTATGCCTCTCTCTATCCCTCCCTCTAGCCCTCCCTCTATGCCTCTCTCTATCCCTCTCTCTATTCCTCCCTCTATGCCTCTATGCCTCTCTCTATCCCTCCCTCTAGCCCTCCCTCTATGCCTCTCTCTATCCCTCTCTCTATTCCTCCCTCTATGCCTCTATCCCTCTCTCTATCCCTCTCTCTATCCCTCTCTCTATTCCTCCCTCTATGCCTCTATCCCTCTCTCTATCCCTCCCTCTATCCCTCTCTCTATCCCTCTCTCTATGCCTCTATCCGTCTCTCTATCCCTCTCTCTATCCCTCTCTCTATCCCTCTCTCTATTCCTCCCTCTATTCCTCCCTCTATGCCTCTATCCCTCCCTCTATCCCTCTCTCTAGCCCTCTCTCTAGCCCTCTCTCTATGCCTCTATCCCTCTCTCTATCCCTCTCTCTAGCCCTCCCTCTATGCCTCTCTCTATCCCTCTCTCTATCCCACTCTCTATCCCTCTCTCTATGCCTCTATCCCTCTATCCCTCTCTCTATCCCTCCCTATCTCCCTCTCTCCCTCTATCCCTCCCTCTATCCTTCTCTCTCTTCCTCCCTCTATGCCTCTATCCCTCTCTCTATCCCTCTCTCTATCCCTCTCTCTATGCCTCTATCCGTCTCTCTAGCCCTCTCTCTATTCCTCCCTCTATGCCTCTATCCCTCTATCCCTCTCTCTATCCCTCCCTCTATCCCTCTCTCTATCCCTCTCTCTATGCCTCTATCCGTCTCTCTAGCCCTCTCTCTATCCCTCTCTCTATTCCTCCCTCTATGCCTCTATCCCTCCCTCTATGCCTCTCTCTATCCCTCTCTCTATTCCTCCCTTTATGCCTCTATCCCTCTCTCTAGCCCTCTCTCTAGCCCTCTCTCTATGCCTCTATCCCTCTCTCTATCCCTCTCTCTATCCCACTCTCTATCCCTCTCTCTATGCCTCTATCCCTCTATCCCTCTCTCTATCCCTCCCTATCTCCCTCTCTCCCTCTATCCCTCCCTCTATCCCTCTCTCTATCCCTCCCTCTATCCCTCTCTCTATCCCTCCCTCTATCCTTCTCTCTCTTCCTCCCTCTATGCCTCTATCCCTCTCTCTATCCCTCTCTCTATCCCTCCCTCTATCCCTCCCTCTATCCCTCTCTTCCTTCCAGAGTATTATCCAACCTACATTCTGTAGCATCTGGAGCTGCAGCCACAGACAACCTCAGTGTAGACTACTGTGACATGGATAGGATCAGAGCCAATGAATGTTTTAATTTATTAAGGTTATTATTAAAGTTCAATGGTTCAAATGAAGGAAGCACAAATCTTGAGTGGTTTACAAACTCGTCTTGCCGAGCGCAGGAGTCGAGAGGTAATATGCACAAGTAGACTTATTGCATTTAAGTTGCGTGAGTGAGAGGCCTGTGCACCTCTCGCTGCATATCCTCTATCCTGATGAAGGCAATTGGAACGCATCTGGCATCAGCTGTGTCCAAACGAGGAGTGTCCGAGTACTGCCACCGGACTCACCCAGTACTGCCACCGGACTCACCCAGTATTGCCACCGGACTCACCCAGTATTGCCACCGGACTCACCCAGTATTGCCACCGTACTCACCCAGTATTGCCACCGGACTCACCCAGTACTGCCACCTGACTCACCCAGTACTGCCACCTGACTCACCCAGTACGGCCACCGGACTCACCCAGTACTGCCACTGGACTCACCCAGTATTGCCACCGGACTCACCCAGTATTGCCACCGGACTCACCCAGTATTGCCACCGGACTCACCAAGTATTGCCACCGGACTCACCCAGTACTGCCACCGGACTCACCCAGTACTGCCACCGGACTCACCCAGTACGACCACCGGACTCACCCAGTACGGCCACCGGACTCACCCAGTACGGCCACCAGACTCACCCAGTATGGCCTGAAGCTAAAACACCGGTAAACTACTTGGGCCACCAGGTGTCAGAAGGGGGTCACCAGGTGTCAGAAGGGGGGTAGCGCCTGACCAGGACAAGGTGCGTGCAGTGAAGGACTGGAAGAAAAAAAAAGAAAAAAAAGAAGCCAGAAACCCTCAGGAGAAAGGAAGTCCTTCCTTGGGTTCTTGGGATAATATCGCTGCTTTGTGAAGGACTTCACATGCATTGCTGCGCCACTGCACTACAGCCCCCCCCCCAAGACAATATAGAAAGAGGAGACACAAGCTCAAGTGGAACCCAGACTGTGACAAAGACTTTGAATATCTGAGACATGTACTGACTCAGGTCCACGTGTTAGATTTAGCTGACTTTACACTCCCTTTTATCCTATACGCTGATGCCAGTAACGTGGGCCTAGGAGATGTATTGGCTCAGAATGTAGACCTAGGTGACCTGGAGATGAGTGACCTGGAGGGGGTGACCTGGAGGGGGTGACCTGGAGGGGGTGACCCGGAGGGGGTGACCTGGAGGTGGTGACCTGGAGGTCCTGGATGTGGTGACCTGGAGGTGGTGACCTGGAGGTGGTGACCTGGAGGTGGTGACCCGGAAGGGTTGACCCGGAGGTGGTGACCCGGAGGTGGTGACCCGGAGTGGTTGACCTGGAGGTGGTGACCTGGAGAGGTTGACCTGGAGGTGGTGACCTGGAGGTGGTGACCTGGAGGGGTTGACCTGTAGGTGGTGACCTGGAGGTGGTGACCTGGAGGGGTTGACCCGGAGGTGGTGACCCGGAGAGGTTGACCCAGAGGGGTTGACCTGGAGTTTGTGACATGGAGGTGGTGACCTGGAGGTGTTGACTTGGAAGTGGTGACCTGAACGATTTGCACTGGAGGTGGTGCCGTCGTACTGCGCAGGTGTGGACGTGGAGGATCCAGAGAGCCCAGAGGAGGACGACACCCCGGGATGGACACCCTTGATAGGCATAACAAGACAACAGTGGCAGGAGGCCCAAGGCAAAGATACAGCCCAAGGCGATTAATATTCTACCAACAGAAAGGACGAAGGCCAAACAGAATACCAACGGGCAGCTCCTGCTGTTCTGCAGGTGAAGACCGGCTGTGCTTGGCGATTGTGTCTGACATCACAAGATGAAAGACCAAAAGAAACAAGACATTGTCTGCTAGCTGATTGTACCACACAGTCGGAGATCTCAGGGGTGGGAAACATGCCACGAGACACCTGACCACCTCAGGTGGAAAAGACCCTCAGCCAGTCTGCACTAACTACAGCCAAGATCCTATGGCGCACTGTGATCCAAACCTTTGGCTGTCCCGTCCGTTTTGACTCAGATGATCAGGGCACCAATTTCGAGCTTTCACAGCTTATCAAGGAAATCTGTAAGCTGTATGGGATAGCCAAGAGCCACACCAGACCCTACCATCCAGCCGGCAATGGTTTGTGTGAGCGCTTTAACCTGTTGTGGATAGGGGGCAGTATTTTCACGGACGGATAAAAAACGTACCCGGTTTAATCTGGTTACTACTCTTGCCCAGAAACTAGAATATGCATATAATTTGTAGATTTGGATAGAAAACACTCTAAAGTTTCTAAAACTGTTTGAATGGTGTCTGTGAGTATAACAGAACTCATATGGCAGGCAAAAACCTGAGAAGATTCCAGGCAGGAAGTGGCCTGTCTGACAATTTGTTGTCCTTCTGTTGCATCTCTATCAAAATTACAGCATCTGTGCTGTTACGTGACACTTTCTAAGGCTTCCATTGGCTCTCTAAAGCATTCAGAAAACGGAATGACGCGTCTCCTGTCTCTGGGCAAAGTACAGCAGCAGAGTTTGTAAGTGGACTGCCTGGGGACATTGCGCATTCACGAGACCTCACTATTTTTTTTCTTTCACTCTATGAATGAATACAACGTTGCCCGGTTGGAATATTATTGCTATTTTACGAGAAAAATAGCATAAAAATTGATTTTAAACAGCGTTTGACATGCTTCTAAGTACGGTAATGAAATATTTTGATTTTTTTTGTCACGAAATGCGCTCGCGCGTTACACTTTGGATAGTGACCTGAACGCACGAACAAAACAGAGGTATTTGGATATAACTATGGATTATTTGGAACCAAAACAACATTTGTTGTTGAAGTAGAAGTCCTGGGAGTGCATTCTGACGAAAAACAGCAAAGGTAATCCAATTTTTCTAATAGTAATTCTGAGTTTAGGCTGCCCCGACGTTGGCAGGTCTGAATAGCTAGCCGTGATGGCCGGGCTATGTACTCAGGATATTGCAAAATGTGCTTTCGCCGAAAAGCTATTTTAAAATCGGACATAGTGATCGCATAAAGGAGTTCTGTATCTATAATTCTTTAAATAATTGTTATGTAATTTGTCAACGTTTATCATGAGTAATTTAGTAAATTCACCGGAAGTTTTTGGTGGGTATGCTAGTTCTGAACATCACATGCTAATGTAAAAAGCTGGTTTTTGATATAAATATGAACTTGATTGAACAAAACATGCATGTATTGTATAACATAATGTCCTAGGAGTGTCATCTGATGAAGATCATCAAAGGTTAGTGCTGCATTTAGCTGTGTTTTGGGTTTTGTGACATACATGCAGGCTTTGAAAATGTCTGTGTGACTATTTTTGGCTGGGTACTCTCCTGACATAATCTGATGTTTTGCTTTTGCTGTAAAGCCTTTTTGAAATGTGGTTAGATTAACAAAAGTCTTATCTTTAAAATCGTGTAAAATAGTTGATTGTTTTAGAAAATTGAATTGTGGTATTTTAGTTGGTTTGTATTACGGCCATGCGATGCCATTGGCTGTTGGCTAGGGGTTCCGCTGGCGGAACGGGGTTCCGCTAGCGGAACGTCTAGATGCAAGAGGTTTTAACCTAACCCTTCTGAATGTTCTAGGAACAATGGAAACAGATAATAAGTTCCACTGGCCACAGTACATGGGAGAGCTGGTCCAGGTCTATAACGGTATTATCCATTCCTTCACAGGTGTCCCCCCCCACCATTACCCTTATGTTTACCAGACATGCATGGACCTGGTGATGGGAACGTGATGGGAATGGCACCTCCTGCTCCAAACACAACAGAGAATTGAATGGAACAACACCACCATAAATTAACCTATGCTTATCAAAAAGCAGTGCAGCAGAAATGGGAGGCCTCTCAGAAGACACAAGTGGATCTTCTACGAAGAGGGAAATGGTATGCTTCTGAGGTGACAGGGGGTGAGGGGTCGAGGGTAACTGCCGAACAACTGGTAAGAGCACCCATATGTCATCGTAAAACTGTCTAACCTAGACATCCCAGTGTATGCGCTGAAGTTAAATAACACTGGTAAGGAACGGGTAGTACAGTACATTGGAACTACATTAAGCCCTGTTGAAACCTCTCTACCAAGTCCTGTAGAGCAGGTACAGAGCAGGTCCCAACCCCTTGGGTTGTCTTTTACCCTATCCTTAATGTCAAAGCCAAAAGAGGTAATTAAGCTAAGGCGCATGGTCCAGAAGTGCGGGCACCTCTCGTCGTATATCCTCTATCGTGCCAATCGGGATGCATCAGCATTATCACAATTATATCTCGGAGATCTACGGAAGGTTCCTTGGACTTCATGGTATAGTTTCTGCTCTGACAACTGCGGAACCATATATAGACAGGTGTGTTTATTTCTAAATCATGTCTAAACGATTCAATTGGCCACAGGTGGACTCTAATCAAGTTGAAGTGACATCTCAAGGATGATCAAAGGAAATTGGATGCACATGAGCTCAATTTGGAGTTTCTATCATGACTCAGGATATGACCAAGATGCAGACACAGGAGGTGGATGGTTCAGTTCTCAGATCATTTATTATAACACAGGGGTGCAGGCAAAAGGCAGATTGAGGACAGGCAGAGGTTCGTAACCAGGTCAGAGTCCGACAGATGGAGACGGGTATGAGTAATGGAAGATGGGAAACTGCCTGTACGGCTCACAAGCGTACTCGTACCTACATGATGAGATTGGTATTTTAAAACACAGGTAGATATGTAATGTCCTGATGTTCCACAGTACAGACAGCTCTTGGTGCTCAGTCTGCGTAAGCGTTCAGCAGGAGACAATCTGGCACTGCCCAGTTGCATGGGCTCAGGAGGAAGCGAGTCGACAGCCCTCGGTGATTCCCGAGGGAACTCGGGTGACATTGGCTTCTCCCGGGGACTTCTGGGATTCCTCGGAGGAGAGGTGGGCGCTGTGGCCGAGCGAGTGTGACCAGGAGCAGACCTCCTCTTCTTCCCATGTTCCCGTAGCAGCCCATCTATCCGTATGGTCAAGGCTATGAGAGAGTTGAGATCCATGGGAAGCTCCAAGGGCTGCGAGCTCGTCTTTGACTACCTCCGATAATCGATGCAGGAACGTGTCGAACAGAGCTTCTGGCTTCCAGGCACTCTCGGCGGCCAAAGTGCGAAAATCTACCTCATAGTCTGCCACAATACGGGAGTCTTGATGCAGTTGCAGTAGCTTACGAGCAGCCTCCCGGACGACGGAGAATCAAACACCTTTCTAACCTCCACCACAAACTCCTCCACGCTGAGGCAAACGGTCGATTGCTGCTCCCACACCACCGTAGCCCAGGCGAGAGCCCTCCCAGACATCAGCGTTATCAGGTACACTATCCTCGAGCAATCAGAGGGAAATGAAGAGGGCTGCAGCTCACAGATGAGGGAGCACTGAGAGAGAAACGCCCAGCAGGATCCTGGAGGTAAGAGTGGGTCTGCACTCCGGAGGTAAGAGTGGTTCTGGGAAGCCGGGGTAGACCGGGGGGAAGCGCCGCTGGTAGCTGGGTAACTGGCAGTCTGGGGGTTTACTGTTGTGGATTGCTGCTTAGTAGATAACCTGCAGAATTTCTCCAGCAACTCGGTGAAAGCGTTGTCATGGCGTTCCGCCAAGGTCTGGAGTCTTTCCGTAAGATCTTGAAGTACTTCCTCGTGTCTACCAATGGCGACTCCTCGGATGGAGACAGTGTTTCCGGAGCTGGTGCGAGTCTGCTGGGGCAGTCATGGCCAGTTTGTACTATGACGCCTCAGGATGTGACCCAAGATGCAGACACAAGAGGCAGATGGATCAGTTCTCAGATCATTTATTATAACACGGGGCGGGGGGAAGCAAAGGGCAGGTCGAGGACAGGCAGAGGTTCGTAACCAGGTCAGAGTCAAACAGGTACAGGATGGTAGATAGGCTCAGGGTCAGGGCAGGCAGAAGTTCATAAACCAGGTCAGAATCAGGCAGGTACAGAACGGCAGGTAGGCTCAGGGCCAGGGCAGGCAGAAAAGTCAGAACGGGAAAGGCTAGAAACAAAAACTACCTGACAAAACAAGACAAACTAGCAACAGACTAACAGAAAACGCAGGTTTAGTCCATTTTTAATTCAGGCTGTAACACAACAAAATGTGGAAGAAGTCAAGGAGTATGACTAGTTTCTGAAGGCTCTGTAGATATATTTAGCTTACTTTGTTGACGTGCAGTGCTATATATCTTACCCACATGTATCTTGAGAGTTTCCTGTGAATCGCTGTTTGCTGCGAATCACCGTTTGCTGTGAATCGCTGTTTGCTGTGTTTAATCACGGTATGCTCTAATCTAGGCTGGAATAGCTGCCTACTCTTGACTGAACTACTTTCACCTGGAGCCTAATCATTGTAATAAAGTGTTTCCAATGACATTATCGGTGTGTATTGTGTGATTTTAACTAATTATGAGTAGGCATTGCCTACTAATTGCATACTAATTGCCTGCTAATTGTCAAATAATTGCCAACTAATTGCCAACTAATTGGAAACACTTAACTTCATCCACCTTTTTTACTACAAAACATAGAAATGTGCTATTTTAACAGTATGTTGATGTTGGGGTGTTGCTGGAGATGTTGAATATGAAGTAAAATAAAATTGATATTTATTTTTAAGTACCTGAGGGATTTTACACATATTACACTAGGCCTCTCTAACCCCTTTCAGCCTGACTACACTAGGCCTCCCTAACCCCTTTCAGCCTGACTACACTAGGCCTCCCTAACCCCGTTCAGCCTGACTACACTAGGCCTCCCTAACCCCTTTCAGCCTGACTACACTAGGCCTCCCTAACCCCTTTCAGCCTGACTACACTAGGCCTCCCTATCCCCTTTCAGCCTGACTACACTAGGCCTCCCTAACCCCTTTCAGTCTGACTGCACTAGATCTCCCTATCCCCTTTCAGCCTGACTACACTAGGCCTCCCTAACCCCTTTCAGCCTGACTACACTAGGCCTCCCTATCCCCTTTCAGCCTGACTACACTAGGCCTCCCTAACCCCTTTCAGTCTGACTGCACTAGATCTCCCTATCCCCTTTCAGCCTGACTACACTAGGCCTCCCTAACTCCTTTCAGCCTGACTACACTAGGCCTCCCTAACCCCTTTCAGCCTGACTACACTAGGCCTCCCTAACCCCTTTCAGTCTGACTACACTAGATCTCCCTAACCCCTTTCAGTCTGACTGCACTAGATCTCCCTATCCCCTTTCAGCCTGACTACACTAGGCCTCCCTAACCCCTTTCAGCCTGACTACACTAGGCCTCCCTAACCCCTTTCAGTCTGACTGCACTAGATCTCCCTATCCCCTTTCAGCCTGACTACACTAGATCTCCCTATCCCCTTTCAGCCTGACTACACTAGACATCCCTAACCCCTTTTAGCCTGACTACACTAGACCTCTCTAACACAAGAGCTGGGACTTACTGTAAATTAGTCTAACTGTAGATATAATTGCTGTAAATTACTGTAAATCATGATATCTAATGTCTTCAAAACAAAACGTCCACTGGCACTTTTAATATGGTTTGTAATGGAACATTTAATTTTTGTGTCATAAAACAGATATTTAATCAAGTGCTACAGAGATCCCGCTCATATTAAATCAAAATCACAATATGTTGTGGTCTTACTGGATAATTAATAGAAGTTTTAAAGGTGATTAGTGTTGATATCTCAACAGGCACCTTCCTGTTCGTTATACATTCTGTTACACCTTCCTGTTCGTTATATATTCTGTTACACCTTCCTGTTCATTGTATATTCTGTTACACCTTCCTGTTCATTAAACATTCTGTTACACCTTCCTGTTCATTAAACATTCTGTTACACCTTCCTGTTCATTAAACATTCTGTTACACCTTCCTGTTCGTTATATATTCTGTTACACCTTCCTGTTCATTAAACATTCTGTTACACCTTCCTGTTCATTATACATTCTGTTACACCTTCCTGTTCATTAAACATTCTGTTACACCTTCCTGTTCATTAAACATTCTGTTACACCTTCCTGTTCATTATACATTCTGTTACACCTTCCTGTTCGTTATATATTCTGTTACACCTTCCTGTTCGTTATATATACTTTTACACCTTCCTGTTCATTAAACATTCTGTTACACCTTCCTGTTCATTAAACATTCTGTTACACCTTCCTGTTCGTTATACATTCTGTTACACCTTCCTGTTCATTATACATTCTGTTACACCTTCCTGTTCGTTATATATTCTGTTACACCTTCCTGTTCGTTATATATTCTGTTACACCTTCCTGTTCGTTATACATTCTGTTACACCTTCCTGTTCGTTATACATTCTGTTACACCTTCCTGTTCGTTATATATTCTGTTACACCTTCCTGTTCATTAAACATTCTGTTACACCTTCCTGTTCATTATACATTCTGTTACACCTTGCTGTTCTGTCATGTCCTGACCGGTATAAGGGGTTATTTGTCATTGTAGTTTGGTCAGGGCGTGGCAGGGGTGTGTTTGTTTTGTGTTGTCGGGGTTTTGGGGTTTTGTTCTATGTTTTGTATTTCTATGGTTTTTCTATGTTGTGTATTTCGTTGTTGGCCTGGCATGGCTCTCAATCAGGAACAGCTGTACATCGTTGTTGCTGATTGGGAGTCATACTTAGGTAGCCCTTTTTCACCTGTCGTTTGTGGGAAGTTGTTTTTGCATAGCTGTGTTTAGCCTGCAATACTGTGCGGTCGTTCGTTTTGTTGTTTTGTTGTTTTGTGTTCACTAAAAGTTCAAATGAGCACTCAACCCGCTGCGCCTTGGTCTACTCCGTACGACACACGTTACATGTTCGTTATACATTCTGTTACACCTTCCTGTTTGTTATACATTCTGTTACACCTTCCTGTTCGTTATACATTCTGTTACACCTTCCTGTTCGTTAAACATTCTGTTACACCTTCCTGTTCGTTATACATTCTGTTACACCTTCCTGTTCATTAAACATTCTGTTACACCTTCCTGTTCGTTATATATTCTGTTACACCTTCCTGTTCGTTATACATTCTGTTACACCTTCCTGTTCGTTATACATTCTGTTACACCTTCCTGTTCATTAAACATTCTGTTACACCTTCCTGTTCGTTATATATTCTGTTACACCTTCCTGTTCGTTATACATTCTGTTACACCTTCCTGTTCGTTATACATTCTGTTACACCTTCCTGTTCATTAAACATTCTGTTACACCTTCCTGTTCGTTATATATTCTGTTACACCTTCCTGTTCGTTATACATTCTGTTACACCTTCCTGTTCGTTATATATTCTGTTACACCTTCCTGTTCGTTATACATTCTGTTACACCTTCCTGTTCGTTAAACATTCTGTTACACCTTCCTGTTCGTTATATATTCTGTTACACCTTCCTGTTCATTATACATTCTGTTACACCTTCCTGTTCGTTATACATTCTCTTACACCTTCCTGTTCGTTATACATTCTGTTACACCTTCCTGTTCGTTATATATTCTGTTACACCTTCCTGTTCATTATACATTCTGTTACACCTTCCTGTTCATTATACATTCTGTTACACCTTCCTGTTCGTTATACATTCTGTTACACCTTCCTGTTCATTATACATTCTGAACAGTGGTGGATGGAGCTGAAAAGGTTCCTGGAGGACCAACTTCTGTTTTCGCAGAATGTAATCAAAGAGGACTCATCTGAGCGTACAAACAAAATTGGATCTGTAGAAACTTGTCGGTACCTTTTGCTTTACGTATATATACTGAAACAAGTAGGAACTTTAAAGCTTTAGGACCTTGAATGAGTGAATGGACCTTGGCTTGCTCATCCAAAATCATAACCTAACAACATTACTTAACTATTGACAACCGCTGTTACATTGTGTTTGGCTGTAGTTGTATAATTTGAGGGTAACTGGTCAGGAGTGTTTAGTATTGAGTGATTGAGTTAGTCCCAAATGGAACCCTCTTCCATGTATGTACTGTGGATCATATTTACTTGGCCCATAGGACTCTGGTCAAACGTAGTGCACATTAAAATAGGGTTCCATTTCGGACACATCCCGTACAATATTCACCCGTTTAAGTTCAGATAAATCTAAAATGTGAATTTATGGTTCATTATCATTTCAGACATGTTACATTTGTTTACTGCACAATCACTTACTCTAAATATTGGCTATGTGCTTCATTCAATAACATGAAAGGAGTATAAACACTGTAATTTTGAGGCACTAATGATTTGGGGATATTTAATCTCCCTAATGAATCTTTCCAATTAAAAGTTTAGAAGAAAAGAACGCTTTTTTTTATCAACCTGGAATATATTTCTCTCAGGTTGCATCTCAAATGGCACCCTATTCCCTATTTATAGTGCACTACTTTTGACAAGGACCCATAGGGCTTTGGGCAAAAGTACTGCAATATGTAGAGAATAGGGTCCACCTGAGATACAATTTCATATTGGAGTTTCCTGACCTTTGACCACCTTCATCTCTTTTTCTGTCGTCTCAGACATTTTCTCTGGAAGGGACTTAGGGGTGCGTTCCAAATGACACCGTCACGGTTGTTATAAGACCAAGGTGCAGCGTTTGTTGAGTTCGACATATTTATTTAAAGTGAAACTTCTTCAACCAAAACAATAAACAAGCAACACCACGTGACTACGTGGTGACACAAGCACCAATACAAACAAACAATATCCCACAAACACAGGTGGGAAAAAATGGCTACCTAAATATGATCCCCAATTAGAGGCAACGATTACCAGCTGCCTCTAATTGGGAACCATATTTAGGTAGCCATTTTTCCCACCTGTGTTTTGTGGGATATTGTTTTGAGTGAGTGCATGCAGCACTACGGTACTTCACGGTCGTTGTTTGTTTCTTGGTTTGTTCAAGTTTCACAGTAATAAAAGATGTGGAACTCCAATCACACTGCGCCTTGGTCCTTCTCTCATCACATCCGTGACAGACACCCTATTCCCTATATAGTGCATTGCCCTGTTCCCTATATAGTGCACTACCTTATTCCCTAGATAGTGCACTACATTTAACCAGAGCCCTATGGCACCCTATTCCCTATATAGTGCATTGCCCTGTTCCCTATATAGTGCACTACCCTATTCCCTAGATAGTGCACTACATTTAACCAGAGCCCTATGGCACCCTATTCCCTATATAGTGCATTGCCCTGTTCCCTATATAGTGCACTACCCTATTCCCTAGATAGTGCACTACATTTAACCAGAGCCCTATGGCACCCTATTCCCTATATAGTGCATTTCCCTGTTCCCTATATAGTGCACTACCCTATTCCCTAGATAGTGCACTACATTTGACCAGGGCCCTATGGCACCCTATTCCCTATATAGTGCATTGCCCTGTTCCCTATATAGTGCACTACCCTATTCCCTAGATAGTGCACTACATTTAACCAGAGCCCTATGGCACCCTATTCCCTATATAGTGCATTGCCCTGTTCCCTATATAGTGCACTACCCTATTCCCTAGATAGTGCACTACATTTAACCAGAGCCCTATGGCACCCTATTCCCTATATAGTGCATTGCCCTGTTCCCTATATAGTGCACTACCCTATTCCCTAGATAGTGCACTACATTTAACCAGAGCCCTATGGCACCCTATTCCCTATATAGTGCATTTCCCTGTTCCCTATATAGTGCACTACCCTATTCCCTAGATAGTGCACTACATTTGACCAGGGCCCTATGGCACCCTATTCCCTATATAGTGCATTGCCCTGTTCCCTATATAGTGCACTACCCTATTCCCTATATAGTGCACTACATTTAACCAGAGCCCTATGGCACCCTATTCCCTATATAGTGCACTACATTTAACCAGAGACCTATGGCACCCTATTCCCTATATAGTGCACTACATTTGACCAGGGCTTATAAGGCTCTGGTCAAAAAGTAGTGCACAATGGTAGGGAATAGGATGCCATTTGGAACGCAGGGAGGCTGTGAGGCATTCATAGACATGGACAATTAATAATGTATGTTTCTCTCTCAGAGTGCAAATGGAGGGTCACCATCACAAAGTCAGAATTAACATTTCTCTTGACATTTCGGAGACTATATTTGATGAAACAGAGTGTGGTCCACTATTATAATCTTCTGGATTTACATGGAGTTGACACTGCTGGTAAATTATGAAAAAAAGTGAATTGTGAGATCAATCATTGTTTTTGATGAAGTGGACTATAGAGAGCTTTGAGTGAGACCGGGTTTGTCCAGACATACAGTATCATACCTGTTAAGATATACAGGATCATACCTGTCATGTTAAGACATCCAATAGTATACCTTCTCCTACCAATACAGTCCAATAGTATACCTTCTCCTGCTCCTACCAATACAGTCCAATAGTATACCGTCTCCTTCTCCTACCAATACAGTCCAATAGTAAACCGTCTCCTTCTCCTACCAATACAGTCCAATAGTATACCCTCTCCTCCTCCTACCAATACAGTCCAATAGTATACCTTCTCCTACCAATACAGTCCAATAACATACCCTCTCCTCCTCCTACCAATACTTCAACATTGTAGACTGCATTAAAAACGTTTTGTGGCTTCTCCTGGTGAGCTTGTGCTATAAGCCCGTGTCCAGTAGAGAACATGTGTTATTATGTCTGGTAGAGAACATGTGTTATTATGTCCGGTAGAGAACATGTTATTATGTCCAGTAGAGAAGGTGTTATTATGTCCAGTAGAGAACATGTTATTATGTCCAGTAGAGAAGGTGTTATTATGTCCAGTAGAGAACATGTTATTATGTCCAGTAGAGAAGGTGTTATTATGTCCAGTAGAGAACATGTTATGTCCAGTAGAGAACATGTTATTATGTCCAGTTATTAAGTCCAGTAGAGAACATGTTATTATGTCCAGTAGAGAACATGTGTTATTATGTCCAGTTATTATGTCCAGTAGAGAACATGTGTTATTATGTCCAGTTATTATGTCCAGTAGAGAATATGTTATTATGTCCAGTAGAGAACATGTTATTATGTCCAGTAGAGAAGGTGTTATTGTCACGTCCTGACCATAGAAAGCTTTTATTTTTCTATGGTAGAGTAGGTCAGGGCGTGACAGAGGGTTTTGTCTAGTTTATTTATGTCTATGTTGGTTCTAGTTTCTTTTTTCTATGTTGGGTTTTGTCTAGTTTATGTATTTCTATGTGGGGTTCTAGTTGTTGTATTTTTATGTTTTTTGGGAGGGATGATCTCCAATTAGAAGCAGATGGTCATCGTTGACTCTAATTGGGGATCATATTTAAGTGGTTGTTTTTCAAACCTGGGTTTGTGGGAGATTATTTTGAGGAAGTGTATGTTGCACCTCTTCATCACGGTTTGTTGTTTTGTTCATTAGTTTATTTGTATGTCTTGCATAGTTTCACAGTTCTAATAAAATGTGGAACGATACACACGCGGCGCTTTGGTCCCATTCTTCAGACAGCCGTGACAGTTATTATGTCCAGTAGAGAACATGTGTTATTATGTCCAGTATAGGAGGTGTTATTATGTCCAGTTATTATGTCCAGTAGAGAAGGTGTTATTATGTCCAGTAGAGAAGGTGTTATTATGTCCAGTAGAGAAGGTGTTATTATGTCCAGTAGAGAAGGCGTTATTATGTCCAGTAGAGAAGGTGTTATTATGTCCACTAGAGAAGGTGTTATTATGTCCAGTATAGAAGGTGTTATTATGTCCAGTTATTATGTCCAGTAGAGAAGGTGTTATTATGTCCAGTAGAGAAGGTGTTATTATGTCCACTAGAGAAGGTGTTATTATGTCCAGTAGAGAAGGTGTTATTATGTCCAGTAGAGAACATGTGTTATTATGTCCAGTAGAGAAGGTGTTATTATGTCCAGTAGAGAAGGTGTTATTATGTCCAGTAGAGAAGGTGTTATTATGTCCAGTAGAGAAGGTGTTATTATGTCCAGTAGAGAACATGTGTTATTATGTCCAGTAGGGAAGGTGTTATTATGTCCAGTAGAGAACATTTGTTATTATGTCCAGTAGAGAAGGTGTTATTATGTCCAGTAGAGAACATGTGTTATTATGTCCAGTAGAGAAGGTGTTATTATGTCCAGTAGAGAAGGTGTTATTATGTCCAGTAGGGAAGGTGTTATTATGTCCAGTAGGGAAGGTATTATTATGTCCAGTACATGTGGATCATGTTATCTCACCTCACCTCTGAGAGTCAGAGCAGTTGTTTGCTGGTGGTCAGGCGTGTCTCTCTCTTTCTCTGTGTGTCTTTCAAGTTTCAAGTTTTATTAGTTGTATATGTACAGGATACACATGTTATACACCGTCCAACCAAATGCTTGCGTGCAGGTTCCTTCTGGACAACGCATCAACAATAAGAATTAATAAAGTATAACAATAGGAACATAAAGTAAATGTCTCAGTAGAATAGAATAAACATTTTAGCATCAGTATAATACAGGAAGGCACAGTTTATAGTCCCAATATTTACACATGTATCAGGGAAAGGGAGGATTGAGGGGTAAGTATTTAAATGGTGCAGTATTAGCAACCATAAGAGTCTGGTAGCAACAGTTGTGATGTGTGTGTAGCATGAATGTATAGGCGTGTGTGTGTGTGTGTGTGTGCATGCGTGTTGCTTGTCAGTCAGCCCTGGCCCTGCTAAAGCTTTCTCTTTTCTTCTGTCTGTTAACCTGGAAATAACTGAACACCTTTCCTCCCATTCCACTATAACCAATCATTTTCAGTACATAGCTATATAGCCCCTCCTCCCACTCCACTATAACCAATCATCTTCAGTACACAGCTATATAACCCCTCCTCCGACTCCACTATAACCAATCATCTTCAGTACACAGCTATATAACCCCTCCTCCCACTCCACTATAACCAATCATCTTCAGTACACAGCTATATAACCCCTCCTCCCACTCCACTATAACCAATCATCTTCAGTACACAGCTATATAACCCCTCCTCCGACTCCACTATAACCAATCATCTTCAGTACACAGCTATATAACCCCTCCTCCGACTCCACTATAACCAATCATCTTCAGTACACAGCTATATAACCCCTCCTCCCACTCCACTATAACCAATCATCTTCAGTACACAGCTATATAACCCCTCCTCCCACTCCACTATAACCAATCATCTTCAGTACACAGCTATATAACCCCTCCTCCCACTCCACTATAACCAATCATCTTCAGTACACAGCTATATAACCCCTCCTCCGACTCCACTATAACCAATCATCTTCAGTACACAGCTGTATCACATCCTGAAAGCCATCAGGTGCTTTGTGTTTGTGTAATCTCCAGCTTGCTGACGCTACGTCGACAGCTTTCAGTAGCCTGCTGTAAAGCTGAAACCGCCTCTCTTGTCCGTTAATGTGTTAGAGCGTGTGAAACATCAACAAATCGTTAACAAGATCATTTGTTGAGATCCATGACCTCTTTTAGCTGTCACTGTTTAAGTGTAGCTTCTGATTGAGTTAAGACAAAGCTGCCATGGATGTGAGTGTCTTCCTCCTCAATATTAGTCAGCAGGTTTAATGTTTTGACACCCAAATGGCACCCGATTCCCTATATAGTGCACTACTTTTTGACTGGAGCGTGACGGGACCCTGGTCAAAAGTAGTGCGCTAAATAGGGAATAGGGTGCCATTTGGGATTCAAACCTTAATTGCATGAATCTGCAACAGAAACAGCACCCCAGGGAGGTGAAATCAGATGAGCCGTAGCTGGATCTAGTCAGCTATACAGCAGAATAACACTGCTGCTGGTAGGATACAGATGAACACGTACGTCATTCTGCTGCAGGCGCTATAGCACTGTAATGACAGAGCTAGAGTGTTTAAAGTATCAAGTCTTTAACGTCGCTCGACAGTACGTTTTCTAGAAATAATTGCCTAATTCATTACCCTTTTTGTTCGTCTTCTTATCTGTTTATTAAACTGCGAGACCAAGACACTATATATTTGTAAATACAGTCAACATTTTCCTGATGTATATTGTATATCTTACTGTGAACATATCGGTTTATCACTTCTTGTTTGTTTTTGATTTGAATTATTATTGATTAATGTACTGCATTGTTGTTGGAGCTAGCATACCAGTATTTCTCTGCACCTTTTATACCTGCTGGAAACTGTGTACCTGACGAAATACAATAAGATTGGATTCTGAGAACAATACAGTAATTAATTCAATACAGTATAAATGTGTCAGTTAATGTACTTCAGTATCACAGTATAAATAAACACAGCTATAAACAGTGTCTAAAAAATAGATTGAAAGTAGATCTACATTGTGGGGAAAACATATTGGCTCATTATATTCTTTGTATTTGACAACCACAGTCAACAGCTGTCTAGATGTATGGTGAAATGTAATAACTATAGATATGTTGATTATGAACAGAAAAGTACACATTTGTTAAATACTGTCTTTGTGATGGTGTAACTGAGAACCCAGGCGTGACGTACTCAGTTTGCGTCACAAACGCCACCCTACTCCCTATATAGTGCACTACTTTTGACTAGGGTTCTGGTCAAAAGTAGTGCACTGTGCAGGGAATAGGGTGGCGTTTGTGACGTAAACCGAACCTTTAACTGACCCTGCACTAATCAAGTCCGGATGAGACTTTGCATGCCAGATCTCTTCCACATGTCACCATGGGTAACGGTATCGATCCCTTCCCCTTCTGCTGTCAACAAGGCATCACTTCTAATCAATCTAACAACACTTCTTCTCAGAACCTGTCAGCTTGAATCCTGTAAAGGACTCATCCAAATATACAATGTTGTCCGTAGGGTAAAGATTCCTCTGGCAACCAGGAACCAGAGCCAAAATAAAAGGAGAGAAAAAGGTTTAGAATTTCAAGATGGCTTTGATGTGGTAGGTCAGTGAAACGAACAGGGAGAATGGTATTTTCACAGGAGAGAAATCATTTGTCGGTGAGAGTTGACGGTGAAGCACATTGTTGTTACAGAGCTTTCATCAGGGCGTATAGGGAATAAACAGATTTTAAACATTTTAATCAAATGTAACAGCTAAGAAATTCATACATTTTCTAGCTTTGTTCCCATAAAAATCTCAAGAGGTGTGATGAAATGGTTGATATGGGCAACTTTATATTTCCCTAGTGACGAACTCTATTATGAAACCAACAATGGGCGATTGGAGTCTAAGACTAAATGATCAATTTAATTTGGATCTGATTTCCATCCCAGGTTTAAAAAAATTAAAATAAAACTCTTTGGAAAAGCTGTTGTAAGAGCCTCAACAAGGTTCCTGTAATGAAAGCTCATAAACTAGGATCTCTTAGGGTGGCATCCTAAACGGCACCCTATTCCATATGTAGTGCATAGGGCTCTTGTCAGAAATAGTGCACTATAGAGTGCTCTCTTTTGAAATTCTATTGGAAATAAAGAAGATGGTGCCATACTGTATGGCTGCCCACTTGCGAGCTCCGACCCAACTTTGCTATTTTTGTGATCCTGTTGGGGTTTCTCTTCACTTTTTTTCTGCACGACATCTATCATTTCTTATGATCGACAAAAACTTTAGAACATCAGATCGGCAGTTACTAACCTCAATTCTGGCTTCAACTTTGACTTAGACTCATCTGCCCTTGGCTTTTTGTGTAATTTTCAGGCTACCCATGAAGAAACGCTGATGAAAAAGAGGCAGGAGATGGGAAGCCCTGGTGAGATTAAGGCAAAGGGGAACCCGGCCACCTCCTCCCGGGATTCTACTGGCTAATTTACAGTAACTTGATAATAAGATGGAGGACCTCTGATCGTCCCTCCACTCTACTGGCTGATGTACAGTCACTAGATAATAAGATGGAGGACCTCTGATCGTCCCTCCATTCTACTGGCTAATGTACAGTCACTAGATAATAAGATGGAGGACCTCTGATCGTCCCTCCACTCTACTGGCTAATGTACAGTCACTAGATAATAAGATGGAGGACCTCTGATCGTCCCTCCATTCTACTGGCTGATGTACAGTCACTAGATAATAAGATGGAGGACCTCTGATCGTCCCTCCATTCTACTGGCTAATGTACAGTCACTAGATAATCAGATGGAGGACCTCTGATCGTCCCTCCATTCTACTGGCTAATGTACAGTCACTAGATAATAAGATGGAGGACCTCTGATCGTCCCTCCATTCTACTGGCTAATGTACAGTCACTAGATAATAAGATGGAGGACTTCTGATCGTCCCTCCATTCTACTGGCTAATGTACAGTCACTAGATAATAAGATGGAGGACCTCTGATCGTCCCTCCATTCTACTGGCTAATTTACAGTAACTTGATAATAAGATGGAGGACCTCTGATCGTCCCTCCATTCTACTGGCTAATGTACAGTCACTAGATAATAAGATGGAGGACCTCTGATCGTCCCTCCATTCTACTGGCCAATGTACAGTCACTAGATAATAAGATGGAGGACCTCTGATCGTCCCTCCATTCTACTGGCTAATGTACAGTCACTAGATAATTAGATGGAGGACCTCTGATCGTCCCTCCACTCTACTGGCTAATGTACAGTCACTAGATGTAAGGGCTGTCGTGAGAGAGAGACCAAGGTGCAGCGGAGTTAGTGTTCATCTTGACATTTAATTCAAACAAAGAGAACACTATACAAAAAAACAGGAAAACCGACAGCCAAACAGTACTGACAGGAAACACACTGAACAGAAACAATTACCCACAAAACTCAAAGGAAAAACATGCTCCTTATGTGTGACTCCCAATCAGCAACAACGAGCTTCAGCTGTGCCTGATTGGGAGCCACACACGGCCCAAAACAAAGAAATACAAAAACATAGAAAAAAGAACATAGAACGCCCACCCAATGTAACACCCTGGCCTAACCAAAATAAAGAACAAAAACCCCTCTCTATGGCCAGGGCGTTACAGTACCCCCCCCCCCCCAAGGTGCGGACTCCGGCCGCAAAACCTGACACTGAAGGGGAGGGTCCGGGTGGGCCTTCTTACGGTGGCGGCTCAGGTGTGGGACGTGGCCTCTGTTCCACCCTTGGCGTCGCCCTCTTAGGTGGCGCACCTGGCCACGCCGAAGGTCTGGTGGCGATCCTGACTGCGCCCGGCTGGCGGGCGGCCCTGGTTGCACCCGGCTGGCGGGCGGTGATGGCTGCACCCGGCTGGCGGCCGGCGATGGCTGCGCCCGGCTGGCGGGCGGCGATGGCTGCGCCCGGCTGGCGGGCGAACCTGGTTGCGCCCGGCTGGCGTGCGTCCCTGGCTGCGCCCGGCTGGCGGGCGTCCCTGGCGGCTCCGGCGGCACTGACCCAGGATTCACCAGGCTGGGGATATATGAAGGAGGCCTGGCCCTGGGCGCAAGCACAGGACTCACCAGTCTGGCGGGCGGCTCTGGCGGCTCCGGACAGGTGGGCGGCTCTGGCGGTTCCGGACAGTCGGGCGGCTCTGGCGGCTCCGGACAGGCGGGCGGCTCTGGCGGCTCCTGACTGGCGGGCGGCTCTGGGGGCTCCTGACTGGTGGGCGGCTCTGGCGGCTCCTGACTGGTGGGCGGCTCTGGCGGCTCCTGACTGGCGGGCGGCTCTGGCGGCTCCGGACTGGCGGGCGGCTCTGGCGGCTCCTGACTGTCGGGCGGCTCTGGCGGCTCCGGACTGGCGGGCAGCTCTGGTGGCTCCGGACTGGCGAGACCCACTGGAGGCCTAGTCCTAGGAGGTGGCACAGGACGGACCAGGTCTCCAGTGGGTCTCCCCATCCTGGTCCGTCCTGTGCCACCTCCTAGGACTAGGCCTCCAGTGGGTCTCGCCAGTCCGTGGAGCAGGCACAGGACTGACCAGGATGGGGAGACCCACTGGAGACCTGGTCCGTCCTGTGCCACCTCCTGGTGGAGGGACTATCAGAGGGACTATCAGAGGTCCTCCATCTGATTATCTAGTGACTGTACATTAGCCAGTAGAATGGAGGGACGATCAGAGGTCCTCCATCTTATTATCTAGTTGTACACAGCGTTGTACGAGATCTTCAGTTTCTTGGCAATTTCTCTTATGGAATAGCCTTCCTTTCTCAGAAGAAGAATAGACTGACGAGTTTCAGAAGAAAGGTCTTTGTTTCTGGCCATTTTGAGCCTGTAATCGAACCCACAAATGCTGTTGCTCCAGATACTCAACTAGTCTAAAGAAGGCCAGTTTTGTTGATGCTTTAATCAGAACAAAGGTAATTGCAAAAGGGATTCTAACGATCAATTATCCTTTTCAAATGATAAACTTGGATTAGCTAACACAATTTCCCATTGGAACACAGGAGTGGTGGTTGCTGATAATGGGCCTCTGAACGCCTATGTAGATATTCCATCAAAAAATCTGCCGTTTCCAGCCACAATAGTAATTTACAACATTAACAATGTCTACACTGTATTTCTGATCAATTTGATGTTATTTTAAAGGATAAAAAACATGCTTTTCTTTCAAAAACAAGGACATTTCTAAGTGACCCCAAACCTTTGAACGGAGGTATATAACTATGCCCAAAACCCAGAACAAGCTATATTACTATGCCCAAAACCCAGAACAAGCTACATTACTATGCCCAGAAACCAGAACCCAGAACCAGCTATATTACTATGCCCAGAACCAACTACATTACTATGCCCAGAAACCAGAACCAGCTATATTACTATGCCCAGAACCCAGAACCAGCTATAATACTATGCCCAGAAACCAGAACCAGCTATATTACTATGCCCAAAACCCAGAACAAGCTACATTACTATGCCCAAAAACGAGAACACATAACCAGCTATAATACTATGCCCAGAAACCAGAACCAGCTATATTACTATGCCCAGAACCCAGAACCAGCTATATTACTATGTCCAGAACCCAGAACCAGCTATGTTACTATGCCCAGAACCAGCTATATTACCATGCCCAGAACCAGCTATGTTACTATGCCCAGAACCAGCTATGTTACCATGCCCAGAACCCAGAACCAGCTATGTTACTATGGCCAGAAACCAGAAACAGCTACATTACCATGCCCAGAACCA
>NC_042982.1:45385038-45445038 GCF_901001165.1 Salmo trutta | reverse complement strand
AGCTGTTCCCACACTATGGAACCAATTAGAGAAAAGTGCAGCTTATCACTCCCCATTACTAAGGTCACCAGGTGGTGTTTCCAAGGGTCTGGAAGTCGGCCATCTTTAAATCAGGTGACCCTGCTGACGTGAGAAAATACAGGCCCATTAACTATACTACCTGTGGTGTTGAAGACTGAAAAGTATGTAGCAGAGCAACTGATTGCCAACCTCAACAAAAGCCCCTTCACATTACACTCGACAGAAACGGCCAACTGCTTTCTTCTGGGAAATGTGAAGTCCAAGACGGACAAAGGGGGCAAGGTTAGGGCTGTATTTCTAGACCTAAGGAAAAACGTTTGAAACTGTTAACCATGAGATTCTCCTCACAAGTTCTACTTTTCCCCCAAAGGCAGAACCCAGTGTGTCAGTGAGCAATGAGCTGTCGCCCACTCTCAGCAATGACGTGAGCGTGCCCCAAGGGTCAATACTGGGGCCCCTCCTGTTCAGCCTGTACATTAATGATCTGCCTTCTGCCTGTACTGGGTATGAAGTTCAAATGTATGCAGATGATGCAAAGAGCAAACAACAAGCTGCACAAGAACTCACTACTGTAAGGGTCCAGGTTACAAAGTGTCTCAGTGACTCATGTTTGCATTTCAACGTGAAAAAAAACTGTCTGCATGTTCTTCAGAAAAAGGGCAACTGATGCTACTCAGCCAGATGTTTATGTGTCAGGGTAGAAGATCCAGGTGGTATCTGATGCTACTGAGCCAGATGTCTATGTGTCAGGGTAGAAGATCCAGGTGGTATCCGATTTGAAGTACCTTGGCATCATACTTGATTCCAATCTCTCTTTCTGATTCACACGAAATTGTTTGATTACAGAGGTAGCGAAACTGTACTTCAATGCTATGATACTCCCTGACTTAACATACTGCTTGACTAGTTGGGCCCAAACTTACTGTACAATATTAAAACCCATTCAGTCTGTCTACAAAAAGGATCTAAAAGCGCTTGTTACATCCTCAGAAAGCATGAGCTCCTGAGTTGGGAAATCTTGTGCAATACACCCTCCACTTACTACTTTTGTTAATAAACAGAAAACCTAAACCAATTGCAGCAGATCCACAAGGTCTGCCTTGAGAGGTGACTGTATAGTTCCCTTAAGGAAAAGCACCTTTAGTCAATCTGCTTTCTCTGTGAGAGCTTCCCATGTCTGGAACACACTGGTGTCAGACACACACAACTGCATCACCTATCACACCTTCACAAAAAACATGAAGACATGGTTAAAGGCCAATCATACTTGTGAATATAACCCCTAGCTGTGTATTGCCGTTTCCATGTGATCGGTTGTCTGTAGCTTGTGAGGTGTGAAAACACTGTTGCTTTAATTGTATTTTGTTTTGTTGCTTTTTGTGATATTGCTCTGTGTGCGAGTTATGTGTTGATTGTCCTATGTTGCTCTGTCTGCGTGCTTCTTGTCCTATGTTGCTCTGTTTGCGTTGTAATGAACATGAGGAAGACAGAGAGCTGGTTTCAAGCACAGAGCGCAGCAGGTGTTTAATGAAAGGGACCATAGGAGGAGGCAGGTAGCTGGATCCAAGGGCAGGCAGAAGGTCATACACGGTAGGTCCAAAAATGGCAACAGTACAGGCAGGGAAAAGGCAAAACGGCATTGTGAGTGAGGCAAGCAAAAACTATCATACACTATCAAAACAAACGATGCCTCACAGTGATGGCAAGGAACTGAACTAAATAGTGTGGGATGATGACATGCAGGGTTGTGAACAGGTGATTAGAATACAGGTGATTGGGATCTGGTGAGTGAGCTGGAAAGTGGGTTGCGTTCCGGGGGATCTAAGTGAGTGTGAGTTGGACGCAGACGTTACAGTACCTCCCTGTCCACGGGCGGCTCTTGACGGCCTAGGAAGGTGAGTAGGGGGCCTCCCCCGGGGGCGTGGAGCTGGGCGGTCAGGACGGTTATGACGTTACATGAGCGCTACGTGTTACTTGTCATATGTTGCTCTGCATGTGCTTACTGCTCATTGTTTGTTTGTATTGTTATTGTAATTGTTTTTAATAACCTGCCCGGGGACTGCGGTTGAAAATTAGACGGCTGGCTAAAACATGGCACTTTTACTGAAACGTTGATAAATGCCCACTGTCACTGTAAAAATAAAATCAATTCAAACTCAAACACGCTGAGGAAATCCATAGAAACAAAAATAATTGTCCCATAGCTTTCGAGCAAGGGATTTGGAAGTCTGATCAGGACAGTGAAAGGAACTGATCTGATCAGGACAGTGAAAGGCATCTGATCAGGACAGTGAAAGGCATCTGACCAGGACAGTGAAAGGCATCTGACCAGGACAGTGAAAGGCGTCTGATCAGGACAGTGAAAGGCATCTGATTAGGACAGTGAAAGGCACTGATCTGATCAGGACAGTGAAAGGCATCTGATCAGGACAGTGAAAGGCATGGGCGAGCTTCGTAAAGTGATCTGTAATTACTAGAACATCTATCATCTTTTTGTTAGACTCCTCGGCAGAGCAGAAGTCGATACATACGAGTTCTAAGGGGGCTGTGGTATTTATGGTTCTAGCAGTGCAAGTCCCTCAGGTTCCATCCCAAACAACACATGGTTTCTCACGTCTTTCCATATGTCGACCCAGAAGAACCACTGACGTGTGAGGTAAAGCATTCTACTCTGGCTCTGATGGCCTGTGTCATCGTTGCAGCCCTATTTTCCCAGAGATAAGGTTACGACATACTGATAGTTTGTCCCACTGCTTCAGTAACTTGTTTTGTTCGTTCTCTTCTGGACAGCCTACGCCCCCACTCCACAAAACTCATGGCCCTGGCCAGATCAGCATCTTCCTGCTGCTTCGCCTTCAGGTCTTGACGGGTGTAGGCAGGCAAGATGTCCTGCCTGATATCTGACAACTGCTGCACGTGGCCCGCCAGAAAGATGTCTCTCGTTCTCGCTCCGGCCACCCAATCCACATGCTTATGGAGAATGGCAGCGACTTCAGAATAGGGTACACTCCCGCCATCTGTACTTGACTTCTTTCCATTTTTCTTGCCGACTCGCTGTGCAATCTGACTGGATATCCAGGACGTGTCCCTGGATGGTGCATCTCGGTAGTTTCTCTGATTCTCTGATGAGACGGTGGCAGATTCTGCTACCTGCCAAGGGTTCTCTGCTCAGAGCATCAGCGACTGTGTTTTGTGGGGCCAGGGACATACTTTATGTTGAACTCATAGGCGGCAAGCTTCGTCACCCACTGCTGCTCACATGCATCCAACTTTGGCTTTGTCAGAATGTAAGTCAGTGGATTGTTGTCTATCCAGGCAGTGAAACTGTGCCCTTTCAACCAATGGTTGACCTTATCACAGATGGCCCATTTAAGAGCCATAAACTTCAGGCCATGGACAAGGTATCGGTTCTAAGAGCTATTCCATTACTTGCTAGCGAAAGCAATTGGACGGGCTCTCTCTTCACCTGGAGTCATCTGAGATAAGACTGCACCCAGGCAATCGGATCAGGCATCAGTGGAGAATACAAATGGACGGCTCCAGTCAGGGTGTGCCAAAATGACATGAGCCTGTAATGCAGCTTTAAGTTCCGCCGCAGCCTTTTTACATACAGGGGTCCAGTCTGCAGAGGTACGTTTTCTGGGAAGAGGGTCTCTCTTGTTTCTGTACTTTCTTCCTTTCCCGGAAGTCATTTCAAACAGTGACTTCGCTTTTGAAGAGCAATCTTCAATGAATCTCTAGTACCATATGATCAGGCCAAGAAAGAACATAATTTTCTTAGGGCATGGTGTGACACCATCAGGGCACATCAGGTCTGCTGTTGTAACGCCCACAATGGCATCAACCTTCGCCGGATCAGTGTACACACCTCTCTCATTGATCACATGGCCAAGGAACTACACAGACCTTCTGAGGAAATTAACCTTTTTGGGTGAGAGCTTCAGATTGTGCGCTTTGAGTCTCTCAAAGACCATCTGCAGTGTCTTCAATGCTTCCTGTTCCGTTGGCTAGAAAAAAAAACATGAGGTTGTCAAGGTACTGTAGCAAAGGAGAGACAAAAAATGATGGTCGCCAAAAATACTCATCATCCTCATAATGCTACAGTGATTTGCAAAAGTATTCATCCCCTTATATATTTGTCCTATTTCACAATCTGTAATTGAAATTGATTTTTATTTGGATTTCATGTAATGGACATACACAAAATAGTCCAAATTGGTGAAGTGAAAAAAATTACGTGTTTAAAAAAATGCCCCAAAAATGTTGAACTGAAAAGTGGTATGTATTCACCCCCTTTGCTATGAAGCCCCTAAATACGATCTAGTGCAACCAATTACCTTCAGAAGTCACATAATTAGTCCACCTGTGTGCAATCTAATTGTCACATGATCTGTCACATGATCTCAGTATATATACACCTGTTTTGAAAGGCACCAGAGTCTGCAATACCACTAAGCAAGGGGCACCACCAAGCAAGCGGCACTATGAAGACCAAGGAGCTCTCCAAACAGGTCAGGGACAAGGTTGTGGAGAAGTACAGATCAGGGTTGGGTTATAAAAAAATATCAGAAACTTTGAAAATCCCACAGAGTGCCATTGAATCCATTATTAAAAAAAGGAAAGAAAATGGCACCACAACAAACCTGCCAAGAGAGGGCCGCTCACCAAAACTCACGGACCAGGCAAGGAGGTCATTAATCAGAGAGACCAAAGATAACCCTGAAGAAGCTGAAAAGCTCCACAGCGGAGATTGGAGTATCTGTCCATAGGACCACTTTAAGCCGTACACTCCACAGAGCTTGGCTTTACGGAAGAGTGGACAGAAAAAAAGCCATTGCTTAAAGAAAAAAAATAAACATGTTTGGTGTTCGCCAAAAGGCTTGTGGGAGACTTCCCAAAAATATGGAAGAAGGTACTCTGGTCAGATGAGACTAAAATTGAGCTTTTTGGCCATCAAGGAAAATGTTATGTCTGGTCAGAATTGAAGGAATGATGGATGGTGCTAAATACAGGGATATTCTTGAGGGAAACCTGTTTCAGTCTTCCAGAGATTTGAGACTGGGACGGAGGTTCACCTTCCAGCAGGACAATGACCCTAAGCATACTGCTAAAGCAACACTCGAGTGGTTTAAGGGGAAACATTTAAACGTCTTTGAATGGCCTAGTCAAAGCCCAGACCTCATTCCAATTGAGAATCTGTGGTATGACTTAAAGATTGCTGTACACCAGCGGAACCCATCTAACTTGAAGGAGATGGAGCAGTTTTGCCTTGAATGGGCAAAATTCCCAGTGGCTAGATGTGCCAAGCTTATAGAGACATACCCCAAGAGACTTGCAGCTGTAATTGCTGCAAAAAGGTGGCTCTACAAAGTATTGACTTTGGGGGGGATGAATAGTTATGCACGCTCAAGTTTTCCATCTTTTTGTCTTATTTCTTGTTTGTTTCACAAGAAAAAATATTTTGCATCTTCAAAGTGGTAGGCATGTTGTGGAAATCAAATGATATAAACCCCCCCAAAAAATACATTTTAATTCCAGGTTGTAAATGCCAAGGGGGTGAATGCTTTCGCAAGCCAGTCGATGGTGAGTTGCAGAGGCCCTGCAGAAGACGATTGTATTCATGCAATTCAACTTGTGTTATTGTCCTCGTGCACTGGAACGTTGTAAAACCATGTGGTTAAATCCATCGTGCAAAAAAAAAATATGCATTGCCGCCCAATGCAGCAATGCAGTCTGCCTGCTGGGGTAGGGGGTGAGCGTCTTTAACAGTTCTGGCATTCGACCAACGGAAGTCTGTGCAAACGTGGAGGTCACTGTTCTTCTTCCGGCACAGAACCAGAGGTCATACTCACTGTTTGACTTGCAAATTATACCTCTCTCCTCCATTTCATTCAGGGACATGTAGCTTCTGGTAGTGGGCTGGAGGGACACGTCTGTAAGATAAACGGAAAGGCCTCTCGTCCACTAATCAACTTTCTCCAATCCATGTTGCTTCAGGATGTCATTGATTAAGCTGGGCTTAGTGGTTTGCTCGCTGGCTACTTGCTGGGAAGAGGAAACACATGACAGTTTTTTTTCGGCTTGGTCAGTATACACATCCTCCACTGCAATGCAACGGTAAACATCTGCTATTAAAAGCATTTCTTCTCAGTGTCACAGGACTCTCAGTAGGGTTGATTATCTTCAGTGACACCCAGCCATCACCCCAGAGTGGAGCAACGTCCCGACCTACCAGGATATCCTTTGGAGCAGAGCGTGCACTCGTAGGCTTGACGATTACACTGCAGCCTGGTGGGCCACATTACTTTGCCGGTAGCTTTGCCCAAAATTACCAAATGTTCATGACCTTTTGACAGTGTGACAGTTTGCTTCAGTTTTCACAGTACTAACGATATCAGGAACGCAAAGAAGTCCTCATTCTCTGTCTGTGGAGTGATTGGCTTGGAAACCAGTTCCAAGTATCTGAGTGACTCCTTCAGTTTGTGAATCACATATTTAATCACGTTGATCCCAAGAATAAGATCATCAACTTGGCCAGCAATGATTAGAGTATGTACGATGAGTTCACAGCCTACCCTGTGGCTCAGTTGGTAGAGCATGGTGTCTGCAACGCCAGGGTTGTGGGATTGATTCCACAGGGGGCCAGTACAAACAAACGAAAAAAAGCTTGAAATGAAATGTATGCATTTACTACTGTAAGTCGCTCTGGATAAGAGTGTCTGCTAAATGACTAAAATGTTTTAAAAAAAGTAAACTACTGTTCTACTGTAAAATCACACACACTCTTTGAGAACACACATTTTCGCCAACAAGCACAATGTCTGGATTCTCTTCAACCATGTTATTTAGGGCTCCTGCTTCAATGAGTGTCTTTTAGTTCTCGTTCAGGCCATTGAGCCGGTATCCAACATCGACTGTGATCTGACTGTTCATTTTGACTGACATGTAAAATAGGCTATTTGAGCTACCAGCACGCTGTGTGTTCTGGAAGACAACTTTGGGAGACTCAAGGGAAATATCATTAAGTGCAGAATAAACGGACTCATATTCAGGAACTCCACAGAGGGATTCTTACTATTACCTACACTTTCCCTCTCCGAATGCAGGCAACCTAGTTTCCCTGAGCTGGTGGATACTGTCTGGTTGGTCCTACACTTCCCCTCTCCGAACGCAGGCAATCTAGCTTCCCCGAGCTGGTGGATTCTGTCTGGTTGGTCCTACACTTCCCCTCTCCGAATGCAGGCAATCTTGTTTTTCGGGGGTGAGCTGTAGCTACAGGGCAGTCTCTCTTCACATGACCTGTGGCGTGACATCTGAAACACAGTCGGTTAGACTGACAGTGGGAGAACGTGGTGATTGCTGTATCTTTGCACACAAGGCATATGTTGTTGTTTACACTTTGGCATGGGGGCCTGATCTCCTCTTTCTGTGAGAGAACATCAATTACTTTAGACAGCATTTTCAGCCATACGGTCAAGAATGGATTTTTCCAACTGTATCAGGATCGGTGGGCCTACTAGACTCTGTAGTTGTCTGCTTACATGCCTGAAGCTCAACTGACTCGACTGGAATACTGGCACATTGCCTGTTGTCACTGATAAGAGGATTCTGGGCAATATGACAGGGCATGGAGACACCAGCTCTTCAATTGACCTCACAAAGAAGAGAGTTCTGGGCCATCTGAAATGCACTGGGGTCACCTGCACTTGAATTCACCTCACACTGGTGTTCATCCAGGTGTTCTAGTACTTTGTTCGCTGTCCAGCATTCAATTAGCTTACTCATGAATGTCAACGCAAAAAAACATGGTTCTGTGCAGTTCTTGATAAACATTATAGCAACTTCCTCTCCAACCCTGTTTAGTGAGACACTCATCTGCAACATCTCCTGGTTTGTTCAAGCGAAGCCAGTAATCTAAGGAGCGCTCACCTTGTCTGGGGAGTGTACTGCAGAAATCCAACATCTCCAGGTTTGTTCAAGCGAAGCCAGTAATCTAAGGGGCGCTCACCTTGTCTGGGGAGTGTACTGCAGAAATCCAACATCTCCTGGTTTGTTCAAGCGAAGCCAGTAATCTAAGGGGCGCTCACCTTGTCTGGGGAGTGTACTGCAGAAATCCAACAGTGGCACGGTGAAGTATGGCATCTCGCTAAAGTGCTGCAACACAAACATTGGCACAGACACACACACGCACACGATAACATAAACACTATACCCACAAGTACACATGGATTTTGTGTTATAGATATGTGGTAGTGGAGTAGGGTCCTGAGAGCACACAGTGTGTTTTTGGTGAAAATCTGTTATGAATTGTTGTGGACATTCTAATCAAAAGGAAGAGAGACTGCAGATTCTTCAAAACAACAACTTTATATTATAAGATATGCAAATCTGGAGCTGGTTAACAATCCACTCAAAAAGGTGCAAAGTTAAGAGCCCAATCGACAAGACTTGGGTCTCAGCTTTTATAACCTTTGTCTACGTGTCAGTTTAGCAGGTGTGTGAGATCATGATGGGAACATAGCGTACAAACAAGTGATAACGCCAGTTTTGTTACTCCTTTCTGCTGATAGAATTTGTCGCTGCGGCTCAAACTAGCCTCTGTTCTCTTCGTATCTCCACACAGCTGTGCCCTTGAAAGATACGAAAAGAACAGGATGGACCAAAAAAACTGTAGTCACTCCCAGAGGCTCTTTGTCTTTGGCCGTGTGACCAAGTTGGATAAAGGCAGAGGGGAAAAATACCAGCTTCTTCTTACAAGACCTTGAAACAGACAATGGAAATGTACAGGTTTCAGGCCCATAAAGCACATGCGCATAACACAGTAATTTTCCACAATAGAATGTATTGTAATGTTTTTAAAATTGTATAAACTGCCTTAATTTTGCCAAGACCCCAGGAAAAGTAGCTGCTGCCTTGACAGGAACAAATGGGGATCCATAATAAATACAAATAAACATAGATCAATAGACCATGTGAATCTGGGTGATTCACATGGTCTATTGATGGGTCACCGCATAGACTGAACTTCACTACATCCTTTGCCCTCCCAATGAGCCTGCTCATGATATCCTCTGATTGGCTGGTTAGCGGGACACTCCTCTTCATGTACATCCCCATCACATCAACCCATTCCTGATTGGCACACTTGTCTGACCCCTCCCCCTGAAGAATGGTGGATCCTTGGCGTCAGATTTCAGGATTACATTCAACTGAGATCTAGGTTTGTACCCTGTGTTGCTGGAGTTAGCTAAACCACTGTGATCGCTGAAGGACTGAAACGTTTTTCCCCACATTCACCCTCAGACTGTAGTCTGGCTGTAACTGAGTTGCCTATGTGCTTGTCTAACTTTTCTATCAACACATCTAACTCTCTGACTGTGTCACTAGAGGCCCTGGGTGTTGAAGTGTGCATTGGCATATTCAAAGTAATCCCCATTGTCACTAAGGGCTTCAAGATCTGGTAAATCACGATCTGAGCTAGGATCAGCAAAGTGCACTGAAATATTAGGCCCAGCACCACCATAATCTAAACCTGGTCCAGTTCTATCAATACATTCTGCAATTGTATTAATATTCAAATATTCCAATAGAAAAAGAAAAATGTAAATCAAACGTTATTGGTCACATGCACACGTTTAGCAGATGTTATTGCGGGTGTAGAGAAATACTTGTCACAATGGGTGAGAGACTGTTTAAAAATAAAACTCAAATAACTTGGAGAAAATGCACTGTCAAAATAACAAATAGTGGAATTCTGAGAGAAAATCCATATAATAAATACAAGGTACCAAAATGAAATGAAATCCACTTGTGATGTACTGGATACACTGCACTGGTGCAGATGTCCCTCGACGATTGGCTGATCCAGAGTCTGGATGTTACGGCACCAATTGTAACCTTTCGGGTTCTAACTCCTTTCCGAGGCAACCAATCAGCAGGCATGGACACCACGGTACTGTCAGGCGAGCAATACCTTGAGACTTCCTTAATATTAGATGTCGTGCACCAGCTGTGATTGACAAATAGACACACCCCCACCCCTCATCTTACTAGACGTAGCTGTTCTGTCCTGCCGATGCAGGGAAAACCAAGCCAACTGTATTTTAGCAGTGTCGTCGTTCAGCCACGACTCGGTGAAACATAAGATATTATAGTTAATGTCCCGTTGGTAGGATAGTCTCGAACGGAGGTCATCCAGTTTATTCTCCAGTGATTGCATGCTGACCAATAGAACGGATGGTAGAGGCGGGTTACACACTCGCCGACAAATTCTCACAAGGCACCCCGATTTTTGCCCCCTGCATTTCCATCTTTTCTTCGCACGAATTTGGGCCTGGTCTCGGAGAAGAAGAATATCCTTCGCGTCGGAGTCATGAAAGAAAAAATTATTTGTCCAGTTTGAGGCGAGTAATCGCTGTTCTGATATTCAGAACCTCTTTTCGGTCATAAGAGATGGTGGCAGCCACATTATGTACAAAATAGGCTCTATATAGACTATCAAACACTAATGTTCAATAACAATTACATAGAACAAATACCCCTAAGACAACACATTCATCCAAATACCTGGGACAGACAACAACATACACAGCAGTGTTAGTTGACTTACGGTTTCTCTCACACTCCTACAATGTAAAAGGATTGCTACGCCGGTATAAAGGATTTGGAGAAAGACGGAGGAATACATAATAGGGGTTTTTAATACACCCAAAACAAACATATACAAAACACTGGGATGTACCCAAACAAAAGAGCGACGGTAAACCTTGTAGAACGACACGGGACGAGACCTGTAATACACAATGCACAAAACATGCAGCACAAAATCTGAAACAACGCATAGGTACTCACACGACCAACGGACATGGGAACAATACCCGACAAGGACAATGTGGAACAGAGGGCACGTACAGTTTATATAAAATACTAATCAAGGGAAATGAGAACCAGGTGTGTGTGTAATCAGACAAGACAGTCCGGAGTTGATGATAATGAATCCAGTTCAGTGAAGCTGTAACGTCCGTTGTAGGAAGTGGACCAAAATGCAGCGGGTACGTGAATGCTCATATTTATTTTATACGAACTCCACACAAAAACAACAAAACGAAACCACGAACGACAGCTAACAGTTCTGCAGGCTAAACATAGCAGTGCACGAATACAACTTCCCACAAAGGGACAGGTGAAAACAGGCTACCTATGTATGACTCTCAATCAGCAACAACGATGTACAGCTGTTCCTGATTGAGAGCCATACCAGGCCAACACAAAGAAATACACAACATAGATAGAACCTAGAATACAACACATAGAACATAACCCAAAAACCCCGGAATACTCAAACCAAACACCCCTCTACATAAACACACACCCCGAACCACATAAAACAAATACCCCCCTACCACGTCCTGACCAAATGACAATAACAAATGACCCCTTTACTGGTCAGAACGTGACAGAAGCCTAGTAGACCTCCGGAACTGGTGAACAGAATGAGCAGCAGTACCGGGGGGATCCGTGACAAGGATAGAAAAACTTAACAAAAAATGTTGAACCTTCTATGTTTGGACGGGGCGCACATGTTGAAAACAAGCTAGCTAACAGTGTACATGGCTAACAGGACGAGAGCTAGCATAGCTAGCAAGTTTTCATGGAATCTTGGTTAAAACAACCAAAATACACTTCACATTATGACAAACTACATGTCATTACATTCTACATTAGTAATTACATTACATTAGTGTAATTACATTGTACATTAGTTCATACATATTCTGTGACAATTTGGACATAATTATAACTGGGATGAACATGATTTCAATGCTTATGAAAGTAATTTTGGAAGAATTCACAAATAAACATATTATATTTCTTACTCTGTTACATTCTTCCCTCTTGAATTCACCAAAATACCTGAAATATTTGCAGTTTCAAAAAACTCCCCAAAATTGTGTGACCGTGTCCCAGAGGTAAGAAATGTGTGTACTAATCAAATCAAGACTTATTTACATAGCACATTTCAAAACATAAATTTAAAAAAAACTATACAAACAAAAGCAGAAATATTCACTACACAACATGCAGAGGATTTTTTTTTTATTACAATAACTGAAAGAAAAAAAAGCACCCTCAAGAAAAAAAACAGTTTTTTTTTTAAGGTCCTTTTTAAATAAAGTAGCAATCAAAAGTTAGGACACACCATCTCATTCAAGGGTTTTTCTTTATTTTGATTATTTTCTACATTGTATGGTTAGGGATACGTTGAGTGAAGGAAAAGCAGCCAACGAGTGCTCAGTGTATCTGGAAACTCCTTCAAGACTGTTGGAAAAGCATTCCAGGTGAAGCTGGTTGAGAGAATGCCAATAGTGGGCAAAGCTGTCATCAATGCAATAGGTTTCCTATTTAGAAGAATCTGAAATAGAAATTATATTTTGATTTGTTTAACACTTTTGTGTGTTATGTGTTATTTCATAGTTTTGATGTCTTCACTATTATTCAACAATGTAGAAAATAGTACAAATAAAGAAAAACCCTGAAATGAGTAGGTGTGTCCAAACTTTTGATTGGTACTGTATGTCCACATTTTCGGCCCCCTCAGGTTCTCTGGCAGGCTAGGTTTGTACTAGCAAGCTAGCTAATGCAGTGTTTCCCAACTCCAGTCCAAGAGTACCTCCACATTTTTATTGTAGCCTCGGACAAGTACACCTGATTCAACTCGTCAACTAACTATCAAGCCCTTGATGAGTGGATTGAGGTGTTTTTGTTCAGGGCGTTACAACAAAACATTTTTACTGTTGGGGATACTGGAGGACCAGAGTTGGGAAACACTGAGATGTGTACTAGCTAGCTAGTCTAGTTAGTGTGTACTAGCTAGCTAGTCTAGTTAGTGTGTACTAGCTAGCTAGTCTAGTTAGTGTGTACTAGCTAGCTAGTTTAGTTAGTGTGTACTAGCTAGCTACTCTAGTTAGTGTGTACTAGCTAGCTAGTCTAGTTAGTGTGTACTAGCTAGCTAGTTTAGTTAGTGTGTACTAGCTAGCTAGTCTAGTTAGTGTGTACTAGCTAGCTAGTCGAGTTAGTGTGTACTAGCTAGCTAGTCTAGTTAGTGTGTACTAGCTATCTAGTCTAGTTAGTGTGTACTAGCTAGCTAGTCTAGTTAGTGTGTACTAGCTAGCTAGTTTAGTTATTGTGTACTAGCTAGCTAGTCTAGTTAGTGTGTACCAGCTAGCTAGTCTAGTTAGTGTGTACTAGCTAGCTAGTCTAGTTAGTGTGTACTAGCTAGCTAGTCTAGTTAGTGTGTACTAGCTAGCTAGTCTAGCTAGTGTGTACTAGCTAGCTAGTCTAGTTAGTGTGTACTAGCTAGCTAGTCTAGTTAGTGTGTACTAGCTAGCTAGTCTAGTTAGTGTGTACTAGCTAGCTAGTCTACTTAGTGTGTACTAGCTAGCTAGTTTAGTTAGTGTGTACTAGCTAGCTAGTTTAGTTAGTGTGTACTAGCTAGCTAGTTTAGTTAGTGTGCACTAGCTAGCTAGTTTAGTTAGTGTGTACTAGCTAGCTACTCTAGTTAGTGTGTACTAGCTAGCTAGTCAAGTTAGTGTGTACTAGCTAGCTAGTTTAGTTAGTGTGTACTAGCTAGCTAGTCTAGTTAGTGTGTACTAGCTAGCTAGTCGAGTTAGTGTGTACTAGCTAGCTAGTCTAGTTAGTGTGTACTAGCTATCTAGTCTAGTTAGTGTGTACTAGCTAGCTAGTCTAGTTAGTGTGTACTAGCTAGCTAGTTTAGTTAGTGTGTACTAGCTAGCTAGTTTAGTTAGTGTGTACTAGCTAGCTAGTTTAGTTAGTGTGTACTAGCTAGCTAGTTTAGTTAGTGTGTGCTAGCTAGCTAGTCTAGTTAGTGTGCACTAGCTAGCTGCACAAGTGTAACCGATGTGAAATGGCTAGTTAGTTAGCGGTGGTGCGCGCTAAAAGCGTTTCAATCGGTGACGTCACTCGCTCTGAGACCTTGAAGTAGTTGTTCCCCTTTGCTCTGCAAGGGCCTCGGCTTTTGTGGCGTGATGGATAACGATGCTTCAGTGGGTGTCAGTTGTTGATGTGTGCAAGGGTCCCTGGTTCGAGCCCGGGTTGGGGCGAAGAGAGGGACGGAACCTACACTGTTACACAAGCAACACTGGTTAACATAACGCCCTGGACCAGAGCTAGTGTGCCAACTGGTACTGACTCATGCGATACATGCAACCAACAAATACCTGTACAGTTTACTCACGCACATATCATCTGAGATGCAAAAACACCATGTGAGATGCGGCATGCGCTTTGAGTTTTACAGACCCAGGCGGCTTCAGAGCTCGTAATCTGTGGGTTGGATTCATCTCCTCCAATCAGGATTAAGATTTTACCATTTGTATAATCAACAATGAAATGTTTACAAATGTGAAACATGAATTTATTATTTATATACAAGATAGGGTATTTCCTTGTTGAACTGTAGTTTATACCAGCCACATGGTTAGAGCTTAGATATCTGTTTAGATTGAATATGGCCTTCAGACAGTGTCAAGCTCTTGGAACAATAGAACCTAATCAAGACAGATCATTGTTACCCTTCACCCTTCTGCCCTTTAAACAACATCATCTACTCTGCCCCCTTTCCCCTTGTCTGAGCAACCATTTCATCTGTTTCAATTAGTGTTGCAATGCCATTAAGCAGAGCACGGAGAGGCACTCCCACCGATTGGAGATTCATCAACTCACAGCGATTGGAATAGTCTAATAAAGATAATAAAATTGGACTTGTTTTTTTTCCCCCACAGAGATATCTTTAGAGGGAATTGAGACATGCATCTTTTGAACGAGAGACGCGAAAGACATTCACTGTTGAGATAAACGTGGTCTGTCGAAGACCTTTGAATTACGGGATTTATGGTTACCATTTATATACGTGTGTGTGTGTGTGTGTGTGTGTGTGTAGGTGTCAAAGCTTTGTTCCAAAAGCTTACACTTGACTTTATAGATTTTGTTTAAATTGCTTCCGTTTCGTGGTTGTGTCTGGTTCTATTCAATAGCCAGTGTTTTATTTTTTTCACGGTCACGTTGTGAAGAAAGTTCAGTCGTTCCAATGAGGTTCTGGAATAGAACCCCAGTAAGGAGTAATATCCCATGATCCATTTCTCAATCCAAATGTCAAAACAGAAAAAGCAAAGTGCCAAGACGGAGACAAATGGCCGATTGTTACAACAGAACCTGTGTTTATTCTCTTTAAATGTCGATTGCATCACTGATGTTAGCCTAGGCTGCTGTGCTCCAATTGGTACCCTATTGGCACCATATGCACTATACAGAGAATAGGCTGCCATTTAGGAAACAGCCCCAGACCCTGTCTCCCTGGCCTAGGACACAGACCCTGTCTCCCTGTTCTAGGACACAGCCCCAGCCCTTGTCTCCCTGTTCTAGGACACAGACCCAGACCCTGTCTCCTTGTTCTAGGACACAGCCCCAGACCTTGTCTCCCTGTTCTAGGACACAGACACAGACCCTGTCTCCCTGCTCTAAGGCACAGACCCTGTCTCCCTGGCCTAGGACACAGCCCCAGACCCTGTCTCCCTGCTCTAGGGCACAGACCCTGTCTCCCTGTTCTAGGACACAGCCCCTGTCTCCCTGGCCTAGGACACAGACCCTGTCTCCCTGGCCTAGGACACAGCCCCAGACCTTGTCTCCCTGTTCTAGGACACAGCCCCAGACCCTGTCTCCCTGCTCTAGGACACAGCCCCAGACCTTGTCTCCCTGTTCTAGGACACAGCCCCAGACCTTGTCTCCCTGTTCTAGGACACAGACCCTGTCTCCCTGGCCTAGGACACAGCCCCAGCCCTTGTTTCCCTGCTCTAGGACACAGACCCTGTCTCCCTGGCCTAGGACAGAGACCCAGACCCGGTCTCCCTGCTCTAGGACACAGACCCTGTCTCCCTGTTCTAGGACACAGCCCCAGACCCTGTCTCCTGTTCTAGGACACAGACCCTGTCTCCCTGTTCTAGGACACAGCCCCAGACCCTGTCTCCCTGTTCTAGGACACAGACCCTTGTCTCCCTGTTCTAGGACACAGCCCCAGACCCTGTCTCGCTGGCCTAGTACACAGCCCCAGCCCTTGTCTCCCTGTTCTAGGACACAGACCCTGTCTCCCTGTTCTAGGACACAGACCCTGTCTCCCTGTTCTAGGACACAGACCCTGTCTCCCTGGCCTAGGACACAGCCCCAGACCCTGTCTCCCTGTTCTAGGACACAGACCCTGTCTCCCTGTTCTAGGACACAGACCCTGTCTCCCTGGCCTAGGACACAGACCCAGCCCCTGTCTCCCTGGCCTAGGACACAGCCCCAGACCCGGTCTCCCTGTTCTAGGACACAGCCCAGACCCTGTCTCCCTGTTCTAGGACACAGACCCTTGTCTCCCTGGCCTAGGACACAGACCCAGACCTTTTCTCCCTGTTCTAGGACACAGACCCAGACCCTGTCTCCCTGTTCTAGGACACAGCCCCAGACCTTGTCTCCCTGTTCTAGGACACAGACCCTGTCTCCCTGTTCTAGGACACAGCCCCAGACCCTGTCTCCCTGGCCTAGGACACAGACCCTGTCTCCCTGTTCTAGGACACAGCCCCAGACCCTGTCTCCCTGGCCTAGGACACAGCCCCAGACCCTGTCTCCCTGGCCTAGGACACAGCCCCAGACCCTGTCTCCCTGTTCTAGGACACAGCCCCAGACCCTGTCTCCCTGTTCTAGGACACAGCCCCAGACCCTGTCTCCCTGTTCTAGGACACAGCCCCAGCCATTGTCTCCCTGGCCTATTTCACAGCCATGTACAGTATACTGATCCATGGCTTGGACTCCATGAATATCTTCATGAATATCTGTATATGAATATCTTTATCACATCTGATGAGGATTAGGGGCCTGTGATTTAACCATGGGAAGAAGAGATTAGAGCATTGAGATGAATATATACGACTCACAGTGGCAGAGGGGCGGCGGTGGTACCTATCGCCGTAAATGCCAACCAACACAGCCGCTATGATTACAGCTCTCAGAAAAAGGTGCAATTCAATGATACTCACTTCTGTGACTGTCCTCTTCTCGACAGCTTTCTGGCACACCAGCGAGGCTGAGCTGATGATCGCTTTAATGGTGATTTAAAGGTGATTTTCATTGGGTTGTAAAATGATTGGACGTGTTACATCTGATTGTTTTATTATGGTGGGGAAATGGGGTTTATTGTCTCACAGCGATGTTTTATTATGGTGGGGAAATGGGGTTAATTGTCTCACAACGATGTTGTTTTATTATGGTGGGGAAATGGGGTTAATTGTCTCACAACGATGTTGTTTTATTATGGTGGGGAAATGGGGTTTATTGTCTCACAGCGATGATGTTTTATTATGGTGGGGAAATGGGGTTTATTGTCTCACAACGATGTTGTTTTATTATGGTGGGGAAATGGGGTTTATTGTCTCACAACGATGTTGTTTTATTATGGTGGGGAAATGGGGTTTATTGTCTCACAACGATGTTGTTTTATTATGGTGGGGAAATGGGGTTTATTGTCTCACAAAGATGTTGTTTTATTATGGAGGGGAAGGGGGTTTATTGTCACGACTTCTGCTGAAGTCGATGCTCCTCCTTATTTGGTTGGTGCTCGGCGATCTACGTCACCGGTCTTCTAGCCAGCACTGATCCATTTTTCATTTTCCATTGGTTTTGTCTTGTTTTCCTACACACCTGTTTCCAATCCCATTCATTACATGTTGTGTATTTAACCCTCTGTTTTCCCTCATGTCCTTGTCCGAGATTGTTTTGTTTGTTATTGATTTCGTGTATTTTTTGTATTGGTGTGCTACGGGTATTTTTACCCATGTTATTTTTATGTATGTTGGTTTTGGAGTTTGTGTTTGTTTATTATTTATTAAACAACTCCAGTTATACCAAGTTGGTTTCTCCTGCGCCTGACTTCCTTGCCACCTACACACATGTCGATGACAGAATCTCGGACCAAAATATGAAGTCAGCAGGAGAGTATACCTCGGACATGGAGGTGGAGGAGCGCGTCCAGGAGAATGAGGAGAAGATCCACCATCTATGCGCCGCCATGGATCGCGTTGTCCAGAATATGGAGCGCTGGGAGAGACAGAGTTTTTCCAGCGCCTCCACCAGCCCAACCGGGGTCTATCCTGAGCGCCCCTTTTCCACCTGAACCCAGTGGCATCCGTCTATCCATGCCTCAGTGGGGTACGACAGAAGTGCTGCCACCTGCCGGGGTTTCCTACTACAATTAGACCTTTTCCTGGCCACGGTCCACCCAATTCCATCTGACCGTGAGAAGAGTTTCGCCCTCGTCTCGTGCCTCACCGGGAGAGCCCTGGAGTGGGCCAGCGCTGTGTGTGGAGGAGGAGATGCGGCGTTGGACCATTATGAGGAGTTCACCCGCCGTTTTCGGGCAGTCTTTGATCATCCACCCGAGGGCAGAGCGGTGGGTGAGCGCCTCTACCATCTGAGGCAGGAGACGAGGAGCGTCCAGGATTTTGCCCTGGAGTTTAGGACCCTGGCAGCCAGTGTGGGATGGAATCACAGAGCCCTGATCGACCATTACCGTTGTAGTCTGCGTGAGGACGTCCGCCGGGAGCTGGCCTGCAGAGACACCACCCTCACTTTCGACCAGCTGGTGGATCTGTCCATCCGGCTGGACAACCTGCTGGCTGCTCGCGAACGTCCAGATCAGGGTCTGGTGGTTCCATCCTCCCGCACCCCCCTCTCCTATACCCATGGATATGGCGAGAGGGTGCATAGGGAGACCGGAGGGGGTTCCCGCTCGCACACCATCTGTGGCCGCAGAGTTCACACTGCTGGTCGGTGCCGGGTAGGTTCCTCTGGGAATCAAGGTAACAGGCAGGGTGCTCTGGCGCCACCCCAGGTGAGTAGGCACCATTCTCATCCAGAGCCCTCGAGTTTCTTTTTTGTGAAGAAGGATGGAGGTCTGCGCCAGTGCATTGATTATCGACGTCTCAATAAAATTACGGTGGGGTACAGTTACCCCTCTACCTCTGATCGCCACGGCGATTGAGTTAATGCACGGGGCGCGCTTCTTCACTAAACTGGATCTCAGGAGTGTGTACAACCTGGTGCGTATCCGAGATGGAGACGAGTGGAAGACAGCATTTAGTACCACCTCAGGGCATTATGAGTACCTCGTCATGCCGTACAGTTTGAAGAATGCTCCATCAGTCTTCCAATCTTTTGTAGACGAGATTTTCAGGGACCTGCACGGGCAGGGTGTAGTGGTGTATATCGATGACATTCTGATCTACTCCTCTACACGCGCCAAGCATGTGTCCCTGGTGCGCAGGGTGCTTGGTCGCCTGTTGGAGCATGACCTACCTGTATGTCAAGGCTGAGAAATGCCTGTTCTTTCAACAGTCCGTCTCCTTCTTAGGGTATCGCCTATCCACGTCAAGAGTGGAGATGGAGAGTGACCGCATTGCAGCCGTGCGTAATTGGCCAACTCCCACCACGGTAAAGGAGGTGCAGCGATTTTTAGGGTTTGCCAATTACTACCGGAGGTTTATCCGGGGTTTTGGTCAGGTAGCTGCTCCCATTACCTCACTGCTGAAGGGGGGTCCGGTGCGTTTGCAGTGGTCAGCTGGGGCGGATAGGGCGTTTAGGAAACTGAAGGCTCTGTTAACCTCGGTTCCTGTGTTGGCTCATCCGGATCCCTCTTTGCAATTCATAGTGGAGGTGGACGCGTCTGAGGCCGGGATAGGAGCTGTGCTCTCTCAGCGCTCGGGTACACCACCTAAGCTCCGCCCCTGTGCCTTCTTCTCTAAGAAGCTCAGCCCGGCAGAGCGAAACTATGATGTGGGGGACCGGGAGCTGTCATCAATGCTTTGAAGGTGTGGAGACATTGGCTTCAGGGGGCTAAACACCCTTTTCTCATCTGGACTGACCACCGCAATCTGGAGTACATCCGGGAGGCGAGGAGACTGAATCCTCGCCAGGCAAGGTGGGCCATGTTTTTCACCCGTTTTGTGTTTACCCTCTCTTACAGACCAGGTTCCCAGAACGTTAAGGCAGATGCACTGTCCCGGCTGTATGACACAGAGGAGCGGTCCATGGATCCCACTCCCATCATCCCAGCCTCTTGTTTGGTGGCACCGGTAGTGTGGGAGCTGGACGCGGACATTGAGCGGGCGTCATGTGCAGAGCCCGTTCCCCCTCAGTGTCCAGCTGGGTGTCTGTAGGTTCCTTCCGCTGTCCGCGACCGATTGATCTACTGGGCTCACACGTTACCCTCCTCTGGTCGTCCTGGGATTGGTCGGACGATGCGCTGTCTTGGTGGGAGGTAATGGTGACCCACTTTAGCTAAGGATGTGAGGGTTTATGTTTCCTCCTGATCGGTATGCGCCCAGTGCAAGGCTCCTAGACACCTACCCAGAGGTAAGTTACAACCCTTACCCGTTCCACAACGGCCGTGGTCACACCTGTCGGTAGATTTCCTGACCGATCTTCCTTCTTCACAGGGTAACACCACGATCCTGGTCGTTGTGGGTCATTTTTCTAAGTCCTGTCGTCTCCTCCCTCTGCCCGGTCTCCCTACGGTCCTACAAACTGCGGAGGCTCTGTTTACACACGTCTTTCGGCAATAAGGGGTGCCTGAGGATGTAGTGTCTGATCGGGGTCCCCAGTTCACGTCAAGGGTCTGGAAGGCGTTCATGGAGCATCTGGGGGTCTCGGTCAGCCTCGGGTTTTCTCCCTGAGAGTAACGGGCAGGTGGAGAGAGTTAACCAGGATGTGGGTAGGTTTCTGAGGTCTTATTGCCAGGACTGGCCGGGGGAGTAGGCGGTGTTCGTGCCCTGGGCAGAGATGGCTCAGAACTCGCTCCGCCACTCCGCTACTCCTCCACTAACCTCTCTCCTTTTCAGTGCGTACTGGGGTACCAGCCGGTTCTGGCCCCTTGGCATCAGAGCGAGGCTCCTGCGGTGGATCAATGGTTCCGGCGCGCGTTGGAGACCTGGGACGCCGCTCACATCCACCTTCAGCGCGCCATACGACGCCAGAAAGTTGGCACAGACCGTCACCGCAGTGAGGCCCCGGTGTTTGCACCAGGGGACAGGGTCTGGCTCTCGACCAGAAAACTGCCCCTCCGCCTGCCCTGCCGGAAGCTGAGTCCGCGGTTTGTGGGGCCGTTTAATGTCCTGAGGAGAGTGAACGAGGTATGTTATAGGTTAAAGCTTCCCCCACATTACCGCATTAACCCCTCGTTCCATGTGTCTCTTCTCAGGCCGGTGGTGGCTGGCCCGCTCCAAGAGGCTGAGGTGCGCGAGGTTCCTCTGCCCCCCTCTGGACATTGAGGGGGCCCCAGGGTACTCCATTCGATCCACCCTGGATTTGAGACGTCGGGCGAGGGGCCTTCAGTACCTCGTGGACTGGGAGGGGTACGGTCCGGAGGAGAGATGCTGGGTTCCGGTGGAGGATGTGTTAGATCCTTCCCTGCTGCGAGAGTTCCATCGTCTCCATCCGGATCGCCCTGCACCTCGTCCTCTGGGTCGTCCCCGAGGCCGGTGTCGATGCGCTGCGGGAGCCATGCACCGGGGGGTACACGACTTCTGCCGAAGTCGATGCCCCTCCTTGTTCGGTTGGTGCTCGGCGATCGACGTCACCGGTCTTCTAGCCATCACTTATCCATTTTTCATTTTCCATTGGTTTTGTCTTGTTTTCCTACACACCTGTTTCCAATCCCATTCACTACATGTTGTGTATTTAACCCTCTGTTTTCCCTCATGTCCTTGTCCGAGATTGTTTTGTTTGTTATTGATTTCGTGTATTTTTGTATTGGTGTGCTACGGGTATTTTTACCCATGTTATTTTTATGTACGTTGGTTTTGGGTTATTGTCTCACATCGATGTTGTTTTATTATGGTGGAGAAGGGGGTTATTGTCTCACATCGATGTTGTTTTATTATGGTGGAGAAGGGGGTTATTGTCTCACAACGATGTTGTTTTATTATGGAGGGGAAGGGGGTTATTGTCTCACAACAATGTTGTTTTATTATGGTGGGGAAGGGGGTTCTTGTCTAGGCCGTCATTGAAAATAAGAATTTGTTCTTAACTGACTTGTCTAGTAAAATAAAAATAAAAGTCCCATAAGGCTCTGTCGTGCACTATAAAGGGAATATGTCAAGGTAACGAACAGTTGTTTTTTTAAGTAATAAAATACTTGCTGTTTGTAGCCCTACAACATTTCTACAACTGACCTTTGACCTTTCTCCGTAGAGCCATCTCCTCTCTGCAGCCCCACACCACTCAGAATCCACATCTCATCTCTGTAGCCCCACACGGCTCAGAATCCACAGCTCATCTCTGTAGCCCCACACTACTCAGAATCTACAACTCATCTCTGCAGCCCCACACCACTCAGAATCCACATCTCCTCTCTGCAGCCCCACACCACTCAGAATCCACAGCTCATCTCTGTAGCCCCACACCACTCAGAATCCACAGCTCATCTCTGTAGCCCCACACCACTCAGAATCCACATCTCCTCTCTGCAGCCCCACACCACTCAGAATCCACAGCTCATCTCTGTAGCCCCACACCACTCAGAATCCACAGCTCATCTCTGTAGCCCCACACCGCTCAGAATCCACAGCTCATCTCTGCAGCCCCACACCACTCAGAATCCACAGCTCATCTCTGCAGCCCCACACCACTCAGAATCCACAGCTCATCTCTGTAGCCCCACACCACTCAGAATCTACAACTCATCTCTGCAGCCCCACACCACTCAGAATCCACATCTCATCTCTGTAGCCCCACACCACTCAGAATCCACAGCTCATCTCTGTAGCCCCACACCACTCAGAATCCACAGCTCATCTCTGTAGCCCCACACCACTCAGAATCCACAGCTCATCTCTGTAGCCCCACACCACTCAGAATCTACAACTCATCTCTGCAGCCCCACACCACTCAGAATCCACATCTCATCTCTGTAGCCCCACACCACTCAGAATCCACAGCTCATCTCTGTAGCCCCACACCACTCAGAATCCACAGCTCATCTCTGTAGCCCCACACCACTCAGAATCCACAGCTCATCTCTGTAGCCCCACACCACTCAGAATCCACAGCTCATCTCTGCAGCCCCACACCACTCAGAATCTCCACAAACAACAATAAAAAGGAACATGCCTCATTTACGCTCACTTTCATTTCTGACTGTCTAATGAATTTTAATGCAGGTTATCATTTCCAGAACAAGCAATTCACAGGATGTAAGAGGTTTGGGGCTAAGCTAAGCTGTTGTCTGCTGTGCAAGCTGTCACTAAAACAGGATATTAGCAGAGAGCGTGGGTAACGTTGTCCTGTACTAGGGCTTAATATGGATTTGTAATAGGAAATTACACCTGACGCCCCAACCCTTTCTTGTTTAGGACTGGATTTGGGAAACACAGCATTAGCCAGCTGGTACTGTAACGTGGGTCGTATAAAGGGGACCAAGGTGCAGCGTGTAGAGTGCTCATATTTTACTTTTAATGAATTTTTTTTTTTTAACAAAAACAACAAAACGACCGACAACAGTTCCGTCAGGTGAAATACACTAAACAGAAAACAACTACCCACAAAAACACAGGAAGAAAAACCCCTACTTAAATATGATCTCAAATCAGAGGCGACGAGGATCAGCTGCCTCCAATTATAGATCAACCCAAACACTCCCAACATAGAAATAGAAAAACTAGAACTTAAACATAGAAATAGAACAACCCAAAACATAGAACAACCCAAAACACCCCCTGTCACGCCCTGACCTACTCTACTATAGAAAATGACATCTTACTAGGATCAGGACGTGACAGGTACAAACTAGCAACAACAATAAAAAAGTTACAAATGCACAAAGATACCCCCCAAGACATGCTAACCTCCATGTATCACAATATTACTCTAATCTTACCCGACCAGGTCCGTAGTACTGCTGCTATTCTGTTGTACCTGATCATTTATTGCACCCACCTGCTGTCCCAGGTCTAAAAACAGTCCCTGGTTAGAGGCTTGGAGGTCCAGATTTGAATTTGAGGGCTGCATGACATTACTTTGACAGCCACTACTTATAGTTGTCAAATACAGATGATTATTACGTCATATAGTGCCTTGGGTGTGAGAAATGCACTTTATATATATAATTAACGATAATTATTAATAGAATGTACAGCATACGTTGATCCAGGTTGATTATTGCTTGGTCTGATGTAAGCTTGTCTGATTACAGGTTATGTAACTATGAAATGAATACAGCCCATGAAAATGTTCTGAAACAGGTTAGGAGTAGAATACACACATATCACTTACCCTATGGACCCTATTCCCTTTATAGTGCACTAGTAGTGTACTATATAGGAAATAAGGATTCATTTGGGACACAAACCATTGTATTCCACAAATCCGTCTTCAATTAAACTTCATAGTTTCAACTCGCACTCATTGATCCCCTTTCCGTAAGTGTGACCTTTTGGGAGGTGTGTTAGCCCATCCATCTGGGGTACACGTGGTCAGGGTAGTAATGTGTTGAGGGCTGTTATGCAGAAACTTATTAAAACAACTGAACCACAACTCACAGGCTGAGTCCCAAATGACACCCTCTTCCCTTTATAATGTACTACATTTGATCAGAGCCATATGGGCCCTATTCTCTTTATAGTGCACTACTTTTGACCAGGGCCCCTAGGGTGCCATTTTGGATGCACCCACAGGCCTCACCTGGGAGTGGAGATTCAGGGAGTGAGAGTGAGGAGGGTTGGATACCATACTAACGTATAACTTTGTCACAACATGCAAAAAGGTTGTGAGAAGGTTGGTCACGACACGACCATGTGAAAACGTTGTGTAAACCTATTGTTGTTAGTAAGTTATCATTGGATGTGGAGGTGGTGTTTCCTTCTCTCTCAGAAAGCCAGCAAGAACACATTGACAGCTGCTGTACAGAAGGATCAAATAAAATCTATGTTAATTTCATAACCTCATTTAAATCTGTTGTAAATCCTCACGACAACCTCCTGAGAGCCTTCAGGCTGAATCCTCATTTAAACCTCCTGAGAACCTTCAGGCTGAATTCTTATTTAAACCTCCTGAGAACCTTCAGGCTGTTTCCTCATTTTAACCTCCTGAGAACCTTCAGGCTGAATCCCCATTTAAACCTCCTGAGAACCTTCAGGCTGAATCCTCATTTAAACCTCCTGAGAACCTTCAGGCTGAATCCTCATTTAAACCTCCTGAGAACCTTCAGGCTGAATCCTCATTTAAACCTCCTGAGAACCTTCAGGCTGAATCCTCATTTAAACTCCCTGAGAACCTTCAGGCTGAATCCTCACTTGTATTTCACCAGGATCTCTATTAAAACTGTATCACACTGTTGAGTCACACTGAAAGTGAAGGCACTTCTCAAAGCTACAACCTATGTAATTTACCATTAACATGTCACTCCTACTCACTGTCAATCTGGCAGTGAGTAGGAGTGACCAATCTCTCCACACTAATCTGCATGCCCTTTATCTGCTGAATGTTATTCTACACTGTAAATACCATGTATTACTGTACTACTCAAGTGGTGAGCTGCTGAACCACGCTTGCATGATGAGTAACCTTGTCCTACTGATGCACCTGGCCTCACTGCTGCACCTGGCCTCTCCTCTGCACCTGGGCTCACCGCTGCACCTGGCCTCTCCGCTGCACCTGGCCTCTCCGCTGCACCTGGCCTCTCCGCTACACCTGGTCTCTTCGCTGCACCTGGTCTTTCCGCTGCACCTGGCCTCTCCGCTGCACCTGGCCTCACTGCTGCACCTGGCCTCTCCGCTGCACCTGGCCTCACTGCTGCACCTGGCCTCTCCGCTGCACCTGGCCTCTCTGATGAACCTGGCCTCTCCGCTGCACCTGGCCTCTCCGCTGCACCTGGCCTTCCCCCCCCCCAAACAGGCCCAAATATTCAGGAGAGCTTAAGATCCGTTGTACCTACTTTCCAATCCGAGTGGCTACTCCTTGACCTAGAATATTTTGCTTCAATAATCGCCTAAATATTTGTCATTTAACTTTTCAAAATGTATATACCTTTTATGTGTGGGATAAACACAGCCAATCACAATGTCTTAATCTGATTAGGCTACTTGAAAAAAAACTCACCTGTAGGCTACCTGCTCACGTTCATCCATTCCACTCTCCTGTAGGCTACCTGCTCACGTTCATCCATTCCACTCTCCTGTAGGCTGCTACCTGCTCACGTTCATCTATTCCACTCTCCTGTAGGCTGCTACCTGCTCACGTTCATCCATTCCACTCACCTGTAGCCTGCTACCTGCTCACGTTCATTCATTCCACTCTCCTGTAGGCTGCTACCTGCTCACGTTCATCCATTCCACTCACCTGTAGGCTACCTGCTCACGTTCATTCATTCCACTCTCCTGTAGGCTGCTACCTGCTCACGTTCATTCATCCATTCCACTCACCTGTAGGCTACCTGCTCACGTTCATCCATTCCACTCACCAGTAGGCTACCTGCTCACGTTCATCCAATCCACTCACCTGTAGGCTACCTGCTCACGTTCATCCATTCCACTCACCTGTAGGCTACCTGCTCACGATCATCCATTCCACTCACCTGTAGGCTGCTACCTGCTCACGTTCATCCATTCCACTCACCTGTAGGCTACCTGCTCACGTTCATCTATTCCACTCTCCTGTAGACTACCTGCTCACGATCATCCATTCCACTCACCTATAGACTACCTGCTCACGTTCATCCATTCCACTCACCTGTAGGCTACCTGCTCACGTTCATCTATTCCACTCTCCTGTAGACTACCTGCTCACGATCATCCATTCCACTCACCTATAGACTACCTGCTCACGTTCATCCATTCCACTCTCCTGTAGGCTACCTGCTCACGTTCATCTATTCCACTCTCCTGTAGGCTGCTACCTGCTCACGTTCATCAATTCCACTCACCTGTAGACTACCTGCTCACGTTCATCCATTCCACTCTCCTGTAGGCTACCTGCTCACGTTCATCCATTCCACTCACCTGTAGGCTACCTGCTCACGATCATCCATTCCACTCTCCTGTAGACTACCTGCTCACGTTCATCCATTCCACTCACCTGTAGGCTACCTGCTCACGTTCATCCATTCCACTCTCCTGTAGGCTGCTACCTGCTCAAGATCATCCATTCCACTCACCTGTAGACTACCTGCTCACGTTCATCCATTCCACTCTCCTGTAGGCTACCTGCTCACGTTCATCCATTCCACTCACCTGTAGCCTGCTACCTGCTCACGTTCATCCATTCCACTCACCTGTAGACTACCTGCTCACGTTCATCCATTCCACTCACCTGTAGGCTACCTGCTCACGTTCATCCATTCCACTCACCTGTAGACTACCTGCTGACGTTCATCCATTCCACTCACCTGTAGGCTGCTACCTGCTCACGTTCATCAATTCCATTCACCTGTAGGCTACCTGCTCACGTTCATCCATTCCACTCTCCTGTAGGCTACCTGCTCACGTTCATCTATTCCATTCACCTGTAGGCTACCTGCTCACGTTCATCCATTCCACTCTCCTGTAGGCTGCTACCTGCTCACGTTCATCCATTCCACTCACCTGTAGGCTGCTACCTGCTCACGTTCATCCATTCCATTCACCTGTAGACTACCTGCTCACGTTCATCCATTCCACTCTCCTGTAGGCTGCTACCTGCTCACGTTCATCCATTCCACTCTCCTGTAGGCTGCTACCTGCTCACGTTCATCCATTCCATTCACCTGTAGACTACCTGCTCACGTTCATCCATTCCACTCACCTGTAGGCTACCTGCTCACGTTCATCCATTCCACTCACCTGTAGACTACCTGCTCAAGCTCATCCATTCCACTCACCTGTAGACTACCTGCTGACGTTCATCCATTCCACTCACCTGTAGACTACCTGCTGACGTTCATCCATTCCACTCACCTGTAGGCTACCTGCTCAAGCTCATCCATTCCACTCACCTGTAGACTACCTGCTCAAGCTCATCCATTCCACTCACCTGTAGACTACCTGCTCACGTTCATCCATTCCACTCTCCTGTAGACTACCTGCTCAAGCTCATCCATTCCACTCACCTGTAGACTACCTGCTCACGTTCATCCATTCCACTCTCCTGTTGGCTACCTGCTCACGTTCATCCATTCCACTCACCTATAGACTACCTGCTCATGTTCATCCATTCCACTCACCTGTAGGCTACCTGCTCACGTTCATCCATTTCACTCACCTGTAGACTACCTGCTCACGTTCATCCATTCAACTCACCTGTAGGCTACCTGCTCACGTTCATCTATTCCACTCACCTGTAGACTACCTGCTCACGTTCATCCATTCCACTCACCTGTAGACTACCTGCTCAAGTTCATCCATTCCACTCACCTGTAGGCTACCTGCTCACGTTCATCCATTCCACTCACCTGTAGGCTACCTGCTCAAGTTCATCCATTCCACTCACCTGTAGACTACCTGCTCACGTTCATCCATTCCACTCACCTGTAGACTACCTGCTCAAGTTCATCCATTCCACTCACCTGTAGGCTACCTGCTCACGTTCATCCATTCCACTCACCTGTAGGCTACCTGCTCAAGTTCATCCATTCCACTCACCTGTAGGCTGCTACCTGCTCACGTTCATCAATTCCACTCACCTGTAGGCTACCTGCTCACGATCATCCATTTCACTCACCTGTAGGCTGCTACCTGCTCACGTTCATCCATTCCACTCACCTGTAGGCTGCTACCTGCTCACGTTCATCAATTCCACTCACCTGTAGGCTACCTGCTCACACTCATCCATTCCACTCACCTGTAGGCTACCTGCTCACGTTCATCCATTCCACTCTCCTGTAGACTACCTGCTCACGTTCATCCATTCCACTCTCCTGTAGGCTGCTACCTGCTCACGCTCATCCATTCCACTCACCTGTAGGCTGCTACCTGCTCACGTTCATCCATTCCACTCTCCTGTAGGCTACCTGCTCACGTTCATCCATTCCACTCTCCTGTAGGCTACCTGCTCACGTTCATCCATTCCACTCTCCTGTAGGCTACCTGCTCACGTTCATCCATTCCACTCACCTGTAGACTACCTGCTCACGCTCATCCATTCCACTCACCTGTAGGCTACCTGCTCACGTTCATCCATTCCACTCACCTGTAGGCTACCTGCTCACGTTCATCCATTCCACTCTCCTGTAGGCTACCTGCTCACGTTCATCCATTCCACTCACCTGTAGACTACCTGCTCACGCTCATCCATTCCACGAACCTGTAGGCTACCTGCTGACGTTCATCCATTCCACTCACCTGTAGACTACCTGCTCACGTTCATCCATTCCACTCACCTGTAGGCTACGTGCTCGTGTTCATCCATTCCACTCTCCTGTAGGCTACCTGCTCACGTTCATCCATTCCACTCACCTGTAGGCTGCTACCTGCTCACTTTCATCAATTCCACTCTCCTGTAGGCTACCTGCTGACGTTCATCCATTCCACTCACCTGTAGGCTACCTGCTCACGATCATCCATTCCACTCACCTGTAGGCTACCTGCTCACGATCATCCATTTCACTCACCTGTAGGCTTCTACCTGCTCACGTTCATCCATTCCACTCTCCTGTAGGCTGCTACCTGCTCACGTTCATCCATTCCACTCACCTGTAGGCTGCTACCTGCTCACGTTCATCAATTCCACTCACCTGTAGGCTACCTGCTCACGCTCATCCATTCCACTCACCTGTAGGCTACCTGCTCACGTTCATCCATTCCACTCACCTGTAGACTACCTGCTCACGTTCATCCATTCCACTCTCCTGTAGGCTACCTGCTCACGATCATCCATTCCACTCACCTGTAGACTAGCTGCTCACGCTCATCCATTCCACTCTCCTGTAGGCTACCTGCTCACGTTCATCCATTCCACTCACCTGTAGACTACCTGCTCACGCTCATCCATTCCACGAACCTGTAGGCTACCTGCTTACGTTCATCCATTCCACTCACCTGTAGACTACCTGCTCACGTTCATCAATTCCACTCACCTGTAGGCTGCAACCTGCTCAAGTTCATCCATTCCACTCACCTGTAGGCTGCTACCTGCTCGTGTTCATCCATTCCACTCTCCTGTAGACTACCTGCTCGTGTTCATCCATTCCACTCTCCTGTAGACTACCTGCTCGTGTTCATCCATTCCACTCTCCTGTAGACTACCTGCTCGTGTTCATCCATTCCACTCTCCTGTAGACTACCTGCTCGTGTTCATCCATTCCACTCTCCTATAGACTACCTGCTCACGTTCATCCATTCCACTCTCCTGTAGACTACCTGCTCGTGTTCATCCATTCCACTCTCCTGTAGACTACCTGCTCACGTTCATCCATTCCACTCACCTATAGACTACCTGCTCATGTTCATCCATTCCACTCACCTGTAGGCTACCTGCTCACGTTCATCCATTCAACTCACCTGTAGGCTGCTACCTGCTCACGTTCATCAATTCCACTCTCCTGTAGACTACCTGCTCATGTTCATCCATTCCACTCACCTGTAGGCTACCTGCTCACGTTCATCCATTCCACTCACCTGTAGGCTACCTGCTCACGTTCATCCATTCAACTCACCTGTAGGCTACCTGCTCAAGTTCATCCATTCCACTCACCTGTAGACTACCTGCTCACGTTCATCTATTCCACTCTCCTGTAGACTACCTGCTCACGTTCATCCATTCCACTCTCCTGTAGGCTACCTGCTCACGTTCATCCATTTCACTCACCTGTAGGCTACCTGCTCAAGTTCATCCTTTCCACTCACCTGTAGGCTGCTACCTGCTCACGTTCATCAATTCCACTCACCTGTAGGCTACCTGCTCACGATCATCCATTCCACTCACCTGTAGGCTACCTGCTCACGATCATCCATTCCACTCACCTGTAGGCTACCTGCTCACGTTCATCCATTCCACTCACCTGTAGGCTGCTACCTGCTCACGTTCATCCATTCCACTCACCTGTAGACTACCTGCTCACGATCATCCATTCCACTCACCTGTAGGCTACCTGCTCACGTTCATCCATTCCACTCACCTGTAGACTACCTGCTCACGTTCATCCATTCCACTCACCTGTAGGCTGCTACCTTCTCACGTTCATCCATTCCACTCACCTGTAGGCTGCTACCTGCTCATGTTCATCCATTCCACTCACCTGTAGGCTACCTGCTCACGTTCATCCATTCCACTCTCCTGTAGACTACCTGCTCAAGCTCATCCATTTCACTCTCCTGTAGGCTACCTGCTCACGTTCATCCATTCCACTCACCTGTAGACTACCTGCTCACGTTCATCTATTCCACTCACCTGTAGACTACCTGCTCACGTTCATCCATTCCACTCACCTGTAGGCTACCTGCTCAAGTTCATCCATTCCACTCACCTGTAGACTACCTGCTCACGTTCATCTATTCCACTCACCTGTAGACTACCTGCTCACGTTCATCCATTCCACTCACCTGTAGGCTACCTGCTCAAGCTCATCCATTCCACTCACCTGTAGGCTACCTGCTCATGTTCATCCATTCCACTCACCTGTAGACTACCTGCTCACGTTCATCCATTCCACTCACCTGTAGACTACCTGCTCACGTTCATCCATTCCACTCACCTGTAGGCTGCTACCTGCTCACGTTCATCCATTCCACTCACCTGTAGCCTGCTACCTGCTATATATATATATATATATATATATATATATATATATAAACAAAACATGCAACAATTTCAAATATTTTACTGAGTTACTGTTCAAATAAGGAAATCAGTCAGCTGAAATAAATACATTTGGCCCTAATCTATGGATTTCACATGACTGGGAATACAGATATGCATCTGTTGGTCACAGATACCTTAAAAAAAAGGTAGGGGCGTTGATCAGAAAACCAGTCAATATTTGGTGTGACCACAATTTGCCTCAGTCAGCGCGACACATCTACTTAGCATAGAGTGGGACAGCATTCCACAGGCTGAGTGGGACAGCATTCCACAGGCTGAGTGGGACAACATTCCACAGGCTGAGTGGGACAGCATTCCACAGGCTGAGTGGGACAGCATATCACAGGCTGAGTGGGACAGCATTCCACAGGCTGAGTGGGACAGCATTCCACAGGCTGAGTGGGACAACATTCCACAGGCTGAGTGGGACAGCATTCCACAGGCTGAGTGGGACAGCATTCCACAGGCTGAGTGGGACAGCATATCACAAGCTGAGTGGGACAGCATTCTACAGGCTGAGTGGGACAGCATTCCACAGGCTGAGTGGGACAGCATATCACAGGCTGAGTGGGACAGCATTCCACAGGCTGAGTGGGACAACATTCAACAGGCTGAGTGGGACAACATTCCACAGGCTGAGTGGGACAACATTCCACAGGCAGAGTGGGACAACATTCCACAGGCTGAGTGGGACAGCATTCCACAGGCTGAGTGGGACAACATTCCACAGGCTGAGTGGGCCAACATTGATCAGGCTGAGTGGGACAACATTCCACAGGCTGAGTGGGACAACATTCCACAGGCTGAGTGGGACAACATTGATCAGACTGAGTGGGACAACATTGATCAGACTGAGTGGGACAACATTCCACAGGCTGAGTGGGACAACATTCCACAGACTGAGTGGGACAGCATTCCACAGGCTGAGTGGGCCAACATTGATCAGGCTGAGTGGGACAGCATTCCACAGGCTGAGTGGGACAACATTGATCAGACTGAGTGGGACAACATTCCACAGGCTGAGTGGGACAACATTGATCAGACTGAGTGGGACAACATTCCACAGACTGAGTGGGACAGCATTCCACAGGCTGAGTGGGCCAACATTGATCAGGCTGAGTGGGACAACATTCCACAGGCTGAGTGGGACAACATTGATCAGGCTGAGTGGGACAACATTCCACAGGCTGAGTGGGACAGCATTCCACAGGCTGAGTGGGACAACATTGATCAGACTGAGTGGGACAACATTCTACAGGCTGAGTGGGACAACATTGATCAGGCTGAGTGGGACAACATTCCACAGGCTGAGTGGGACAGCATTCCACAGGCTGAGTGGTACAACATTGATCAGACTGAGTGGGACAACATTCCACAGGCTGAGTGGGACAACATTGATCAGGCTGAGTGGGACAATATTCCACAGGCTGAGTGGGACAACATTGATCAGGCTGAGTGGGACAACATTCCAAAGGCTGAGTGGGACAGCATTCCACAGGCTGAGTGGGACAACATTGATCAGACTGAGTGGGACAACATTCCACAGACTGAGTGGGACAGCATTCCACAGGCTGAGTGGGCCAACATTGATCAGGCTGAGTGGGACAACATTCCACAGGCTGAGTGGGACAACATTGATCAGTCTGAGTGGGACAACATTCCACAGGCTGAGTGGGACAGCATTCCACAGGCTGAGTGGGACAACATTGATCAGACTGAGTGGGACAACATTCTACAGGCTGAGTGGGACAACATTGATCAGGCTGAGTGGGACAACATTCCACAGGCTGAGTGGGACAGCATTCCACAGGCTGAGTGGTACAACATTGATCAGACTGAGTGGGACAACATTCCACAGGCTGAGTGGGACAACATTGATCAGGCTGAGTGGGACAATATTCCACAGGCTGAGTGGGACAACATTGATCAGGCTGAGTGGGACAACATTCCAAAGGCTGAGTGGGACAGCATTCCACAGGCTGAGTGGGACAACATTGATCAGACTGAGTGGGACAACATTCTACAGGCTGAGTGGGACAACATTCCACAGGCTGAGTGGGACAGCATTCCACAGGCTGAGTGGGACAACATTCCACAGGCTGAGTGGGACAACATTCCACAGGCTGAGTGGGACAACATTCCACAGGCTGAGTGGGACAACATTGATCAACATTGATTGTGGCCTGTGGAATGTTGTCCCACTTCTCTTCAATGGCTGTGCGAAGTTGCTGGCGAATGAATGGCAGGACAATGATTTCAGGATCTCGTCTTGGTATCTCTGTGCATTCAAATTACCATCGATAAAATGCAATTGTGTTCATTGTCAGTAGCTTATGCCTGCCCATATACTAAACCCCACCGCCACTATGGGGCGCTCTGTTTACCACATTGACATCAGCAAACTGCTTGTCCACACAACGCCGTACACACTTTCTGCCATCTGCCCGGTACAGTTGAAACCGGGATTCATCCGTGAAGAGCACACTTCTCCAGCATGCCAGTGGCCGTCGATGGTGAGCATTTGCCCACTGAAGTCAGTTACGACATCAAACTGCACTCAGGTCAAGACCCTGGTGAGGACGACGAGCACCCAGATAAGCTTCCCTGAGACAGTTTCTGACAGTTTGTGCAGATATTCTTCGGTTGTGCAAACCCACAGTTTCATCAGCTGTCCGGGTGGCTGGTCTCAGATGATCCCGCAGGTGAAGAAGGTGGATGTGGAGGTCCTGGGCTGACGTGGTTGCACATCAGTGGCGGTCAGTGACGTTTAAGATGAGGGAGGGCGATTTGTTTTTCATGAGCATGGCCTTATTTTGATTAAAACATATTGGATGACTCTCATTCATATTCCATTCACCCAGTTCAATGTAACATCAATAGGTTCAGGCTACTACATGATACTATAATGTTCCCCTATGCTCATCATGAGGTTGATACAACCTAGCCTATGAATGAAAGTTCACAACATAGGTGCACATAGGTCGAGAGACAAATGGCAGACTCTTGTCTGCATCTAGTTGATATAAGGTGTAAGTATTAGTCCAACAGTTACAAATGAGAGTTTATTGGACAAATTCTAAATGTTTATCCTTGTTTTGTTCAGTTTGCTTCCGTTTAAAAAACGTTTTTCAACAGAATCGGCGGAATGAATACACCCCTGATCACGTGTAAACACAGTTCACTTTCATTGCAGCCATGTTGTATTCCTTCTCACATCTACGCGCTCTCCTCCTTTCACCTCTTCCCTTCGCTTGTGGACTTTAATGAACAACAAATCAGCTGTATGTGACCAGGTGGAAAAACCTTTTCAAGCCAAACCACTACGCACAGCCTTCATCGTTGTCCCCATATTAGCTAAAGTGCATATCAGACTGAGAGTCTAATTATTCTTAAGTAGTTCTTTATTAGTTTTAGCTTAGAAAAACAGCTTGATTGCTGTAGCAACATCAGGGAAACTGGGCAGAAGGGAGTGATACTTCAAATAAGCAATCAGGCAACATCTTTAATTGAGTCTCATTCTCCTTAATTGCCAGCCTCGTTACAGAAAGAGATTAACTCTGTAGAAAGCTTTGGGGACAGGTCGTCTGGACAGACATTACATTTGCAGATGCAAACATCTTCAGCGGACAATAGTTCTTGAGGGCTCAAACAAAAAAAAAGCGATTTGTGATTTTGTTCATACTGGTGAACCGGTGTTTGAGTTTTGTGGTTGCAATATCAACAGTCCCTTATCTCTGGAATATCTTGGCATGCATCAACAGTCCTTTATCTCTGGTATATCTTGGCATTCATCATTCAAGACTAAGTTTACATTTTGAGTTGTCCCACTCAATGGACATCTAATGCATAATGTCTCAGGAAAGACTGGGTCTGGGTAGTCAATACTTAGTATAGAAAACAACCTACAGTAGGCCTACAATCTAGGCCTACAACCTAGGCCTACAACCTAGGCCTACATTCTAGGCCTACAACCTAGGTCTACTATATAGGCCTACAATCTAGGACTACAATTTAGGCTTACAACCTAGGCCTACAACCTAGGCCTACAATCTAGGCATATGACCTAGGGCTACAACCTAGGCCTACAATCTAAGCCTGCAACCTAGGCCTACAAACTAGGCCTACAATCTAGGCCTACAACCTAGGCCTACAACCTAGGCCTACAACCTAGGCCTACAACCTAGGCCAAAAACATAGGCCTACAAAACTATCTTCACTGACCCTTCTATTGAATTTGTATTTTTTTTACTGACTCTATGCACAATCACTCTATGCACATTACACACTCACACTGACACACACACACACACACACACACAACACGCACACAACACACACACACATTCATACTGCCTCTACACACATGCACTCAAATTCTTCATCTTTCACCGAAAGATCTGGACGTCAGCACAGCGATCACTAACCTTCGGTTTAGATGAAGATGTCTACTTGGCGGCGCAGGACATACTGCTCACCACGGACCAGGCCCTAATCCCCAACACTCGGGAAGAGAAACAGACGGTGATTTATAGGCCCGACGAGCGGGTCACACTGATGAAACTACGGCGGAGAGTAAACAATCCTCGTCTTCCCTCTGTTCTATTGGAGAATGTACAATCACTGGAGAACAAGCCAAGAGGAGCTGAACAATATTCTAGCCGATTTTTCTATGCATCGGCAGAACAGAACAGAACGGCAGTGTTGGGTCAGCTGAAGGGGGGGGGGGTGCCTATATCAACAACAGTTGGTGCGCAATCTCTAATATTAAGGAAGTCTAGCGGTTCTGATCGCCTGAGTTAGAATACCTCGTGATAAGCTGTAGACCATACTGTTTACCAAGAGAGTTTTCATCTATAATTTTCATAGCTGTCTATAATACCACCACAAACCGATTCTGGCACATAGGGCCATAAGCAAACAAGAAAATGCTCATCCAGAGACGGCACTCCTAGTGGCCGGTCATTTTAATGCAGTAAAACTGAAATCCATTTTACCTCATTTCCACCAGCAAGTTATCTGTGCAATTAGAGGCAAAAAAAAACTCTAGATCACCTTAGCTCCATAAACAGAGATGATTAAAAAGCTATCCCTTGCCCTCCATTTGGCATTCCTGCTTCAAGCAGGAAGTACCAGTGATGTACCAGTGAAACTCAACCAGGAAGTACCAGTGATGCGCTCAATACGGAAGGAATACGATGAAGCGAAAGCTAAGCTACAGGACCGTTTTGCTTGCACAGACTGGAATATGTACTGGGAATCATCTGATGGCATTGAGGAGTTTACTACATCCTTCACCATCTTCATTAATAAGTGCATCCATGACGTCGTCCCCACAGTGACCGTACGTACATATCCCAACCAGAAGCCATCGATTACAGGCAACATCCGCACTGAGCTAAAGGCTAGGACACTAACCCGGACGCTGATAAGAAATCCTGCTACGCACTCTGACGAATCATAAAACAGGCAAAGCATCAATACAAGACTTAGATCGAATCCTACTACACTACACACTATGGCACTCTGATAAAGGGAAACCCAGCCGCAAGATACCCAGTTGCGCAAGCCTACCAGACAAGCTAAATGCCTTCTATAGCTTGATTCGAGGCAAGCAACACTGAACCATGCATGAGAGCACCAGCTGTTCCAGATGACTGTGTGATGACGCTCTCCGTAGCCGATGTGAGTAAGACCTTTAAACAGGTTAACATTCACAAGGCCGTAGGGCTAGACGGATTACCAGAACGCCACCTCAGAGCATGCACTGATCTGCTGGCAAGTGTCTTCACCGACATTTTCAACCTCTCCATGACCCAGTTTGTTTCAAGCAGACCACCATAGTTCCTGTGCCCAAGAAAACAAAGATAACCTGTCTAAATGACAATCGCACCTTAGCACTCACATCTGTAGCCATGATATATGCTTTGATAGGCTGGTCATGGCTCACGTCAACACCATCATCCCAGATACCCTAGACCCACCTCAATTCACGTACAACCCCAACAGATCCACAGATGACACAATCTCTATTCCCTGTTGACGACCCACGACTGCATGGCTCCAACGCCATGATTAAGTTTGTCGACAACACGACAGCAGTAGGCCTGATCAACGATGACAAAGAGAGAGTCTATATGGAGGAGGTCAGAAACCTTAGGGTGTAGCCGCGCACGCCCCCATACACATAGATGGGGCTGCAGTGAAGTGGGTCGAGAGCTTCAAGTTCCTCTGTGTTCAAATCACTAAGGGTCTATCATGGTCCAAACACACCAACAGTGTCGTGAAGAGGGTCATGACAACACTTCTTCCCCCCTCAAGGGGGCTGAAAAGATTTGTCCTGGGCCCTCAGATCCATAAAAAAAATCTACAGCTGCAACATTGAGAGCATCTTGACTGGCTGCTTCACTGCCTGGTATGGAAACTGCTTGGCATCCGATCGCAAGACGCTACAGAGGGTAATGCATACGTCCCAGTACATCACCTGGGTCGAGGTCCCTGCCATCCAGGACCTCTATACCAGGCGTGTCAGAGGAAGACTCCAGTCACATGGTAAATACTTAGTCTAGGTAGCTATTTGGTTAACTATTTAATTATCTACATTGACCTTTTTTTGCACAAACTTTTTTGACAAATCGCATATGCAGTTGCTACTGATTATTATCTGTCACTTTAGTAATATGGACATACAGGTATCTACATCAATTACCTCATACCCCTGCACATCAACTCAGTACTCCTGTGGGGACTTGCTTCCATTCATCCACAAGAGCATTAGTGAGGTCGGGCACTGATGTTGGGCGATTAGGCCTCACTCGCAGTCGGCGTTCCAATTCATCCCATAGGTGTTCGATGGGGTTGAGGTCAGGGCTCTGTGCAGGCCAGACAACTTCTTCCACACCGACATTGACAAACCATTTCTGTATGGATCTCGCTTTGTGCACGGGGGCATTGTCATGCTGAAACAGGAAAGGGCCTTTCCCAAACTATTGCCACAAAGTTGGAAGCACAGAATTGTCTAGAATGTCTTTGTATGCTGTAGCGTTAAGATTTTCCTTCACTGGAACTAAGGGCCCGAACCATGAAAAACAGCTCCAGACCATTATTCCTCTTCCTCCAAACTTTACAGTTACCACTATGCATTGGGGCAGGTAGTGTTCTCCTGGCATCCGCCAAACCCAGATCCGTTCGTCGGACAGCCAGATGGTAAAGCGTGATTCATCACTCCAGAGAACGCGTTTCCACTGCTCCAGAGTCCAACGATGGCAAGCTTTACACAACCAGCCGACGCTTGGCATTGCACATGTTGGTCTTGGATTGTATGCAGCTGCTCGGCCATGGAAACCCATGGCTTCCACAGTTTGGAACTTGGTAGTGAGTGTTGTAACCGAGTACAGACGATTTGTACGCGCTATGCGATTCAGCACTCGGAGGGCCTGTTCTGTCAGCTTGTGTGGCCTACCACTTCGCAGCTGAGCCGTTGTTGCTCCGTGACGTTTCCACTTCACAATAGCAGCACTTAAAGTTGCTCTTCAGTTAGGCCTTTCTACTGCCAATGTTGTGCTATGGAGATTGCACGGCTGTGTGTGCGATTTTATACTTCAATCCACTGATTTGAAGGGGTGTCAACACAATTTTGTATGTATAGTGTAATTTCTAACCACAATAACTTACAGTACAGCGGGTGAATTTTTATGATTATCCCAGCAGTTATTCAACACACCGCCTTGGTATTACCAGCACCATGCTCGAACCAGCCTTGACACACACAGGACCTGTCCCTTCGAGGGGGGGGGGAGTATAGTAACACAGGACCTGTCCCTCGAGGGGGGGGACTATATTAACACAGGACCTGTCCCTCGTAGGGGGGGGAGTATAGTAACACAGGACCTGTCCCTCGAGGGGGGGGACTATAGTAACACAGAACCTGTCCCTCGAGGGGGGGACTATAGTACCACAGGACCTGTCCCTCGTAGGGGGGGACTATAGTAACACAGGACCTGTCCCTCGTAGGGGGTGGGGGACTATAGTAACACAGGACCTGTCCCTCGTAAGGGGGGTGACTATAGTAACACAGGACCTGTCCCTCGAGGGGGGGGGACTATAGTAACACAGGACCTGTCCCTCGAGGGGGGGGGACTATAGTAACACAGGACCTGTCCCTCGTAGGGGGGACTATAGTAATACAGGACCTGTCCCTCGTAGGGGGGGACTATAGTAACACAGGACCTGTCCCTCGTAGGGGGGGGACTATAGTAACACAGGACCTGTCCCTCGTAGGGGGGGGGACTATAGTAACACAGGACCTGTCCCTCGAGGGGGGGGACTATAGTAACACAGGACCTGTCCCTCGAGGGGGGGGACTATAGTAACACAGGACCTGTCCCACGAGGGGGGGACTATAGTAACACAGGACCTGTCCCTCGTAAGGGGGGACTATAGTAACACAGGACCTGTCCCTCGTAGGGGGGGGGACTATAGTAACACAGGACCTGTCCCTCGTAGGGGGGGGACTATAGTAACACAGGACCTGTCCCTCGAGGGGGGGGACTATAGTAACACAGGACCTGTCCCTCGAGGGGGGGAACTATAGTAACACAGGACCTGTCCCTCGAGGGGGGGGACTATAGTACCACAGGACCTGTCCCTCGAGGGGGGGACTATAGTAACACAGGACCTGTCCCTCTTAGGGGGGGACTATAGTAACACAGGACCTGTCCCTCATAGGGGGGGGACCTATAGTAACACAGGACCTGTCCCTCGAGGGGGGGGACTATAGTAACACAGGACCTGTCCCTCGTAGGGGGGGGGACTATAGTAACACAGGACCTGTCCCTCGTAGGGGGGGACTATAGTAACACAGGACCTGTCCCTCGAGGGGGGGAAGACTATAGTAACACAGGACCTGTCCCTCGTAGGGGGGGACTATAGTACCACAGGACCTGTCCCTCGTAGGGGGGGAGTATAGTAACACAGGACCTGTCCCTCGAAGGGGGGGGACTATAGTAACACAGGACCTGTCCCTCGAGGGGGGGACTATAGTACCACAGGACCTGTCCCTCGTAGGGGGGGACTATAGTAACACAGGACCTGTCCATCGAGGGGGGGGGACTATAGTAACACAGGACCTGTCCCTCGTAGGGGGGGACTATAGTAACACAGGACCTGTCCATCAAGGGGGAGACTATAGTAACACAGGACCTGTCCCTCGTAGGGGGGGACTATAGTACCACAGGACCTGTCCCTCGTAGGGGGGGACTATAGTAACACAGGACCTGTCCCTCGTAGTGGGGGACTATAGTAACACAGGACCTGTCCCTCGAGGGGGGGGACTATAGTAACACAGGACCTGTCCATCAAGGGGGAGACTATAGTAACACAGGACCTGTCCCTCGTAGGGGGGGACTATAGTAACACAGGACCTGTCCCTCGTAGGGGGGGACTATAGTAACACAGGAGACCTGTCCCTCGAGGGGGGGGACTATAGTAACACAGGACCTGTCCCTCGAGGGGGGGGACTATAGTAACACAGGGCCTGTCCCTCGAGGGGGGGGGACTATAGTAACACAGGACCTGTCCCTCGAGGGGGGGGGACTATAGTAACACAGGACCTGTCCATCAAGGGGGAGACTATAGTAACACAGGACCTGTCCCTCGTAGGGGGGGACTATAGTAACACAGGACCTGTCCCTCGTAGGGGGGGGACTATAGTAACACAGGACCTGTCCCTCGAGGGGGGGACTATAGTAACACAGGACCTGTCCCTCGAGGGGGGGGACTATAGTAACACAGGACCTGTCCCTCGACGGGGGGGACTATAGTAACACAGGACCTGTCCCTCGAGGGGGGGGACTATAGTAACACAGGACCTGTCCCTCGAGGGGGGGGACTATAGTAACACAGGACCTGTCCCTCGAGGGGGGAACTATAGTAACACAGGACCTGTCCCTCGTAGGAGGGGGACTATAGTAACACAGGACCTGTCCCTCGAGGGGGGGGGACTATAGTAACACAGGACCTGTCCCTCGTAGGGGGGTGACTATAGTAACACAGGACCTGTCCCTCGAGGGGGTGGGGGACTATAGTAACACAGGACCTGTCCCTCGAGGGGGGGACTATAGTAACACAGGACCTGTCCCTCGTGGGGGGGGGGGGAAATAGTAACACAGGACCTGTCCCTCGAGGGGGTGGGGGACTATAGTAATACAGGACCTGTCCCTCGAGGGGGGGACTATAGTAACACAGGACCTGTCCCTCTTAGGGGGGGACTATAGTAACACAGGACCTGTCCCTCATAGGGGGGGACCTATAGTAACACAGGACCTGTCCCTCGTAGGGTGGGACTATAGTAACACAGGACCTGTCCCTCGAGGGGGGGACAACAGTAATACAGGACCTGTCCCTCGTAGGGGGGGAGTATAGTAACACAGGACCTGTCCCTCGAAGGGGGGGGACTATAGTAACACAGGACCTGTCCCTCGTAGGGGGGGGGACTATAGTAACACAGGACCTGTCCCTCGTAGGGGGGGGACAAAAGTAACACAGGACCTGTCCCTCGAGGGGGGGGACTATAATAACACAGGACCTGTCCCTCGAGGGGGGGGACTATAGTAACACAGGACCTGTCCCTCGTAGGGGGGTGACTATAGCCACACAGGACCTGTCCCTCGAGTGGGGGGAGTATAGTAACACAGGACCTGTCCCTCGAAGGGGGGGGACTATAGTAATACAGGACCTGTCCCTCGTAGGGGGGGACTATAGTAACACAGGACCTGTCCCTCGAGGGGGGGGACTATAGTACCACAGGACCTGTCCCTCGTAGGGGGGGACTATAGTAACACAGGACCTGTCCCTCGTAAGGGGGGGAGTATAGTAACACAGGACCTGTCCCTCGAGGTGGGGGGGGACTATAGTAACACAGGACCTGTCCCTCGAGGGGGGGGGACTGTAACACAGGACCTGTCCCTCGAGGGGGGGGACTATAGTAACACAGGACCTGTCCCTCGAGGGGGGGGACTATAGTAACACAGGACCTGTCCCTCGAGGGGGGGGACTATATTAACACAGGACCTGTCCCTCATAGGAGGGACTATAGTAACACAGGACCTGTCCCTCGAGGGGGGGGACTATAGTAACACAGGACCTGTCCCTCGAAGGGGGGGGACTATAGTAACACAGGACCTGTCCCTCGTAGGGGAAGGACTATAGTAACACAGGACCTGTCCCTCATAGGGGGGGGACTATAGCCACACAGGACCTGTCCCTCATAGGGGGGGGACTATAGTAACACAGGACCTGTCCCTCGTAGGGGGGGACGATAGTAACACAGGACCTGTCCCTCGAGGGGGGGACTATAGCCACAGAGGACCTGTCCCTCATAGGGGTGGACAATAGTAACACAGTACCTGTCCGTCGTAGGGGGGGACTATAGTAAAACAGGACCTGTCCCTCGAGGGGGGGTACTATAGTAACACAGGACCTGTCCCTCGAGGGGGGGGGACTATAGTAACACAGGACCTGTCCCTCGAGGGGGGGACTTTAGTAACACAGGACCTGTCCCTCGAGGGGGGGACTATAGCCACACAGGACCTGTCCCTCGAGGGGGGGGGACTATAGTAACACAGGACCTGTCCCTCGTAGGGGGGGGACTATAGTAACACAGGACCTGTCCCTCGTAGGGGGGGGGACTATAGTAACACAGGACCTGTCCCTCGTAGGGGGGGGACTATAGCCACACAGGACCTGTCCCTCGACGGGGGGGAGTATAGTAACACAGGACCTGTCCCTCGTAGGGGGGGGAATATAGTAACACAGGACCTGTCCCTCGTAGGGGGGGGACTATAGTAACACAGGACCTGTCCCTCGAGGGGGGGGACTATAGTACCACAGGACCTGTCCCTCGAGGGGGGGGACTATAGTACCACAGGACCTGTCCCTCGAGGGGGGGACTATAGTAACACAGGACCTGTCCCTCGTAAGGGGGGTGGACTATAGTACCACAGGACCTGTCCCTCATAGGGGGGGACTATAGTAACACAGGACCTGTCCCTCGTAAGGGGGGTGGAGTATAGTAACACAGGACCTGTCCCTCGAGTGGGGGGGGACTATAGTAACACAGGACCTGTCCCTCGAGGGGGGGGACTATAGTAACACAGGACCTGTCCCTCGAGGGGGGGGGACTATAGTAACACAGGACCTGTCCCTCGTAGGGGGGGACTATAGTAACACAGGACCTGTCCCTCGAGGGTGGGGACTATAGTAACACAGGACCTGTCCCTCATAGGGGGGGACTATAGTAACACAGGACCTGTCCCTCGAGGGGGGGACTATAGTAACACAGGACCTGTCCCTCGAGGGGGGGACTATAGCCACACAGGACCTGTCCCTCGTAGGGGGGGACTATAGTAACACAGGACCTGTCCCTCGTAGGGGGGGGACTATAGTAACACAGGACCTGTCCCTCGAGGGGGGGGACTATAGTAACACAGGACCTGTCCCTCGAGGGGGGGGACTATAGTAACACAGGACCTGTCCCACGAGGGGGGGACTATAGTAACACAGGACCTGTCCCTCGTAAGGGGGGACTATAGTAACACAGGACCTGTCCCTCGTAGGGGGGGGGACTATAGTAACACAGGACCTGTCCCTCGTAGGGGGGGGACTATAGTAACACAGGACCTGTCCCTCGAGGGGGGGGACTATAGTAACACAGGACCTGTCCCTCGAGGGGGGGAACTATAGTAACACAGGACCTGTCCCTCGAGGGGGGGGACTATAGTACCACAGGACCTGTCCCTCGAGGGGGGGACTATAGTAACACAGGACCTGTCCCTCTTAGGGGGGGACTATAGTAACACAGGACCTGTCCCTCATAGGGGGGGGACCTATAGTAACACAGGACCTGTCCCTCGAGGGGGGGGACTATAGTAACACAGGACCTGTCCCTCGTAGGGGGGGGGACTATAGTAACACAGGACCTGTCCCTCGTAGGGGGGGACTATAGTAACACAGGACCTGTCCCTCGAGGGGGGGAAGACTATAGTAACACAGGACCTGTCCCTCGTAGGGGGGGACTATAGTACCACAGGACCTGTCCCTCGTAGGGGGGGAGTATAGTAACACAGGACCTGTCCCTCGAAGGGGGGGGACTATAGTAACACAGGACCTGTCCCTCGAGGGGGGGACTATAGTACCACAGGACCTGTCCCTCGTAGGGGGGGACTATAGTAACACAGGACCTGTCCATCGAGGGGGGGGGGACTATAGTAACACAGGACCTGTCCCTCGTAGGGGGGGACTATAGTAACACAGGACCTGTCCATCAAGGGGGAGACTATAGTAACACAGGACCTGTCCCTCGTAGGGGGGGACTATAGTACCACAGGACCTGTCCCTCGTAGGGGGGGACTATAGTAACACAGGACCTGTCCCTCGTAGTGGGGGACTATAGTAACACAGGACCTGTCCCTCGAGGGGGGGGACTATAGTAACACAGGACCTGTCCATCAAGGGGGAGACTATAGTAACACAGGACCTGTCCCTCGTAGGGGGGGACTATAGTAACACAGGACCTGTCCCTCGTAGGGGGGAACTATAGTAACACAGGACCTGTCCCTCGTAGGAGGGGGACTATAGTAACACAGGACCTGTCCCTCGAGGGGGGGGGACTATAGTAACACAGGACCTGTCCCTCGTAGGGGGGTGACTATAGTAACACAGGACCTGTCCCTCGAGGGGGTGGGGGACTATAGTAACACAGGACCTGTCCCTCGAGGGGGGGACTATAGTAACACAGGACCTGTCCCTCGTGGGGGGGGGGGAAATAGTAACACAGGACCTGTCCCTCGAGGGGGTGGGGGACTATAGTAATACAGGACCTGTCCCTCGAGGGGGGGACTATAGTAACACAGGACCTGTCCCTCTTAGGGGGGGACTATAGTAACACAGGACCTGTCCCTCATAGGGGGGGACCTATAGTAACACAGGACCTGTCCCTCGTAGGGTGGGACTATAGTAACACAGGACCTGTCCCTCGAGGGGGGGACAACAGTAATACAGGACCTGTCCCTCGTAGGGGGGGAGTATAGTAACACAGGACCTGTCCCTCGAAGGGGGGGGACTATAGTAACACAGGACCTGTCCCTCGTAGGGGGGGGGACTATAGTAACACAGGACCTGTCCCTCGTAGGGGGGGGACAAAAGTAACACAGGACCTGTCCCTCGAGGGGGGGGGACTATAATAACACAGGACCTGTCCCTCGAGGGGGGGGACTATAGTAACACAGGACCTGTCCCTCGTAGGGGGGTGACTATAGCCACACAGGACCTGTCCCTCGAGTGGGGGGAGTATAGTAACACAGGACCTGTCCCTCGAAGGGGGGGGACTATAGTAATACAGGACCTGTCCCTCGTAGGGGGGGACTATAGTAACACAGGACCTGTCCCTCGAGGGGGGGGACTATAGTACCACAGGACCTGTCCCTCGTAGGGGGGGACTATAGTAACACAGGACCTGTCCCTCGTAAGGGGGGGAGTATAGTAACACAGGACCTGTCCCTCGAGGTGGGGGGGGACTATAGTAACACAGGACCTGTCCCTCGAGGGGGGGGGACTGTAACACAGGACCTGTCCCTCGAGGGGGGGGGGACTATAGTAACACAGGACCTGTCCCTCGAGGGGGGGGACTATAGTAACACAGGACCTGTCCCTCGAGGGGGGGGACTATATTAACACAGGACCTGTCCCTCATAGGAGGGACTATAGTAACACAGGACCTGTCCCTCGAGGGGGGGGACTATAGTAACACAGGACCTGTCCCTCGAAGGGGGGGGACTATAGTAACACAGGACCTGTCCCTCGTAGGGGAAGGACTATAGTAACACAGGACCTGTCCCTCATAGGGGGGGGGACTATAGCCACACAGGACCTGTCCCTCATAGGGGGGGGACTATAGTAACACAGGACCTGTCCCTCGTAGGGGGGGACGATAGTAACACAGGACCTGTCCCTCGAGGGGGGGACTATAGCCACAGAGGACCTGTCCCTCATAGGGGTGGACAATAGTAACACAGTACCTGTCCGTCGTAGGGGGGGACTATAGTAAAACAGGACCTGTCCCTCGAGGGGGGGTACTATAGTAACACAGGACCTGTCCCTCGAGGGGGGGGGACTATAGTAACACAGGACCTGTCCCTCGAGGGGGGGACTTTAGTAACACAGGACCTGTCCCTCGAGGGGGGGGACTATAGCCACACAGGACCTGTCCCTCGAGGGGGGGGACTATAGTAACACAGGACCTGTCCCTCGTAGGGGGGGGACTATAGTAACACAGGACCTGTCCCTCGTAGGGGGGGGGACTATAGTAACACAGGACCTGTCCCTCGTAGGGGGGGGACTATAGCCACACAGGACCTGTCCCTCGACGGGGGGGAGTATAGTAACACAGGACCTGTCCCTCGTAGGGGGGGGAATATAGTAACACAGGACCTGTCCCTCGAGGGGGGGGGACTATAGTAACACAGGACCTGTCCCTCGTAGGGGGGGACTATAGTAACACAGGACCTGTCCCTCGAGGGTGGGGACTATAGTAACACAGGACCTGTCCCTCATAGGGGGGGACTATAGTAACACAGGACCTGTCCCTCGAGGGGGGGACTATAGTAACACAGGACCTGTCCCTCGAGGGGGGGACTATAGCCACACAGGACCTGTCCCTCGTAGGGGGGGACTATAGTAACACAGGACCTGTCCCTCGAGGGGGGGGACTATAGCCACACAGGACCTGTCCCTCATAGGGGGGGACTATAGTAACACAGGACCTGTCCCTCGAGGGGGGGGGACTATAGTAACACAGGACCTGTCCCTCGAGGGGGGGACTATAGCCACACAGGACCTGTCCCTCGTAGGGGGGGGACTATAGTAACACAGGACCTGTCACTCGTAGGGGGGGACTATAGTAACACAGGACCTGTCCCTCGTAGGGGGGGGGACTATAGTAACACAGGACCTGTCCCTCGTAGGGGGGGGACAATAGTACTTGAGTAAAAGTAAAGTTGCCTTAATAGAAAATACTACTTGAGTAAACGTCTAAAAGTCTTTGGTTTTAAATATACTTAAAAGGATCGTACCATTTTTTTTTACATTTTCGCCCAAAATGACAAACGGCACTTGATAAGTGTGTGAAATGTACAATTTTCCTGTCCTGATAAGTATTCAAAATGTAACGAGTAGTTTTGGGTGTCAGGGAAACTGTATGGAGTAAAAAGTACATTCTTTTCTTTAGGAATGTAGTGAAGTAAAAGTAGTCAAATATATAAATAGTAAAGTAAACACATCCCCCAAAAAACTACTTAAGTAGTACTTTAAAGTATTTTTTACTTAAGTACTTTACACCACTGGCCATGGATGTGTCTCAAATACAGTAGCACCCTATTCCCCATTCTCCCTCTATTCCCCCATGGACCCTTGTCAAAAGCAGTACACTGTAAAGGGAATAGGATACCATTTGAGACTCAGCCACTGCCTTTCTTTCTTGTGGCTGTGAGGTTTAAAGAGCTCAACCATTTCTAAGACACATCCTCTCCTCTGGTCTGTCTGATAGGCTGGTTCACATCACTCTGGTCTGGTCTGTCTGATAGGCTGGTTCACATCACTCTGGTCTGGTCTGTCTGATAGGCTGGTTCACATCACTCTGGTCTGGTCTGTTTGATAGGCTGGTTCACATCACTCTGGTCTGGTCTGTCTGATAGGCTGGTTCACATCACTCTGGTCTGGTCTGATAGGCTGGTTCACATCACTCTGTCCTCTGGTCTGTCTGATAGGCTGGTTCACATCACTCTGGTCTGGTCTGTCTGATAGGCTGGTTCACATCACTCTGGTCTGGTCTGTCTGATAGGCTGGTTCACATCACTCTGGTCTGGTCTGTTTGATAGGCTGGTTCACATCACTCTGGTCTGGTCTGTCTGATAGGCTGGTTCACATCACTCTGTCCTCTGGTCTGTCTGATAGGCTGGTTCACATCACTCTGTCTGGTCTGCCTGATAGGCTGGTTCACATCACTCTGGTCTGGTCTGCCTGATAGGCTGGTTCACATCACTCTGTCCTCTGGTCTGGTCTGTCTGATAGGCTGGTTCACATCACTCTGGTCTGGTCTGTCTGATAGGCTGGTTCACATCACTCTGGTCTGGTCTGTCTGATTGGCTGGATCACGTCACTCTGTCCTCTGGTCTGTCTGATAGGCTGGTTCACATCACTCTGGTCTGGTCTGTCTGATAGGCTGGTTCACATCACTCTGGTCTGGTCTGTCTGATAGGCTGGTTCACATCACTCTGTCCTCTGGTCTGTTTGCTAGGCTAGTTCACATCACTCTGGTCTGGTCTGATAGGCTGGTTCACATCACTCTGGTCTGGTCTGGTCTGTTTGATAGGCTGGTTCACATCACTCTGTCCTCTGGTCTGGTCTGTCTGATAGAGAAGTACAGATTACAAAGACAATATCAGCAGAGAAAGCCACACAGACAGCATTAAGCCATAGAATAAAATACACTGTCGGCTCGGGCTTTCAAACCAGCGACCTTTCGGTTAATGGCCCAACGCCCCTAACCGCTAGGCTACCTGCCACCCTCTAAGAAACTTACCCTGAACCTACATCTATGATATACTGCACAGTACACCTAGCCACAAAGATCCTATACATGTAATTCTATGCACCTAGCCACAAAGATTCTACACATGTAATTCTATGCACCTAGCGACAAAGATCCTATACATGTAATTCTATGCACCTAGCGACAAAGATCCTATACATGTAATTCTATGCACCTAGCCACAAAGATCCTATACATGTAATTCTATACACCTAGCGATAAAGATACTATACATGTAATTCTATGCACCTTGCGACAAAGATCCTATACATGTAATTCTATACACCTAGCGATAAAGATACTATACATGTAATTCTATGCACCTAGCGACAAAGATCCTATACATGTAATTCTATGCACCTTGCGACAAAGATCCTATACATGTAATTCTATACACCTAGCGACAAAGATCCTATACATGTAATTCTATACACCTAGCGACAAAGATCCTATCCATGTAATTATATGCACCTAGCGACAAAGATCCTATCCATGTAATTCTATGCACCTAGCGATAAAGATACTATACATGTAATTCTATGCACCTAGTGACAAATATTCTCCAGACATACTAATTGAAGCTGGGTAGGGGGGTGCCCTCTGCCGGCCTCTCGTTAGATCTGTGATATACCGTATAGGCTACATTATACGCAGAGTACACAAAACATTAAGAAAACCTGCTTATTCCATGACATAGACTGACCAGGTGAATCCAGGTGAAAGCTACGATCCCTTATTGATGTCACTTGTTAAATCCACTTCAATCAGTGTAGATGAAAGGGGGGAGACAGGTTAAAGAAGGATTTTTAAGCTTTGAGACGGATTGTGTGAGACGCTCGTCGTAATGAGTAGACCAAGGTGCAGCGTGGAAAGTGCTCATATTTATATTTATTGTAACTCAGAAAACTCAAACAAAATAACAAACCAAGGAACCACGAACGTCACATTCTGCAGGCTAAACTGAGCTGTACAAAAACAAGATCCCACACTGAAGGAAGGGAAAAAGGGCTGCCTAAGTATGATTCCCAATCAGAGACAACGATAGACAGCTGCCTCTGATTGGAAACCATACTAGGCCAATCAAAGAAAAAAAAACATAGAAATATGACACATAGAATGCCCACCCCATGTCACACCCTGACCTAACCAAACAGAGAAAAACGGGTCTCTCAGGTCAGGGTGTGACAATGTGTATGTGTACCATTTAGAGGATGAATGGGCAAGACAAAATATTTAAGTGCCTTTGAACTGGGTATGGTAGTAGGTGCCAGGCGCACCGGTTTGTGTTAAGAACTGCAACGCCGTTACGCTCAACAGTTTCCCGTGTGTATCAAGAATGGTCCACCACCCAAAGGACATACAGCCAACTTGACACAACTGTGGGAAGCATTGGAGTCAACATGGACCAGCATTCCTGTGGAACCGCTTTCGACACCTTGTTGAGTCCATGACCCGACGAATTGAGGCAAACAATCAATATAAGGAAGGTGTTCCTAATGTTTTGTACACTCAGTGTATATCTGGTAAAGAGGAGTTCTATGGGTTCATGCTGTTCTGTTAGCTGTTCTGTTCACTGTTCTGTTCGCTGTTCTGTTCGCTGTTCTGTTCGCTGTTCAGTTCGCTGTTCTGTTCACTGTTCTGTTCTGTTCACTGTTCTGTTCGCTGTTCTGTTCACTGTTCTGTTCGCTGTTCTGTTCACTGTTCTGTTCGCTGTTCTGTTCTGTTCGCTGTTCTGTTCGCTGTTCTGTTCGCTGTTCTGTTCGCTGTTCAGTTCGCTGTTCTGTTCGCTGTTCTGTTCACTGTTCTGTTCTGTTCACTGTTCTGTTCGCTGTTCTGTTCACTGTTCTGTTCGCTGTTCTGTTCAGTTCGCTGTTCTGTTCGCTGTTCTGTTCGCTGTTCTGTTCACTGTTCTGTTCGCTGTTCTGTTCAGTTCGCTGTTCTGTTCGCTGTTCTGTTCGCTGTTCTGTTCGCTGTTCTGTTCGCTGTTCTGTTCGCTGTTGTATCTCATTGTTTGATAAACACATCTGACTGACAGGAATCACCGTCACTTTGCAGAGCAAAGGCACCGAGAATATATCCTTAAATATATAACTGTAACTGGTGGAGAGCAGTACTCTCTCCTTTCTCTTTCCTGCTACGAGCATCTTTTGAAGAGCGGTACTGTATGCTACTTGACGAAGAGCACAGCTTTCAGCAAACCAAGAGGACCACTTGAAATCAATCAAATACGTGTAGTTGTGCCTCTTCAATGGCCCGATCTTCAATTATTCAATTATTTTACAGTCCCAGTCCTAGAATACCTTAAAGTGCACCTGTAAAGTGTTACAGCAGTAAATTAATTTGCATGTGGTATTCAGGAGATGTGCAGAGTTTGGACCTCTATTTCCCCAAATACAATTATAGACAAAGATGCTCAATAATTGTGAGAAGAAAAAAAAAAAGTTTAACCATGCATATTAAATATTGACAATATATTTTCAGAGCAATCAGCTGGATATAAAATACCTGATATCACCATCACCTTCTTGTTGCTATCAAACACTTACAGAAAGCATGCCATTATCTGGATAATATGTGTGAAGGGCTTGATAATGTATGTGATATTTACAGAGAGGTATATTTTTCTGGATGACCTAAATAATGACTAGTTGTCATCAAGCTGCCCACTCAACAACCTGGTTCAGGTTATCAGTCAACCTACCAGGGTGGTTACAAACAGCACAGGATTGAAATCATCCACATGTATTGATCACATCTTTACAAATGCTGACAGAAATCCGCTCAAAGCAGTATCCAAATCCATTGAATATAGCGATCATAGTATAAATCAAATGAAATCAAATCACAATGCTATGGATATACTAGTCATATTTAGGAAAACCAAAGTTCCAAAGGCTGGGCCTAATATACCACATAAGAGGTCATACAGGAAGTTCTGTAGTGATTCCTATGTTATATAAATCTTCTTCGGGATTGGTGTCCCTTCCACGGGATGGTTGAGCTAATGTAGGCTAATGTGATTAGCATGAGGTTGTAAGTAACAAGAACCTTTCCCAGGACAAAGACATATCTGATGTTGGCAAATAGCTTAAATTCTTGTTAATCTAACTGCACTGTCCAATTTACAGTAGCTATTACAGTGAAAGAATACCATGTTATTGTTTGAGGAGAGTGTACAATTTTGAACATGAAACCTATTAATAAACATATTAGGCACATTTGGGCAGTCTTGATACACTTTTAACAGAAATGCAATGGTTCATTGGATCATTCTAAAACTTTGCACATACACTGCTTACTTACTTACTGAATTTATTGTCCCCATGGGGAAATTTTGTTGCAGAGTCATGTACACATTTAAAGTGCTGCCATCTAGTGGACAAAATCTAAATTGCACCTGGGCTGGAATAATACATTATGGCCTTTCTCTTGCATTTCAAAGATGATGGTACAAAAAAATTACAAAAGAATGGTTGGTTTTTTCTTTGTATTATCTTTTACCAGATCTATTCTGTTATATTCTGATACATTAATTTCCACAAATTTCAAAGTGTTTCCTTTCAAATGATACCAAGAATATGCATATCCTTGCTTCAGGTCCTGAGCTACATGCAGTTAGATTTGGGTATGTCATTTTAGGCGAAAATTGAAAAAAAGGGGTGTATCCTTAATATTTGCTGGTCTGTGGTGTACTTGACATTTATGAAATTGCTTATTCAAATAAAATAAAATTGTATTTGTCACATGTGCCGAATACAACAGGTGTAGACCTTACAGTGAAGTGCTTACTTACATTAACCAACAATGCAATTTTAAGAAACAATAAGTGTTAAGAAAGTAATTACCAAATAAACTGAATTAAACAATACATGAAAATATATATATATTTAAAAAAATATATATAATAATTAAAGAGCAACAATAAAATAACAGTAACGAGGCTATATATAGGGGGTACCGGTACAGAGTCAATGTGCGGGGGCACAGGTTAGTCAACGTTATTGAGGTAATATGTACAGTACATGTAGGTACATTAAAGTAAAGTTAAAGTGACTATGCATAGATAATAAACAGTGAATAGCAGCACTGTAAAAATAGGGGGGGTGGTCAATGTAAATAGTCTGGGTAGCCATTTGATTAGCTGTTCAGGAGTCTTATGGCTTGGCGGTAGAAGCTGTTAAGAAGCCTTTTGGACCTAGACTTGGTGCTCTGGTAACGCTTGCCGTGTGGTAGCAGAGAGAACAGTCTATGACTTGGGTGGCTGGGGTTACTTTTAAACTCAGACAAAACAGAGATGTTAGTTCTAGGTCCCAAGAATCTGTGGCGTACAACAGGTCAGCCACCGGGGGGAGACTCGTCGAGGCCTGGTGACAGACGGAATATACATCACGAGGCGATGGCTCCATCTGCTGGACGTGCCAGGTCTCGACGGGATCGCCGGCCAGGACTAATTGAGGCTGATTGGGGATTGGTGAGTAATCAAGGGCTGATTGCTCACCAGCTGTACAAGTCCTATAAAGCTGCCAGAAGGGCAGAACACAAGGGAGAGACTGGGGGAAGAAAGGACTCCGGTATAGTTGGGGATGGCAAGACCCGGAGCCCAGGAGATGGTATCCTGAAGAGGGTCCCTTGGGGGAGAACTTTTCTTTTGGACTATTATTTTAATAAACACCTTTGAAACTGAGCTAATCATACTCTGTCCGTGTCTGATCTGTGTAAACGTTTTGACCCAACCCCACAAAACATAGAGATCTGCTGTTTGATCTGACAATTAATCTTGATGGTTGTTCAGTCGTCTCAAATAAAACTGTGAAGGACCTCTGCGTTACTCTGGACCCTGATATCTCGTTTGACGAACATATCAAGAATATTTCAAGGACATCTTTTTTCCATCTTCGTAACATTGCAAAAATCAGAAACTTCTTGTCCAAAAATGATGCAGAAGAATGTATCCATGCTTATCTCACTTCTAGATTCGACTACTGCAATGCTCTACTTTCCGGCTACCCAGATAAAGCACTAAATAAACTTCAGTTAGTGCTAAACACGGCTACTAGAATCTTGACTAGAACCCAAAAATGTGATCATATTACTCCAGCTTCCTGTTAAGGCTAGGGCTGATTTCAAGGTTTTACTGCTGACCTACAAAATATTACATGGGCTTGCTCCTACCTATCGTTGCTCCTACCTACCTATTTGTTCCTGCCATACATACCTACACGTACGCTACGGACATAAGACGCAGGCCTCCTTACTGTCCCTACAATTTCTAAGCAAACAGCTGGAGACAGGGCTTTCTCCTATAGAGCTCCATTTTTATGGAATGGGCTGCATAGCCATGTGAGAGACGTAGACTCGGTCTCGACCTTTAAGTCTTTATTGAAGACGCATCTCTTCAGTAGGTCCTATGATTGAGTGTAGTCTGGCCCAGGGGTGTGAAGGTGAACGAATAGACACTGGAGCGACGAACCGCCCTTGTTGTCTCTGCCTGGTCGGTTCCCCCTCTCTCCACTGGGATTCTCTGCCTCTAACCCTATTACAGGGGCTGAGTCACTGGCTTACTGGTGCTCTTCCATGCCGTCCCTAGGAGGGGTGCGTCACTTGAGTGGGTTGAGTCACTGACGTGATCTTCCTGTCTGGGTTGGCGCCCCCCCCTCAGGTTTATGCCATGGGGGAGATCTTGTGGGCTGTACTCGGCCTTGTCTCAGGATGGTAAGTTGGTGGTTGAAGATATCCCTCTTGTGATGTGGGGGCTGTGCTTTGGCAAAGTGGGTGGGGTTATATCCTGCCTGTTTTGCCCTGTCCTGGGGGTTTCGTCGGACAGGGCCACAGTGTCTCCCGACCCCTCCTGTCTCAGCCTCCAGTATTTATGCTGCAATAGTTTGTGTCGGGAGGCTAGTGTCAGTCTGTTATATCTGGAGTATTTCTCCTGTCTTATCCTGTGTGAATTTAAGTATGCTCCCGCTAATTCTCTTTCTCTTTTTCTCTCTTTCTCTTTCTCTCTCTCTTTGTCTCAGAGGACCATGCCTAAGGACTACCTGGCCTGATGACTCCTTGCTGTCCCCAGTCCACCTGGTCATGTTGCTGCTCCAGTTTTAACTGTTCTGCCTGCGGCTATGGAACCCTGACCTGTTCACTGGACGTGCTACCTTGTTCTGGACCTGCTATTTTGGACTCTCTCTCTACCACACCTGCTGTCTCTAACTCTGAATGATCAGCTATGAAAAGCCAACTGACATTTACTCCTGAGGTGCTGACCTGTTGCACCCTCTACAACCACTGTGATTATTATTATCTGACCCTGCTAGTCATCTATGAACATTTGAACATCTTGGCCATGTACTGTTATAATATCCACCTGGCACAGCCAGAAGAGGACTGGCCACACCTCAGAGCCTGGTTCTTCTCTAGGTTTCTTCCTAGGTTCCGGCCTTTCTATGGAGTTTTTCCTAGCCACCGTGCTTCTACATCTGCATTGCTTGCTGTTTGGGGTTTTAGGATGGGTTTCTGTACAGCACTTTGTGACATCAGCTGATGTAAAAAGGGCTTTATAAATATATTTGATTGATTGAATGGAGTCTTTGCCAGTTTTTAGAGCCTTCCTCTGCCACCGCCTGGTATAGAGGTCCTGGATGGCAGGAAGCTTGGCCCAAGTAATGTACTGGGCCGTACGCACTACCCTCTGTAGTGCCTTGCGGTCGGAGGCTGAGCACATGCCATACCAGGCGGTGATGCAACCATTCAGGATGCTCTAAAGGGTGCAGCTGTAGAATCTTTTGAGGATCTGAGGACTCCTGCCAAATCTTTTTAGTCTCCTGAGGGGGAATATGCTTTTTTGTGCCCTCTTCATGACTGTCTTGGTGTGTTTGGACCATTCTAGTTTGTTGGTGATGTGGACACCAAGAACTTGAGACGCTCGACCTGCTCCACTACAGCCCCGTCGATGAGAATGGAGAGTGGTGGCCTGAGGGCACACACTTAATGTGTTGTGAAATCTGTTGTGAAATGCAATGTAATGCATTTTTTTAAATTGTATATAACTGCCTTAATTTTGCTGGACTCCAGTAAGAGTAGCTGCTGCGTTGGCAGGAACTAATGGGGATCCATAATAAACCCCAGGAAGAGTAGTTGCTGCCTTGGCAGGAACTAATGGGGATCCATAATAAACCCCAGGAAGAGTAGCTGCTGCCTTGGCAGGAACTAATGGGGATCCATAATAAACACCAGGAAGAGTAGCTGCTGCGTTGGCAGGAACTAATGGGGATCCATAATAAACCCCAGGAAGAGTAGCTGCTGCCTTGGCAGGAACTAATGGGGATCCATAATAAACCCCAGGAAGAGTAGCTGCTGCCTTGGCTGGAACTAATGGGGACCCATAATAAACCCCAGGAAGAGTAGCTGCTGCCTTGGCTGGAACTAATGGGGACCCATAATAAATACAAATACAAATACAAAGCAATGCAAAGCTTTTCTGGAGTTTTTCTTACAGACATGCTAAATGCTATCTAACGTTACATCAGTTTAATCTTCTAACGACACTACTACTCAGAGTAGGGGAGGGTGGTTTAGGGAGGGGGAGTAGGGAGGGGGAGGGCAGTGGGTCGTTGGGAGGGGGAGTAGGGAGGGAGGAGTAGGGGAGTAAGTAAGGGGGGAGTAGGGAGGGTGATTAGGGAGGGGGGAGTAGGGAGGGTGATTAGGGAGGGGGGAGTAGGGAGTAGGGAGGGCAGCTGGGTCGTTATTGAGTGGGAAGGGGAAGTAGGGAGGGAGGAGTATGGGGAGTAGGGAGGGGGGAGTAGGGAGGGGGAGTAGGGAGGGGGGAGTAGGGAGGGCAGTCGGGTCATTACTGGGAAGGTGGAGTAGGGAGGGAGGAGTAGGGAGGGTGATTAGGGAGGGGGGAGTAGGGAGTAGGGAGGGTGATTAGGGAGGGGGGAGTAGGGAGGGTGATTAGGGAGGGTGATTAGGGAGGGGGGAGTAGGGAGGGTGATTAGGGAGGGGGGAGTAGGGAGGGCAGTCGGGTCATTACTGGGAAGGTGGAGTAGGGAGGGAGGAGTAGGGAGGGTGATTAGGGAGGGGGGAGTAGGGAGTAGGGAGGGTGATTAGGGAGGGGGGAGTAGGGAGGGTGATTAGGGAAGGGGAGTAGGGAGGGTGATTAGGGAGGGGGAGTAGGGAGGGTGATTAGGGAGGGAGAGTAGGGAGGGTGATTAGGGAGGGGGGAGTAGGGAGGGTGATTAGGGAGGGGGGAGTAGGGAGGGCAGTGGGTCATTACTGAGTGGGAAGGGGGAGTAGGGAGGGAGGAGTAGGGGAGTAGGGAGGGTGGATTAGAGAGGGGGAGCAGAGGGTATGGAGGGCAGTGGGTCGTTACTGAGTGGATTTCTTCACATTTTGTTGTCTTACAAAGTGGGATTAAAATTGATTTCAATGTATTTTTTTGTCAACAATCTACAAAATACTCTGTTATATTAAAGTGGAATAATAATTTTATTTGAAGATGAATAAAAATGAAATAACTAAAATATAGCTGTTGCATAAGTATTCAGCTCCCTGCATCAATCCATCACCTTTGGCATCTACAGCTGTGAGTCTTCTTGGGTAAGTCTCTAGAGCTTTGCACACCTGGATTGTGCAATATTTGCCCATCATTCTTCAAAGCTCTGTCAAGATGTTTGGAATCAGGACTAGACAGCAATTTTCAAGTGTTGCCATAGATTTTCAAGCAGATTTAAGTCAAAACTGTAACTTGGCAAGTCAGGAACATTCGCTGTCTTCTTGGTATGCAGCTCCAGTGTATACTTGGCCTTGTGTTTCAGGTTATTGTCCTGCTGAAAGGTGAATTTCTCTCCCAGTTTCTGGTGTAAAGCAGATTTTCCTCTAGGATTTTGCTTGTGGTTAATTTCATCCCGTTTCTTTTTATCCTGAAAGAGTCTCCTGTATTTGCCGATGACAAGCATACCATAACATGATGCAGCCACCACCATGCTTGAAAATATGGAGGCAGTTACTCAGTGATGTGTTGTGCTGGATTTGCTCCAAACATAAGGCTTTATATTCAGGACAAAAGGTGTATTCCTTTGTCATTATCTTTAGCAGTATTACATTAGTGCCTTGTTGCATGTTTTTGAATATTATATTTTTATTATTATTTAGGTCATAATTGTAGAGTCCCTACAATAGTGTTGGTCCATCCTCACTTTTCTCCTATCACAGCCATTGAACTCTGTAGTTTAACAAAAAAAATCCCCAATGGCCTCATGGTAACATCCCTGAGCAGTTTCCTTCCTGTCTTGCAGCTCAGTTCAAAAGGACGACTGTATCTTTGATGTGTGTCACAGCTGTCGAAAGGAGTAGAGGACCAAAGTGCAGTGTGGGTGTAGTTCCACATTTTATTAAATCCGTTAAACTTTGCAAAACATAAATAACTGAATATGACAAAACAACAAACCGTGACGCAGAGAGAAACAAACGCTACTCAAAATATAATCACCCACAAAACCCAGGAAGAAAAAACCCCTACTTAAGTATGGTCTCCAATTAGAAGCAACGAGGACCAGCTACCTCCAATTGGAGATCAACCCCCCAAAAAAACATAGAAATAGAAGCCTAGAACTAAACATAGAAATAGAAAACACCCATTTTTTACATTTACGTCATTTAGCAGACACTCTTATGCAGAGCAAATTACAGTAGTGAATGCATACATTTCATTTCATGCATTTTTTTGTAAATATTTTTCTGTACTGGCCCCCCATGGGAATCAAACCCACAACCCTGGCGTTGCACACACCATGCTAGCGTTGCAAATACCATGCTCTACCAACTGAGCCACATGGAAGGCCACCCCCTGTCACGCCCTGACCTACTCTACTATAGAAAATTACATCTTACTAGGTTCAGGACGTGACAATGTGTCTGGGTGGTTTAATCCATCATGCACAGCATATTTATTAACTTGACCATGCTTAAAGAGATATTCAATGTCTGATGTATTATTGTTACCCATCTACGATTCACTATCCTTTTTATGAGTTTGAAAAACTCCCTGGTCTTTGTATTGAATTTGTGCTTGAAATTCAACAGTTGACTGAGGGACCTTACCGATGTTGTATGTATAGGGGACAGAGGAAGAGTTATTAATTCATAAATCACATCAACCGCTATTATTTCACACAGACTGAGTCCATGTCACTTATTATGTGATTTGTTAATAAGCCACATTTTTCTCCTGAACTAATTTAGGTTTGCCTAAACCAAGGGGACTGAATACTTATACAATGACTGTAAGTTATACATTTTTTATTTATCTTTTTTTTAATAATTTTTTTTGTCTGCTTTGACATTACAGAGTAGTTTTATATACACTGTTGACAAAAAAAATAACAATTAAATCCATTTTCAATCCCACTTTGAAACACAATAAAATGTGAAGAAAACCAAGGGGTCCAAATACTGTTGCATGGCACTGTATCTCT
>NC_042982.1:45255038-45380038 GCF_901001165.1 Salmo trutta | reverse complement strand
ACAGAACAACTAGTACCATTAGTGAGTCAGCACCCAGAGTGTGGACAGATGAGCAGGTCCGCCAACTTTTGGATTGCTTTGGCGAACTGTTATCAAAAATAAGGGTTTATAAGGCCAGTCCTCATAAAGCTCAATGTGGTCTACCTCAGTCAAGATATTTTAGCTGAAGGAGGTGGCTGACCCCTGAGTGAGTAACAGCATTGCAGCAGCATACTAAGCCAATCCTTGTTACAGGAATCAATTACAGATCTTTTTTTTTTAGAGTATCCTGACTATTCGTTGGGAGGATTCTGGGACATAAGAACTGCAGTGGACAACATAAGAAACGACTCTCTGTTATGGAGATTCAAGTGTTAGATAAGTCAGTAAAGGCCAGTAACCAACAAGCAAGAGGAGGCGCAGCAAACGTAGAATAATAGCCACTTACCAGATAAAGTAACCTGATATTCCAGAAGTAGGGAGATTTGAACTGATAAAACTAATACTCTGTAAAAGCTTAGAAGCTAGGTGGGACGGACTTACTATAAGGTCCAACTCACAGCAGACACAAGCAGACACAAGCAGACACAAGCAGACACAAGCAGACACAAGTGTAGGAGGAAAGGTTAGTAGAGGAGAAAGGTGGAGGCGCTGGTCCCATATCAAAACCATGTAATGTTAATATAATTGAAAAAGAAAAACAAATGAGATGTGGCCTGAAACTGAACTGAAAGAGGTTCAGGGAAACTCTAATAATGAGGAGATAATAGGGAAAGAGATGTATGGAAACTCTAATAATGAGGAGATGATAGGGAACGAGGTTTATGGAAACTCTAATAGTGAGGAGATAATAGTGAAAGAGGTTCAGGGAAACTCTAATAATGAGGAGATAATAGGGAACGAGGTTCAGGGAAACTCTAATAATGAGGAGTTAATAGGGAAAGAGGTTCAGGGAAACTCTAATAATGAGGAGATAATAGGGAACGAGGTTCAGGGAAACTCTAATAATGAGGAGATAATAGGGAATGAGGTTCAGGGAAACTCTAATAATGAGGAGATAATAGGGAACGAGGTTTATGGAAACTCTAATAATGAGGAGATAATAGGGAATGAGGTTTATGGAAACTCTAATAATGAGGAGGTAGTAGGGAAAGAGATGTATGGAAACTCTAATAATGAGGAGATAATAGGGAACGAGGTTTATGGAAACTCTAATAATGAGGAGATAATAGGGAACGAGGTTCAGGGAAACTCTAATAATGAGGAGATAATAGGGAACGAGGTTTATGGAAACTCTAATAATGAGGAGATAATAGGGAATGAGGTTTATGGAAACTCTAATAATGAGGAGGTAGTAGGGAAAGAGATGTATGGAAACTCTAATAATGAGGAGGTAATAGGGAACGAGGTTTATGGAAACTCTAATAATGAGGAGGTAATAGTGAAAGAGGTTCAGGGAAACTGTAATAATGAGGAAATAATAGGGAAAGAGGTTCAGGGAAACTCTAATAATGAGGAGATAATAGGGAAAGAGGTTCAGGGAAACTCTAATAATGAGGAGATAATAGGGAAAGAGATGTATGGAAACTCTAATAATGAGTTGTTAACAGGGACATGGAAACATTAATAATTACTTTTATTTTCAGGAAAGGAAAGGAGTAAAGAGCTCGAATGAACCTTTCTTCTGTTCCAGACAAAAGGTGCACCATTCAGGAGAATCATCAGGAGAGGTGTAGCCCAATCAACTCCAAGTGGAGCTGAAAGACCATGACACTACAATTGTTGATACTAATTGGGATATTGAGAATAAGCCAGGCACTTTGGCCCTATTATTATTAAGGAAGAAGGAAACACCATTTACAAGCAGGACAATAGCACCTTATCTCAGAGGAACATTACAAGCAGCGGTGTAAAGTACTTAAGTAAAAATACTTTAAAGTACTACTTAAGTAGTTTTTTTGGGGTATCTGTACTTTACTATTTATATTTGGGGCAACTTTTACTTTTACTTTTACTCCACTCCATTCCTAAATAAAATTATGTACTTTTTACTCCTTACATTTCCCCTGACACCCATCGGTACTTGTTACATTGAATGCTTAGCAGGACAGCAGAATGGTCCAATTCACACACTTATCAAGAGAACATGCCTAGTCATCCCTACTACCTCTAATCTGGCAGACTCACTAAACACACATGCTATGTTTGTACATGATGTGTGAGTGTGCCCCTGGCTATCCGTACATTTTTCAAACAATAAAATTGTGCCCGTCTGGTTTGTTTAATATCAGGAATTTTAAACGATTTATACTTTTACTTTTACTTTTGATACTTATGAATATTTAAAACCAAATACTTTTAGACTTTTACTGAAGTAGCTTTTTCCTGGGTGACTTTCACTTTTACTCAAGTAATTTTTTATCAAGGTATCTTTACTTTTATTCAAGTATGACATTTGGGTACTTTTCCACAACTGATTACAAGCAGGACAACAGTACCTTATCTCAGGGGAGTATTACAAGCAGGACAACAGTACCTTATCTCATGGGAACATTACAAGCAGGACAACAGTACCTTATCTCAGGGGAGCATTACAAGCAGGACAACAGTACCTTATCTCAGGGGAACATTACAAGCAGGACAACAGTACCTTATCTCAGGGGAACATTACAAGCAGGACAACAGTACCTTCTCAGGGGAACATTACAAGCAGGACAACAGTACCTTATCTCAGGGGAACATTACAAGCAAGACAACAGTACCTTATCTCAGAGGAACATTACAAGCAGGACAACAGTACCTTATCTCAGGGGAGCATTACAAGCAGGACAACAGTACCTTATCTCAGGGGAGCATTACAAGCAGGACAACAGTACCTTATCTCAGGGGAACATTACAAGCAGGACAACAGTACCTTATCTCATGGGAACATTACAAGCAGGACAACAGTACCTTCTCAGGGGAACATTACAAGCAGGACAACAGTACCTTATCTCAGGGGAGCATTACAAGCAGGACAACAGTACCTTATCTCAGGGGAACATTACAAGCAGGACAACAGTACCTTATCTCAGGGGAACATTACAAGCAGGACAACAGTACCTTATCTCAGGGGAACATTACAAGCAGGACAACAGTACCTTATCTCAGGGGAACATTACAAGCAGGACAACAGTACCTTATCTCAGGGGAGCATTACAAGCAGGACAACAGTACCTTATCTCAGGGGAGCATTACAAGCAGGATTAATTCTAGGGAACAAGAATTTACTGAGTACTTGGTTGCGGAGTAGAGAAGGGTGTATTGCAAATATGTTATGAGAAGCGTCTTTATCTGACCTCTAAATGATGACGTGGACGTCACACTCTCACAGATGAGAGCCGTTTGCAAACAGCATATTGTGGCACTTTGGGCGTCCATTTAAACATATCTAATCTAAGAATAGGATGTCAAATTTTCTTCTTTGATTTTCTCTGTAGAAGACGACATAATATAGCATCTTATTTTTGCAACCCACCAGTAATGCCTTTCCTAACATTTCTGCAACCCATTTGGAAAATCCCCCCCCCCATACCAGTCTCACTTGGTTTAAATGACTTATCGAACCCAAATGTTCCAACAGTTTCACCCCACAAACTACGTCTAGGGTGCGTGCTTCCAGTATACGTTTTCAGTGTGGTGTGTGGTGATACCTATTGGTCTAACCATTGCTTTATCTTAGGCCTAGATTCAAACAGATCAACGTGGTTCACCAAGGACTAAAGTATAACTTCAGTAGGGTTTATTGGAAGGTCTACTGTAGATGTTTCAATTTCCCTAAAGGGTTCGATTCGATAAGATCCTCTTTAGCCAACATCTCCATAGAGGTTGTTTGATGTTGTCAGAGGTGGAACTACGTTAGACCTGTCATTATTGCCATTGTGTCACGCCCTGGCCATAGAGAGGTTTTTATTCTCTATTTTGGTTAGGCCAGGGTGTGACTAGGGTGGGCATTCTATGTCCTTTTTTCTATGTTTTTGTATTTCTTTGTTTTGGCCCGGTATGGTTCTCAATCAGGGACAGCTGTATATCGTTGTCTCTGATTGGGAGCCATACTTAGGCAGCCTGTTTTCCTTTGGATTTTGGTGGGTGGGTTAATTTCTGTTTAGTGTTGCTAACCTGACAGAACTGTTTGGCTGTCGGGTTTTTGTTTCTTTGTTTATTGTGTTCTCAGTAAAATAAATACATGATGAGCGCTCAACACGCTGCGCCTTGGTCTACTCCCTTCGACGGCCGTTACACATTGGCTCCATGGAGTCTCATTGACAGAAATCTCATGCAGCCTTGTTAACAACTTCAAACACTGGAATGTGAGATGTATTTTTTTGTGTTTATTATAGTGTAATCTATACTTCTATTAGGCTGATATAAATCCTCCTTATTTTGTGTAATGTTTTTTTTTTATTTGAGCATCATTATTTCTTTATAGCCTACATTTTCTTGTTCTTTTCTTGTTCTTTGCCGGTTAAAGCTTGATCTGTTTGAATCTAGGCCTAAGATAAAGCAATGGTTAGACTAATACAGTGAGGGAAAAAAGTATTTGATCCCCTGCTGATTTTGTACGTTTGCCCACTGAGAAAGAAATTATCCGTCTATAATTTTAATGGTAGGTTTATTTGAACAGTGAGAGACAGAATAAGAACAAACAAATCCAGAAAAACGCATGTCAAAAATGTTATAAAAATTTGCATTTTAATGAGGGAAATAAGTATTTGACCCCTCTGCAAAACATGACTTAGTACTTGGTGGCAAAACCCTTGTTGGCAATCACAGAGGTCAGAGGCTTCTTGTTGTTGGCCATCAGGTTTGCACACATCTCAGGAGGGATTTTGTCCCACTCCTCTTTGCAGATCTTCTCCAAGTCATTTTAAGGTTTCGAGGCTGACGTTTGGCAACTCGAACCTTCAGCTCCCTCCACAGATTTTCTATGGGATTAAGGTCTGGAGACTGGCTAGGCCACTCCAGGACCTTAAGTTATGGATAGGGGGCAGTATTTTCACGGCCGGATAAAAAACGTACCCGATTTAATCTGTTTATTACTCCTGCCCAGAAACTAGAATATGCATATAATTGTTTGATTTGGATAGAAAACACCCTAAAGTTTCTAAAACTCTTTGAATGGTGTCTGTGGGTATAACAGAACTCATATGGCAGGCCAAAACCTGAGAAGATTCCAAACAGGAAGCGCCCTCTCTGACCATTTCTTGGCCTTCTTTAGCCTCTTTATTGAAAATAGAGGATCTCTGCTGTAACGTGACACTTTCTAAGGCTCCCATAGGCTCTCAGAAGGCGCCAGAACGTTGAATGATGACTCTGCAGTCCCTGGCTGAAAAACAGTAGCGCATTTGGATAGTGGTCGATCTGAGAACAATGAAACGGGCGCACGCGTGCACATGAAGAGTCCATTTTACATTTTCAGTCTTTGAACGAAAACGATGTCTCCCGGTAGGAATATTATCGCTATTTTACGAGAAAAATTGCATAAAAATTTATTTTAAACAGCGTTTGACATGCTTCGAAGTACAGTAATGGAATATTTTTAATTTTTTTGTCACGATATGCGCCGGCGCGTCACCCTTCGGATAGTGTCTTGAACGCAAGAACAAAACGCTGCTATTTGGATATAACTATGGATTATTTGGAACAAAAACAACATTGGGTGTTGAAGTAGAAGTCCTGGGAGTGCATTCTGACAAAGAACAGCAAAGGTAATCCAATTTTTCTTATAGTAAATCTGAGTTTGGTGAGGGCCAAACTTGGTGGGTGTCAAAATAGCTAGCCATGATGGCCGGGCTATCTACTCAGAATATTGCAAAATGTGCTTTCACCGAAAAGCTATTTTAAAATCGGACACCGCGATTGCATAAAGGAGTTCTGTATCTATAATTCTTAAAATAATTGTTATGTTTTTTGTGAACGTTTATCGTGAGTAATTTAGTAAATTCACCGGAAGTTTTTGGTGGGTATGCTAGTTCTGAACGTCACATGCTAATGTAAAAAGCTGATTTTTTATAGAAATATGAACTTGATTGAACAAAACATGCATGTATTGTATAACATAATGTCCTAGGAGTGTCATCTGATGAAGATCATCAAAGGTTAGTGCTGCATTTAGCTGTGGTTTTGGTTTTTGTGACATTATATGCTAGCTTGAAAAATGGGTGTGTGATTATTTCTGGCTGGGTACTCTCCTGACATAATCTAATGTTTTGCTTTCGTTGTAAAGCCTTTTTGAAATCGGACAGTGTGGTTAGATAAAGGAGAGTCTTGTCTTTAAAATGGTGTAAAATAGTCATATGTTTGAAAAATGGAAGTTTTCGGATTTTCGAGGAGTTTGTATTTCGCGCCACGCCCTATCATTGGATATTGGAGCGGGTGTCTGATTATTTCTGGCTGGGTACTCTCCTGACATAATCATTCAATGTTCTGGCGCCTTCTGAGAGCCTATGGGAGCCTTAGAAAGTGTCACGTTACAGCAGAAATCCTCTGTTTTCAATAAAGAGGCTAAAGAAGGCTAAAGAAGGCTAAGAAATGGTCAGAGAGGGCACTTCCTGTTTGGAATCTTCTCAGGTTTTGGCCTGCCATATGAGTTATGTTATACTCACAGACACCATTCAAAGAGTTTTCGAAACTTTAAGGTGTTTTCTATCCAAATCAAACAATTATATGCATATTCTAGTTTCTGGGCAGGAGTAATAAACATATTAAATCAGGTACGTTTTTTATCCGGCCGTGAAAATACTGCCCCCTATCCATAACAGGATAAAGGAGAGTCTTGTCTTTAAAATGGTGTAAAATAGTCATATGTTTGAAAAATTAAAGTTTTCGGATTTTCGAGGAGTTTGTAATTCGCGCCACGCCCTATCATTGGATATTGGAGCGGTGTTCCGCTAGCGGAAAATCTATATGTAAGAGGTTAATGTGCTTCTTCTTGAGCCACTCCTTTGTTGCCTTGGCCGTGTGTTTTGGGTCATTGTCATGCTGGAATACTCATCCATGACCCATTTTCAATGCCCTGGCTGAGGGAAGGAAGTTCTCACCCAAGATTTGATGGTACATGGCCCCGTCCATCATCCCTTTGATGCGGTGAAGTTGTCCTGTCCCCTTAGCAGAAAAACACTCCCAAAGCATAATGTTTCCACCTCCATGTTTGACGGTGGGGATGGTGTTCTTGGGGTCATAGGCAGCATTCCTCCTCCTCCAAACACAGAGAGTTGAGTTGATGCCAAAGAGCTCCATTTTGGTCTCATCTGACCACAACACTTTCACCCAGTTGTCCTCTGAATAATTCAGATGTTCATTGGCAAACTTCAGACGGGCATGTATATGTGCTTTCTTGAGCAGGGGGACCTTGCGGGCGCTGCAGGATTTCAGTCCTTCACGGCGTAGTGTGTTACCAATTGTTTTCTTGGTGACTATGGTCCCAGCTGCCTTGAGATCATTGACAAGATCCTCCCGTGTAGTTCTGGGCTGATTCCTCACCGTTCTCATGATCATTGCAACTCCACGAGGTGAGATCTTGCATGGAGCCCCAGGCCGAGGGAGATTGACAGTTCTTTTGTGTTTCTTCCATTTGCGAATAATCGCACCAACTGTTGTCACCTTCTCACCAAGCTGCTTGGCGATGGTCTTGTAGCCCATTCCAGCCTTGTGTAGGTCTACAATCTTGTCCCTGACATCCTTGGAGAGCTCTTTGGTCTTGGCCATGGTGGAGAGTTTGGAATCTGATTGATTGATTGCTTCTGTGGACAGGTGTCTTTTATACAGGTAACAAACTGAGATTAGGAGCACTCCCTTTAAGAGTGTGCTCCTAATCTCAGCTCGTTACCTGTATAAAAGACACCTGGGAGCCAGAAATCTTTCTGATTGAGTGGGGGTCAAATACTTATTTCCCTCATTAAAATGCTAATCAATTTATAACATTTTTGACATTGTCACGTCCTGACCAGTAAAAGGGGTTATTTGTTATTGTAGTTTAGTCAGGGCATGGCAGGGGGTGTTTTTCTGTGTGTTTTGGGGTTTTGGGGTTACATTCTATGTCCTTTTTTCTATGTTTGGTATTTCTTTGTTTTGGCCTGGTATGGCTCTCAATTAGGGACAGCTGTACATCGTTGTCGCTGATTTGGAGCCATACTTAGGTAGCCTGTTTTCCTTTGGATTTTGTGGGTAGTTTATTTCTGTTTAGTTATCTTACCTGACGGAACTGTTTTGCTGCCGTCTTTTGTTTATTTGTAAAGTGTTCAATTTCTCCATTAAATTACAAAGATGAGCACTAACTACGCTGCGCCTTGGTCTACTCCAACAGCCATTACAGACATGCGTTTTTCTGGATTTCTTTTGTTGTTATTCTGTCTCTCACTGTTCAAATAAACCTACCATTAAAATGATAGACTGATCATTTCTTTGTCAGTGTGCAAACGTACAAAATCAGCAGGGGATCAAATACTTTTTTTCCCCTCACTGTAGGTATCACCACACACCACACTGAAAACGTATACTGGAAGCACGCACCCTAGACGTAGTTTGTGGGGTGAAACTGTTGGAACCTTTGGGTTCGATAAGTAATTTAAACCAAGTGAGACTGGTATGAGGGGGGATTTTCCAAATGGGTTGCAGAAATGTTAGGAAAGGCATTACTGACATAGCGGTAGGGGAATGGCACACCATATCTGCTGTCCAACATTTAGATCAAGCTCTGTTAGATGAGGATGAGGATAACTTTGAAGCAAGGCATGCTGGGTGTTTATTCCTGGCCCAAAATCTTAAAGACCAAATGATAGAGGACATTCAAGTCCTGCAGATGGGAAAGGTGTCGGACTGGGTCAGACAGCAGCTGGCGAGTTTACTCACCGGACAGCTAGATAGTTCTAATATTAAAATACACCTCTGGTTGATTGCCATAGATACTGCATGCCTGTGGGAATAGAATGTTGCCTTTAACAGTAGTCTGGCCACAGTTTGAGAAAATTAATGTTACAAAGGTGAATTGATTCCAATCTATGGGAATGTACCAAGATGACAATGTTGGGTCAAGGGGGCTTCTGGGTGAAGGCCCAAGAGCCTCGAGTTTTCCGCTTCTGACTGTTGTGCTGAGGAGAGAAAATGGGTCATTTGCTCATGCTTTTCCAAGCGTTCTTTCTCTCTTAATAGGTCAGCAGTCAGGAGCATGGCAAGTCTCAGAGACACAGTGGTGTGTGTGATTCATGAAGGAATATCAAGGACTGCTTTGCCAGGTTCGCACCTGAACTTATCTTGTGCAACTGGGCGGAACACATCCCTCATGTCCAAGCTTTACAGTTGCAAGCAGCTTGGTGGAGTGACGATTTGATGATAGAAGAAAGGGAACATGATTTATTCAAGATGGCGGAGTATGAGGAAGTGTACATTTACCTCAGGAGGAATCGATGCAGGCCTTGGGGCATGTAGTTATGGCACAGGGAATAGCTACCGTACAGTGGTGTAAAGTACTTAAGTAAAAAATAGTTAAGTCGTTTATTGGGGGTATCTGTACTTTACTATTTATATTTTCTAAACTTTTACTTTCACTTCACTACGTTCTTAAAGGAAATAATGTACTTTTTACTCCATACATTTTACGTGACACCTAAAAGTACTCGTTACATTTTGAATAGTTAGCAGGACAGGAAAATTGTCTAATTCACGCACTTATCAAGAGAACATCCCTGGTCATCCCTACTGTCTCTGATCTGGAGGACTCACTAAACAGAGAACATCCCTGGTCCTCCCTACTGTCTCTGATCTGGAGGACTCACTAAACAGAGAACATCCCTGGTTATCCCTACTGTCTCTGATCTGGTGGACTCACTAAACAGAGAACATCCCTGGTCATCCCTACTGTCTCTGATCTGGTGGACTCACTAAACAGAGAACATCCCTGGTCATCCCTACTGTCTCTGATCTGGTGGACTCACTAAACACAAATGCATCTTTTGTAAATGATGTCTGAGTGTTGGAGATTGCCCCTGGCTATCCATACATTTTTAAAAAATATAAGAAAATGGTGCTGCCTGCTTTGGTTAATAGAAGGAATTAGATTTTTTAAAATGTTTTACTATATTTTAGCAATTACATTTGCTTTTGATACTTTAGTATATTTGGAACCAAATACGTTTAGACTTTACTCAAGTAGTATTTTACTGGGTGACTTTAACTTTTACTTGAGTAACTTTCTATTAAGGTATCTTTACTTTTACTCAAGTATGACAATTAGGTACTTTTTCCAGCACTGCCAGCGTGTTAGAAGCTTATAGACCTCTGAAGAAAGCAGGGAAGTTGTATCAGTGGGAAAGATGGGTTCTTTTGGGGGTAATGTCAGTGTCTAATCTTAGTTCAGGGTTCTTTTGGGAGATATGGCAGGTTTAATGTTAGTTCCAGGGGGGGTTTGTGCTGTTCCAGATGAGGAGGTTGACAAGGAAAGTTAGAAAATGTCCTAATGGAAGGATGAATGGAGTAAAGGTACTGGTACTGTGGCTAGTGAAGAATGGTGGACAGGGATATATGATATGTAGTCAGGCAGAAACATTTATTTATTATTATTTTACCAGCTAAGTTGACTGAGTACACATCCTCATTTACAGCAACGACCTGGGGAATAGTTACAGGGGAGAGGAGTGAGGATGATTAGGTGACCGTGATGTTTTGATACATAACATGGACAGCAGTCATTCATATACTGAAGTTTTATTAGAATGGTTGTTGTTTTTTGTTGATTTTTTGTTGAGGGACTGAAAAAAAAACGAGATTTGAACCTACAGTACATACTTTCTGAAGGCACTTATAACCCAATATATACCCAATATATTTATCCAGTTTAATCGTATACTGAACAAAAAAATATAAACGCAACATGCAACGATTTCAAAGATTTTACCGAGTTACAGTTCATATAAGGAAATCAGTCAGTTGAAATCAGTGGTCACAGAAACCTTTAAAAAAAGGTAGGGCGTGGATCTGATCTGAAAACCAGTGAGTATCTGGTGTGACCACTATTTGCCTCATGCAGCGTGACACATCTCCTTCGCATAGAGTTGATCAGCCTGTTGATTGTCGTCTGTGGATTGTTGTCCCACTCCTCTTCAATGGCTGTGCGAAGTTGCTGGATATTGGCGGGAACTGGAACACGCTGTCGTACACGTCGATCCAGAGCATCCCAAACATGCTCAATGGGTGACATGTCTGGTGAGTATGCAAGCCGTGGAAGAACTGGGACATTTTCAGCTTCCAGGAATTGTGAGCAGATCCTTGTGACATGGGGCAGTGCATTATCATGCTGAAACATGAGGTGATGGCGGCATATTAAAAAAAAATATATATTATTATTTTATTTTTCATTAACTCATCCCCCCCTCTTCAGAGGACACATATCTTTTCTGGGTTTTTTTTTACAGCTTTTCTGCAACATACACATTTTACCTACATTTTACATACTGTACATGGTACTTTTATATTAAGCAATCACTTAACAATAACACATTACCTGTCACGTCCTGACCAGTAAAGGGGTTATTTGTTATTGTAGTTTGGTCAGGACGTGGCAGGGGTGTGTTTGTTTTGTGTTGTCGGGGTTTGTTGGGCAATGTTCTATGTTAGTATATTTCTATGTTAGTTCTAGTATGTCTATTTCTGTGGTGTTTATTGGGTTGACCTTCAATTGGAAGCAGCTGCTCCTCATTGCTTCTAATTGAAGGTCCTATTTAAGAGGGGTGTTTTTTTTCTATGGGATTTGTGGGTAGTTGTTTCCTGTTTAGTGTTCGTGCACCTGACGGGACTGTTTAGTGGCGATTGTTGTTTTTGTATACGTGTTTCTTTTGTTTTCCTTCTTTAATAAAATAAGAAGATGAGTTTACACGTTCCCGCTGCGTTTTGGTCCAATCCCTACGATGCCCGTGACATTCCCATACATTTTCGATAGCTGCATACGTGACATATCTCCTCTGTTTCTATTCATAAAATCATTAATAAATCTAATAAAAAAATTTTTTTTTTTAATCCAGAAATTTTTATTTTTATTTTTATTAAATCAGTATATTTGAGTTTAACCAGAACATTTGTCGTAATATTTGTTCTATTTTTTCTGGAGGATAAAACTGAGATTGCAACCAACTTTGTACGGCTTGTTTAAGAAAGGGTGATACTTTAAACAACATTTAATTATTATTTAACTAGGCAAGTCAGTTAAGAACAAATTCTTATTTTCAATGACAGCCTAGGAACAGTGGGTTAACTGCCTTGTTCAGGGGCAGAACAACAGATTTGTACCTTGGGGATTTAGAACTTGCAACCTTTCGGTTACTAGCCCAACACTCTAACCACTAGGCTACCCTGCCACCCCAATTAGTTGGAAATGAGAAGTTGTGATCTGTATAAAGGCAAAAGGCTGAGCTTTTCTTAATAATCTACTGGAGAACTATTTTGGGGTTTAAGTATAACTTATGTATGAGTGATGCTTTAAGTGAGAGGTTTAAAGCTTTAATATTTAATAATTTTTGCCCCCCAAACTCCTATTCATTATATGAATAGGCACTTTTAATTTTGTCTGGCTTAGCATACCAAATAAAATTACATATTTTTTGCTCATATGATGTTTTTTTTTTAAACGAGTCGTCTGGAGTAGGCAGCGCCATTAGTAAGTAAGTCAACTGTGATAGGACCATTAGTAAGTAAGTAAACTGTGATAGGACCATTAGTAAGTAAGTCAACTGTGATAGGACCATTAGTAAGTAAGTCAACTGTGATAGGACCAAAGAGTTAATCAATGTGATTTTTCCATAAATAGACAAGTATTTTCCTCTCCATGGTTGCAGAATCTTATCTATTTTTGCAAACTTTCTATTGAAATTGACTGTGGTAAGTTTATTTATGTCTACTTCACCATCCGCCCATTTTATTGGTAAACAAGGTAGTGTAAACAGTGTATTTTTTTAACCATCCAATACTTAATATGGTGCACTTGTCATAATTAGGTTTTAGTCCAGAGAGGCTAGAAAAGTGATCAACATCTTCAATGAGACTGTGCAGGGATCCAGATTGCAGACTTAAGAAAAAACTTGAGTCATCGGCATACACACTTCTGTTTTCTAACCACTTGACGTTCTTGGAGGATCTAATTTTAATAGCTAGCATTTCAATGGCCATAATAAATAGCTATGGAGACAACAGACAGCCTTGTTTTACTCTTAAAAGCTGAATACGTTCTGAGAAGTAAATATTATTTACTATGTTACATCAGGGGTTGCTGTACATAACTTTAACACATTGTATAAGATATTCACGAAAATTAATGTAATTTATATATAAATTCTTTGTCGTACTTTATCAAACGCCTTTTCAAAATCTGCTAAGAAGACTGGCAGATGAATTGCATGACACAGGACCTCAGGATATTATCGCGGTATCTCTGTGCATTCAAATTGACATCGATAAAATGCAATTGTGTTCGTTGTCCGTGGCTTATGCCTGCCCCATACCATAACCCCAACACTACCATGGGGCACTCTGTTCACAGTGTTGACTACAGCAAACCGCTTTCCCACACAACGCCATACAAGAACGTGGCCTGCGCTTGTAAGGCCGGTTGGACGTACTGCCAAATTCTCTAAAATGATGTTGGAGGCGGCTTATGGTAGAGAAATTAACATTCAATTCTCTGGCAACAGCTCTGGTGGACATTCCCGCTGTCAGCATGCCAATTGCACGCACCCTCAAAGCGTGGCAAAGGAGAAATGCTCACTAACAGGGATGTAAACAAATTTGTGATGAAAGATGAAGAGAAATAATCTTTTTGACATTATTGTTTCCTTACCCTGTAAGCATTCAATGGACAAGGTACTGTATGACAGCAACCCATGCTTTGGTTTTATTGACTACTGTTTCAAATGCAAACTTTTCAGCATTTGTTGCACAAATCGAATATTTTTATATATATATAAATATTCGATTTGTGCAACAAATGCTGAAAAGTTAGCAGTCATTGCAACTCATTGGTCCTATATATATATATATATATATATATATATATACATATATATATATATATATTCAATTTATATATATATATATATATATTAACATTTTCACGCTTCATGTCTAAATCCTCCTAAAGTATCAAAACATGTATTGTATCACTCAATGATTTTACTTATAGATGGTTTGGATATGAAGTGCGAAAATGCTAATATGGGTACCATTGACTTGCATTGGATTTGTGCGGAAAATGCAAAAAAGTTAGCATTTGAAACAATGGCCAGGTAAACCCAAAACCAAAGCATAGGTTGCTGTTATACCTTGTCCATAAACTGCTTACAGGGTACCAGACCCAATATGACATTTTGTAATTTGGTTGAACTATCCCTTTAACATTGAGCGGGGCATTCTTAAAAATCACAGAACAGCAGGAACAGCACCATCTAGTGGTCAGAACCTGGTAATATCAGGATATAGGACGGAACGATAACCTAACAACTTCAATAACAAAATTATTTGAACAGGGGGGAAAAAAAACATCACCAAATTCACTGAGAATACATTACATAGGATGATGAAACAATACTCTGAGCCCCTACACCCTACTACAATATACTGCTTGTTGGGGTGAGGGGTGAGGTGTAGGTGGTCCAATCCTTTGAATTCCTCATGTCTAACTCATTGTTAGAAACAAGTTCGGTCCAAATCGTATGTTAGGTACTATATTTATTGAATATTATATGAATCCTGTAAATGTAAATGGCCTCTCTTTCTCTCTCTCTCTCTCTCTCTATCTCTCTCCCACCCCCTCTCTCTCTCTCCCCCTCTCACTCTCTCTCCCCTCTCTCTCTCTCTCTCTCCTTCCTACACTCTATCAGGCCCCAACACAACTATCTCCCCTGAATGAATGAATCCAGTCTATCAGGCCACAACACACCTCTCATTTATGAGAAGGTTTAAGGAAGGCGAGTGAGTCTTAGGAAATGATACACACTGCACCCCAAAATGGCACCCTATTCCCTATATAGTGCACTATGGGCCCTGGTCAAAAGTAGTGCATTATATATGGGGAAGGGTGCCATTTGCGTCACAGACAGACTGTGTTTATGACATCTTCCGTGTGTTATATCAGATACCATGTGGGGAAGAGATAGTGTCCTGTCGTCACTGAGGGAATCTGTCTTCATTCTTTCTCTTTATCTCTGTGACAAGCTGACAGTGATATTTTGGGACCTGAGACACATCTCCTGATAATTGGTTCCCGTCACCCGTCACCTGAGGGGAGAGTGTGAGCCGTTCGTCTGACACTTCCGTCACCTGTCACCTCTACAGGTAAGCTAAAGACCAGCCTCAGCCTGTCAGCTGGGACTAATGTCCATTATCTGGGTCCGTACCAAATGGCGCCCGCTTCCCTTTATAGTGCACTACTTTGACCAGAGCCATATGGCCCTTATTCCCTGTATAGTGCACTACTTTGACCAGAGCCATATGGCCCTTAATCCCTTTATAGTGCACTACTTTGACCAGAGCCATATGGCCCTTAATCCCTTTATAGTGCACTACTTTGACCAGAGCCATATGGCCCTTAATCCCTTTATAGTGCACTACTTTGACCAGAGCCATATGGCCCTTAATCCCTTTATAGTGCACTACTTTGACCAGAACCATATGGCCCTTATTCCCTGTATAGTGCACTACTTTGACCAGAGCCATATGGCCCTTATTCCCTGTATAGTGCACTACTTTGACCAGAGCCATATGGCCCTTATTCCCTGTATAGTGCACTACTTTGACCAGAGCCATATGGCCCTTATTCCCTTTATAGTGCACTACGTTTCACCAGAGTCTTACGGGCCCTGGTCAAGAGGGCTCAAAAGTAGTGCACTACATAAGGAATATGGTGCCATCTGTCACCTCTGTTACGTATTCTGGTACTGGAGGTTAAAGGTCGGGAGAACGTCGGGAGAAGGTCGGGAGAAACAAACATCTATTGGTTTGTAGCTCGCCTGTCAGTGTATTGTCATTGGAGTCTTTTGTTGACCAGTGTGACTGACTGAGGGGTTTGGACCTAGCTCTTCTCTGTGCTTAAAGACTGTGTTAGCCCACTGAGTTAAAGCCTGAGGTGTATCTCAGGGACCTAACGCAAGTCTTCAGCTCTCAGGCAAGGTTACTCATCTGTAGTAGCAATTAGAGGGCTGTTGATCCTTTCCTGTGATCCTTACAGTTCACTATATATGTTAGAGATCAGCTGATAAACTTTACAATTTATTATATATGTTAGAGATCAGCTGAAACACTTTACAGTTTAGTATATATGTTGAAGATAAGCTGTTAAACTTTACAGTTCATTATATATGTTAGAGATTACTGGATAAACTTTACAGTTCATTATATATGTTGAAGCTGAGATGATAAACTTTACAGTTCAGTATATATGTTGAAAATCAGCTGATAAACGTTACAGTTTAGTATATATGTTGAAAATCAGCTGATAAACTTTACAGCTCATTATATTTGTTGAAGACCCGCTGATAAACTTTACAGTTCATTATATATGTTAGAGATCAGAGGATAAACTTTACAGTTCATTATATATGTTAGAGATCAGTGGATAAACTTTACAGTCCAGTATATATGTTAGAGATCAGCTGATGAACTTTAGAGTTCAGTATGTTGAAGATCAGCTGATAAACTTTAGAGTTCAGTATGTTGAAGATCAGCTGATGAACTTTAGAGTTCAGTATGTTGAAGATCAGCTGATGAACTTTAGAGTTCAGTATGTTGAAGATCAGCTCATGGCTAAAGGTTGTGTTGATCCTTTCCACAGATCCTTACAGTTCATTATAACGCGGTGTTCTGTGGTATTAGGAGATGGCTCGGAGTAGAGGATATATGTTGTAATACATTTACATTTTAGTCATTTAGCAGACCCTTTTATCCAGAGTGATATAAATCAAATCAAACTTTATTTGCCACATGCGCCGAATACAACAAGTGTAGACTTTACCATGAAATGCTTACTTACAAGCCCTTAACCAACAGTGCAGTTCAAGAAGAAGAAAATATTTACCAAGTAGACTAAAATAAAAAGTAATAATAAAAAGTAACACAATAAGAATAACAATAATGAGGCCATATACAGAGGGCACCGGTACCGAGTCAGTGTGCGGGGGTACAGGATAGTTAAGATAATATGTAGGTGGCGGCGAAGTGACTATGCATAGGTAACAAACAAACAGCGAGTAGCAGCAATGTACATGAGGGAGAGTGGGGTCAATGTAAATTGTCCGGTGGCGATTTTTATGAATTGTTCAGCCTTTTGGTCCTAGACTTGGCGCTCCGGTACCGCTTGCCGTGCGATAGCAGCGAAAACAGTCTATAACTTGGGTGACTGGAGTCTCTGACAATTTTCTGGGCTTTCCTCTGACACCACCTATTATATAGGTGTGAATGCTTCAGTGTTGCTTACCTCAAAGCGAGTATAAAAGGTAGACTCGCGTCACTGGGAAGCTCGCGTCTGGGTTTCCCTTTGTAGTCCGTAATAGTTTTCAAGCCCTGCCACATCCAACGAGAGTCAGAGCCGGTGTAGTAGGATTCAATCTTAATCCTGTATTGACGCTTTGCTGGTTTGATGGTTCATCTGAGGGCATAGCGGGATTTCTTATTAGCGTCCGGTTTAGTCTCCCGCTCCTTGAAAGCAGCAGCTCTAGCCTTTAGCTTGATGCGGATGTTGCCTGTAATCCATGGCTTCTGGTTGGGATATGTACGTACAGTCACTGTGGGGACGACGTCATCGATGCACTTATTGATGAAGCCGATGACTGAAGCCGTATTCTTCAATGCCTTTGGATGAATCCTGGAACAAATTCCAGTCTGTGCTGCAAAACAGTCCTGTAGTGTAGCATCCGCGTCATCTGACCACTTCTGTATTGAGCGAGACACTGGTACTTCCTGCACACATACACACACACACACATATGCGCGCGCAAACAGACGGACACACACACACACGCACGAACAGACGGACACACACACACACACATCACAAATTGGCTTCAGCAGACAGCCCGGCAGACAGGAGCTGGCAGGTGTGATTGGCGTATGGTGTAGTTGTGATTGATGGGCTCTAGTAAAAGCCACACCTGCAGGAGCTAGACGTCTTGTGGGTGAGTCCCAAATGGAACCCTATTCCCGTATTTGTAGGGCACTACTTTTGACCAAGGCCCATAGGATCCTGTTCAAACGTAGTGCACTATATAGGGTCTAGGGGTGCCATTTGGGATGCATCCCTTGTTAATACTTATGATCCCAATAAAGAGTTCAGCACTCTTTAACAAGATTGACACAAATGCTATGAGACACTATACGGTGCATTCACAAAGCATTCAGATCCCTTGGGTTTTACACGTTTTGTTACGTTACAAAACGTATTCTCATAAAATAGACACACTATTACCCCCATAATGACATTAGCTAACAAAAGTATTACGTTTTCAAGTATAAGTATTCAGATCCTTTGCTATGAGACTTTGAAATTGAGCTCAGTTGCATCCTGTTTCCATTTGATCATCGTTGAGATGTTTCTACAACTTGATTGGAGTCCACCTGTGGTAAGGGCCTTGGTCAGGGAGGTGACCGAGAACCCGATGGTTACTCTGACAGACCTCTCGAGTTCCTCTGTGGAGATGGGAGAACCTTCCAGAAAGACAACCATCTCTGCAGCACTCCAACAATCAGGCCTTTATTGTTGAGTGGCCAGACGGAAGCCACTCCTCAGTAAAAGGCAGATTACTGCCCGCTTGGAGTTTGTGACAGTGAGTTTGCCAAAAGGCACCAAAGGACTCTCAGACCATGAGAAACAAGATTCTCTTGTCTGATGAAACCAAGATTGAACTCTTTGGCCTGAATGCCAAGTGTCACATTTGGAGGAAACCTGGCACCATCCCTACGGTGAAGCATGGTGGTGGCAGCATCATGGGATGTTTTTCAGCGACAGGGACTAGCAGACCAGCGAGGTTCGAGGGAAAGATGAACAGAGCAAAGTACAGAGAGATCCTTGATGAAAAGCTGCTCCAGAGCGCTCAGGACCTCAGACTGGGGTGAAAGTTCATCTTCTAACAGGACAATGACCTTAAGCACACAGCCAAGACAACGCAGGAGTGGCTTCGGGACAAGTATCTGAATGTCCTTGAGTGGCCAAGCCAGAGCCCGGACTTGAACCTGATCTAACATCTCTGGAGAGACCTGAAAATAGCTGTGCAGCGACGCTCCCCATCCAACCTGACAGAGCTTGAGAGGATCTGCAGAGAAGAATGGGTGAAACTCCCCAAATACAGGTGTGCCAAGCTTGTAGTGTCTTACCCAAGAAGACTCAAGACTGTAATCACTGTCAAAGGTGCTTCAACAAAGTACTAAGTAAAGGGTCTGAATACTTATGTAAATGTGATATTTCAGTTTTTAATTTTTAATAAATCCGCAAAAATGTAAATAACCTGTTTTTGCTTTGTCATTATGGGGTATTGTGTGTAGATTGATGAGGGGGATAAATGATCCATTTTAGATTAAGGCTGAAACGTAAGAAAATGTGGAAAAAGTCAAGGGGACTTTCCGAATGCACTGCATAACGTGATATAGCGTTTGGACAGTCTCTATAGTGGTTTATATCCCATTAGGAAATTCTGCCAGTCTCTATAGTGGTTTATATCCCATTAGGAAATTCTGCCAGTCTCTATAGTGGTTTATATCCCATTAGAAAATTATGCCCGTCTCTATAGTGGTTTATATCCCATTAGGAAATTCTGCTACTCTCCGTATTACTTTACAAGGGGAATTCTGCCAGTCTCTATAGTGGTTTACAGGGGGAATTCTAACAGTCTCTATAGTGGTTTATAGGGGGAATTCTGCCAGTCTCTATAGTGGTTTACAGGGGGAATTCTGCCAGTCTCTATAGTGGTTTATAGGGGGAATTCTGCCAGTCTCTATAGTGGTTTATAGGGGGAATTCTGTCAGTCTCTATAGTGGTTTATAGGGGAATTCTGCCAGTCTCTATAGTGGTTTACAGGGGAATTCTGCCAGTCTCTATAGTGGTTTATAGGGAGATTCTGCCAGTCTCTATAGTGGATTATAGGTGGATTCTGCCAGTCTCTATAGTGGATTATAGGGGGATTCTGCCAGTCTCTATAGTGGTTTATAGGGGGAATTCTGCCAGTCTCTATAGTGGTTTACAGGGGAATTCTGCCAGTCTCTATAGTGGTTTACAGGGGGAATTCTGCCAGTCTCTATAGTGGTTTATAGTGGAATTCTGCCAGTCTCTATAGGGTTTATAGGGGAATTCTGCCAGTCTCTATAGTGGTTTATAGGGGGAATTCTGCCAGTCTCTATAGTGGTTATAAGGGGGAATTCTGACAGTCTCTATAGTGGTTATAAGGGGGAATTCTTCCGGTATCTATGTTTACAGGGGGAATTCTGCCAGTCTCTATAGTGGTTTATAGGGGGAATTCTGCCAGTCTCTATAGTGGTTATAAGGGGGAATTCTGACAGTCTCTATAGTGTTTATAAGGGGGAATTCTTCCGGAATCTATGTTTAAAGGGGGAATTCTGCCAGTCTCTATAGTGGTTTATAGGGGAATTCTGCCAGTCTCTATAGTGGTTTATAGGGGAATTCTGCCAGTCTCTATAGGGTTTATAGGGGAATTCTGCCAGTCTCTATTGTGGTTTATAGGGGAAATTCTGCCAGTCTCTATGGTGGTTTATAGGGGAATTCTGCCAGTCTCTATAGTGGTTTATAGGGGAATTCTGCCAGTCTCTATAGTGGTTTATAGGGGGAATTCTGCCAGTCTCTATGGTGGTTTATAGGGGAATTCTGCCAGTCTCTATAGTGGTTTACAGGGGAATTCTGCCAGTCTCTATAGTGGTTTATAGGGAGATTCTGCCAGTCTCCATAGTGGTTAAAGGGGGAATTCTGCCAGTCTCTATAGTGGTTTAAAGGGGGAGTTCTGCCAGTCTCTATAGTGGTTTATAGGGGAATTCTGCCAGTCTCTATAGTGGTTTACAGGGGAATTCTGCTAGTCTCTATAGTGGTTAAAGGGGGAATTCTGCCAGTCTCTATAGTGGTTTAAAGGGGGAGTTCTGCCAGTCTCTATAGTGGTTTATAGGGGAATTCTGCCAGTCTCTATAGTGGTTTACAGGGGAATTCTGCCAGTCTCTATAGTGGTTTATAGGGAGATTCTGCCAGTCTCTATAGTGGATTATAGGGGGATTCTGCCAGTCTCTATAGTGGATTATAGGGGGATTCTGCCAGTCTCTATAGTGGTTTATAGGGGGAATTCTGCCAGTCTCTATAGTGGTTTATAGGGAGATTCTGCCAGTCTCTATAGTGGTTTATAGGGGAGTTCTGCCAGTCTCTATAGTGGTTTATAGGGGAATTCTGCCAGTCTCTATAGTGGTTTATAGGGGAATTCTGCCAGTCTCTATAGTGGTTATAGGGGAATTCTGCCAGTCTCTATAGTGGTTTATAGGGGGAGTTCTGCCAGTCTCTATAGGGGTTAAAGGGGGAGATTCTGCCAGTCTCTATAGTGGTTAAAGGGGGAGATTCTGCCAGTCTCTATAGTGGTTTATAGGGGGATTTCTGCCAGTCTCTATAGTGGTTTATAGGGGAATTCTGCCAGTCTCTATAGTGGTTAAAGGGGGAGTTCTGCCAGTCTCTATAGTGGTTTACAGGGGAATTCTGCCAGTCTCTATAGTGGTTTATAGGGGAGTTCTGCCAGTCTCTATAGTGGTTTACAGGGGAATTCTGCCAGTCTCTATAGTGGTTTATAGGGAGATTCTGCCAGTCTCTATAGTGGTTAAAGGGGGAATTCTACCAGTCTCTATAGTGGTTAAAGGGGTTCTGCCAGTCTCTATTGTGGTTTATAGGGGAATTCTGCCAGTCTCTATAGCGGTTTATAGGGAGATTCTGCCAGTCTCTATAGTGGTTTATAGGGGGATTCTGTCAGTCTCTATAGTGGATTATAGGGGAATTCTGCCAGTCTCTATAGTGGTTTATAGGGGGAATTCTGCCAGTCTCTATAGTGGTCTATAGGGAGATTCTGCCAGTCTCTATAGTGGTTTATAGAGGGAATTCTGCCAGTCTCTATAGTGGTTTATAGGGAGATTCTGCCAGTCTCTTTAGTGGTTTATAGGGGGAATTCTGCCAGTCTCTATAGGGTTTATAGGGGAATTCTGCCAGTCTCTATCGTGGTTAAAAGGGGGAATTCTGCCAGTCTCTATAGGGTTTATAGGGGAATTCTGCCAGTCTCTATAGTGGTTAAAAGGGGGAATTCTGCCAGTCTCTATAGTGGTTTACAGGGGAATTCTGCCAGTCTCTATAGTGGTTTATAGGGAGATTCTGCCAGTCTCCATAGTGGTTAAAGGGGGAATTCTGCCAGTCTCTATAGTGGTTTAAAGGGGGAGTTCTGCCAGTCTCTATAGTGGTTTATAGGGGGAATTCTGCCAGTCTCTATAGTGGTTTACAGGGGAATTCTGCCAGTCTCTATAGTGGTTAAAGGGGGAATTCTGCCAGTCTCTATAGTGGTTTATAGGGGGAGTTCTGCCAGTCTCTATAGTGGTTTATAGGGGAATTCTGCCAGTCTCTATAGTGGTTTACAGGGGAATTCTGCCAGTCTCTATAGTGGTTTATAGTGAGATTCTGCCAGTCTCTATAGTGGATTATAGGTGGATTCTGCCAGTCTCTATAGTGGATTATAGGGGGATTCTGCCAGTCTCTATAGTGGTTTATAGGGGGAATTCTGCCAGTCTCTATAGTGGTTTACAGGGGAATTCTGCCAGTCTCTATAGTGGTTTACAGGGGGAATTCTGCCAGTCTCTATAGTGGTTTATAGGGGGAATTCTGCCAGTCTCTATAGGGTTTTATAGGGGAATTCTGCCAGTCTCTATAGTGGTTTATAGGGGAATTCTGCCAGTCTCTATAGTGGTTTATAGGGGAATTCTGCCCGTCTCTATAGGGTTTATAGGGGAATTCTGCCAGTTTCTATAGTGGTTTATAGGGGGAATTCTGCCAGTCTCTATAGTGGTTATAAGGGGGAATTCTGACAGTCTCTATAGTGGTTATAAGGGGGAATTCTTCCGGTATCTATGTTTACAGGGGGAATTCTGCCAGTCTCTATAGTGGTTATAAGGGTGAATTCTTCCGGAATCTATGTTTATAGGGGGAATTCTGCCAGTCTCTATAGTGGTTCATAGGGGGAATTCTGCCAGTCTCTATGGTGGTTTATAGGGGAATTCTGCCAGTCTCTATAGGGTTTATAGGGGAATTCTGCCAGTCTCTATAGTGGTTTATAGGGGGAATTCTGCCAGTCACTATGGTGGTTTATAGGGGAATTCTGCCAGTCTCTATAGTGGTTTATAGGGGAATTCTGCCAGTCTCTATAGGGTTTATAGGGGAATTCTGCCAGTCTCTATAGTGGTTTATAGGGGAATTCTGCCAGTCTCTATAGTGGTTTATAGGGGAATTCTGCCAGTCTCTATAGTGGTTTATAGGGGGAATTCTGCTAGTCTCTATAGTGGTTTATAGGGGGAATTCTGCCAGTCTCTATGGTGGTTTATAGGGGAATTCTGCCAGTCTCTATAGTGGTTTATAGGGGAATTCTGCCAGTCTCTATAGTGGTTTATAGGGGGAATTCTGCCAGTCTCTATGGTGGTTTATAGGGGAATTCTGCCAGTCTCTATAGTGGTTTACAGGGGAATTCTGCCAGTCTCTATAGTGGTTTATAGGGAGATTCTGCCAGTCTCCATAGTGGTTAAAGGGGGAATTCTGCCAGTCTCTATAGTGGTTTAAAGGGGGAGTTCTGCCAGTCTCTATAGTGGTTTATAGGGGAATTCTGCCAGTCTCTATAGTGGTTTACAGGGGAATTCTGCCAGTCTCTATAGTGGTTAAAGGGGGAATTCTGCCAGTCTCTATAGTGGTTTAAAGGGGGAGTTCTGCCAGTCTCTATAGTGGTTTATAGGGGAATTCTGCCAGTCTCTATAGTGGTTTACAGGGGAATTCTGCCAGTCTCTATAGTGGTTTATAGGGAGATTCTGCCAGTCTCTATAGTGGATTATAGGGGGATTCTGCCAGTCTCTATAGTGGATTATAGGGGGATTCTGCCAGTCTCTATAGTGGTTTATAGGGGGAATTCTGCCAGTCTCTATAGTGGTTTATAGGGAGATTCTGCCAGTCTCTATAGTGGTTTATAGGGGAGTTCTGCCAGTCTCTATAGTGGTTTATAGGGGAATTCTGCCAGTCTCTATAGTGGTTTATAGGGGAATTCTGCCAGTCTCTATAGTGGTTATAGGGGAATTCTGCCAGTCTCTATAGTGGTTTATAGGGGGAGTTCTGCCAGTCTCTATAGGGGTTAAAGGGGGAGATTCTGCCAGTCTCTATAGTGGTTAAAGGGGGAGATTCTGCCAGTCTCTATAGTGGTTTATAGGGGGATTTCTGCCAGTCTCTATAGTGGTTTATAGGGGAATTCTGCCAGTCTCTATAGTGGTTAAAGGGGGAGTTCTGCCAGTCTCTATAGTGGTTTACAGGGGAATTCTGCCAGTCTCTATAGTGGTTTATAGGGGAGTTCTGCCAGTCTCTATAGTGGTTTACAGGGGAATTCTGCCAGTCTCTATAGTGGTTTATAGGGAGATTCTGCCAGTCTCTATAGTGGTTAAAGGGGGAATTCTACCAGTCTCTATAGTGGTTAAAGGGGTTCTGCCAGTCTCTATTGTGGTTTATAGGGAGATTCTGCCAGTCTCTATAGCGGTTTATAGGGAGATTCTGCCAGTCTCTATAGTGGTTTATAGGGGGATTCTGTCAGTCTCTATAGTGGATTATAGGGGAATTCTGCCAGTCTCTATAGTGGTTTATAGGGGGAATTCTGCCAGTCTCTATAGTGGTCTATAGGGAGATTCTGCCAGTCTCTATAGTGGTTTATAGAGGGAATTCTGCCAGTCTCTATAGTGGTTTATAGGGAGATTCTGCCAGTCTCTTTAGTGGTTTATAGGGGGAATTCTGCCAGTCTCTATAGGGTTTATAGGGGAATTCTGCCAGTCTCTATCGTGGTTAAAAGGGGGAATTCTGCCAGTCTCTATAGGGTTTATAGGGGAATTCTGCCAGTCTCTATAGTGGTTAAAAGGGGGAATTCTGCCAGTCTCTATAGTGGTTAAAAGGGGAAAATCTTCCAGAATCCAGGTGATTCTGCAACTTCAGGCACTTTGGCCGTGCAAACTTTCAGAAATTAAAACTTATTCAAACACCATTTTATCAGTATTGTATTTGTCTTTGAGTTGTCTAGAAACAATATCTGATAATGGCTGCTATCGTACTATTCAGGAATTTATATATAGCCATAGACAGCCATAGACAGCCATAGACAGCCATAGACAGCCATAGACAGCCATAGACAGCCATAGCAGCCATAGCAGCCATATACAGCCATAGACAGCCATAGACAGCCATAGACAGCCATAGGCAGCCATAGACAGCCATAGACAGCCATAGCAGCCATAGACAGCCATAGACAGCCATAGCAGCCATAGACAGCCATAGACAGCCATAGTAGCCATAGACAGCCATAGCAGCCATAGACAGCCATAGCAGCCATAGACAGCCATAGACAGCCATAGCAGCCATAGACAGCCATAGACAGCCATAGACAAAGCATTTCCATCATGTCATTAAACATCCCTTTTAGTTGAAAATGAAATATCATTCAATTGATTTATAACGGATTTCTTATACATATGTACATGAACTTGTATTGAATATTATCTTAAGTGATTTTTAAGGTTTTCCTAATATTAATAATTCAACACGACGCCTGAATGTATAAACTTGCCTTGGTGACAGCTGAAAACATTTATTTATCATGAAAAATATTTCCACCCAAACCTTTTTTTGTGAGATTATGATAAAAACCAAATGATTTCTAAAACAAATAAATGTATGTAAATTATACATAATATACTAATTTACCTCAAAAATGTAGGTTGTGATGGAAATGACATCTATGTAAATAAACATTTCATTAATATAAGACAAAGTCAGATTCCAAAACACTGAAACTATCACCTTTTCAACATGAGAACAATGAGAACAATGCCTTGTCCTTGACTACACTCAGATACTACAAATAGAAATTCTAGCACATATATATAGAGGGAAGAGTTCATTGAGAGCCACACATGTTTTATTTAATATATGATTTGATGCCCTGCTTTGTATGTACTGTATAGTGAGTTTCCAAGTGTATCTAAGGCTTAGAAAGAGAGCTAAGTTCCTCCCAGACCAAGGCATCCCGTTCCATGTGCCTTTTGGTTACTGGATGGAGCTCAGGGACAAGGCATCCAGCTCCATGTGCCTTTTGGTTACTGGATGGAGCTCAGGGACAAGGCATCCAGCTCCATGTGCCTTTTGGTTACTGGATGGAGCTCAGGGACAAGGCATCCAGCTCCATGTGCCTTTTGGTTACTGGATGGAGCTCAGGGACAAGGCATCCAGCTCCATGTGCCTTTTGGTTACTGGATGGAGCTCAGGGACAAGGCATCCAGCTCCATGTGCCTTTTGGTTACTGGATGGAGCTCAGGGACAAGGCATCCAGCTCCATGTGCCGTTTGGTTACTGGATGGAGCTCAGGGACAAGGCATCCAGCTCCATGTGCCTTTTGGTTACTGGATGGAGCTCAGGGACAAGGCATCCAGCTCCATGTGCCGTTTGGTTACTGGATGGAGCTCAGGGACAAGGCATCCAGCTCCATGTGCCGTTTGGTTACTGGATGGAGCTCAGGGACAAGGCATCCAGCTCCATGTGCCTTTTGGTTACTGGATGGAGCTCAGGGACAAGGCATCCAGCTCCATGTGCCTTTTGGTTACTGGATGGAGCTCAGGGACAAGGCATCCAGCTCCATGTGCCTTTTGGTTACTGGATGGAGCTCAGGGACAAGGCATCCAGCTCCATGTGCCGTTTGGTTACTGGATGGAGCTCAGGGACAAGTCCAAGCACATGCTGTGGTCGGTACCATATGATGTCGTCTCTCATTGGCCATTTACACAGGTAGTTCTCTGGCAAAGTCAATATGCACAATGATCTCCTCTTTCCCCAGATTCTCTTTTAATTCTCTCCGTTTGGAGTATTGGTGTCGAATGTTGTACACGTGTTTCCTCAACTTCTCTTTCAATCCTTTTGGAGAAGTCCTCCAGTAGAATCTGCAGTGTGCCACATACCTTTTCATTTACTGTCAAATGTACAGTTAACTTCTGCATGTTCCCCCTCTTTGTTTTTCCTTCTCGCTCTCTCTTCAGCTTTGTTTTTCCAGCTCAAACCACCATGTCTGCTCACCAGCATCAAAGTCAGATGTTTTAAGCTCTTTTGCTTGGCAAAGGAAGCACTCTCTATACATGCACTCTTTCTTCAGGTTCTCACAGTGCAAAGACTCAATAAGGTTCTGACAGCACAAAGACTCAATAAGGTTCTCACAGCACAAAGACTCAATAAGGTTCTCACAGCACAAAGACTCAATAAGGTTCTCACAGCACAAAGACTCAATAAGGTTCTCACAGCTCAAAGACTCAATAAGGTTCTCACAGCACAAAGACTCAATAAGGTTCTCACAGCACAAAGACTCAATAAGGTTCTCACAGCTCAAAGACTCAATAAGGTTCTGACAGCACAAAGACTCAATAAGGTTCTCACAGCACAAAGACTCAATAAGGTTCTCACAGCACAAAGACTCAATAAGGTTCTCACAGCTCAAAGACTCAATAAGGTTCTGACAGCACAAAGACTCAATAAGGTTCTCACAGCACAAAGACTCAATAAGGTTCTCACAGCACAAAGACTCAATAAGGTTCTCACAGCACAAAGACTCAATAAGGTTCTCACAGTGCAAAGACTCAATAAGGTTCTGACAGCACAAAGACTCAATAAGGTTCTCACAGCTCAAAGACTCAATAAGGTTCTCACAGATCAAAGACTCAATAAGGTTCTGACAGCACAAAGACTCAATAAGGTTCTCACAGCACAAAGACTCAATAAGGTTCTGACAGCGCAAATACTCAATAAGGTTCTCACAGCACAAAGACTCAATAAGGTTCTCACAGCACAAAGACTCAATAAGGTTCTCACAGCACAAAGACTCAATAAGGTTCTCACAGTGCAAAGACTCAATAAGGTTCTGACAGCACAAAGACTCAATAAGGTTCTCATTGTTGCTGCAGCTGATCACTTTGTGATGCTGTAGTTTGTCCACCATGAACTGGAGGTTGCCCTGGGTTTTGCAGAGACATGTGTCCCTATCCTGGACTGTTGCCCGGACAACCCAAAAAGGACATCTTTTGCAGAACACACAGTAGAAAATTTGAATTTCTGAATATTCTCTCTTAAACTTCTGATAAAGGTTCTGAATTGTGCCATTCAAGAAGCTCTTCTGCTTTTTCTTCTCGTTCCTCGTTAGTGTGTCCTTTTCCCCTGTTGTTGCTCTGCTGTTGTCATCACGTTCATAGAATCTAGTGATTTTCTCTTCTGTGGCAGTGCTAATTATGTTAACACAGATTTTTCCTGGAGTATTGAAGACTTGATGGCTTGTTTTCATTTGCCCTCTTTGCCTTTGCTGAAAATCCAAATTCTCTGTTCGTGGCTTTGACCAGGTCATACTTTCTCAGGATGTTGCCTCTGAGTATTTTTGAAGCCACTTGTTTGTCTTTGGCACTGCACATTTTCTTATACTTTTGTTTTAACTCTGCAATGATGGCATTTTAAAACAATAAAATCCTTCTCAAGTTCTTCGGAGTTCCCTTCATTTGCTGCTTTGTCTTTTGGGAATCTTGCCTGTCCATTTTGTCCATCAGTCGATCATACCTTTTTTTGGTATTTTTCAGCTTTCCGTAAAGCATTATCAAGTTTGACATTTGTCATGCTAAGATCTCTATATGCTTTTGAACGACCTCTTCCAACCTTTTTCCTTCCAGCAAGTATTTGACTTCTCATTCCTGTTGCAGACGATGAGGAAGGGGTATCAGGGTGTGCATCAGGGGCAGGTAAGTTAGGGGCAGGTATGTTAGCCTCATGTTCTGGTTGCAAGTGATCTGGTGACTGAGGTGGTGTGGTGCCTGATGGGTAGGTCTCCATCTGGTGACTGAGGTGGTGTGGTGCCTGATGGGTAGGTCTCCATCTGGTGGTGTGGTGCCTGATGGGTAGGTCTCCATCTGGTGACTGAGGTGGTGTGGTGCCTGATGGGTAGGTCTCCATCTGGTGACTGAGGTGGTGTGGTGCCTGATGGGTAGGTCTCCATCTGGTGAATGAGGTGGTGTGGTGCCTGATGGGTAGGTCTCCATCTGGTGAATGAGGTGGTGTGGTGCCTGATGGGTAGGTCTCCATCTGGTGACTGAGGTGGTGTGGTGCCTGATGGGTAGGTCTCCATCTGGTGACTGAGGTGGTGTGGTGCCTGATGGGTAGGTCTCCATCTGGTGAATGAGGTGGTGTGGTGCCTGATGGGTAGGTCTCCATCTGGTGACTGAGGTGGTGTGGTGCCTGATGGGTAGGTCTCCATCTGGTGACTGAGGTGGTGTGGTGCCTGATGGGTAGGTCTCCATCTGGTGACTGAGGGGGTGTGGTGCCTGATGGGTAGGTCTCCATCTGGTGACTGAGGTGGTGTGGTGCCTGATGGGTAGGTCTCCATCTGGTGAATGAGGTGGTGTGGTGCCTGATGGGTAGGTCTCCATCTGGTGAATGAGGTGGTGTGGTGCCTGATGGGTAGGTCTCCATCTGGTGACTGAGGTGGTGTGGTGCCTGATGGGTAGGTCTCCATCTGGTGAATGAGGTGGTGTGGTGCCTGATGGGTAGGTCTCCATCTGGTGACTGAGGTGGTATGGTGCCTGATGGGTAGGTCTCCATCTGGTGAATGAGGTGGTGTGGTGCCTGATGGGTAGGTCTCCATGAGGTGGTGTGGTGCCTGATGGGTAGGTCTCCATCTGGTGACTGAGGTGGTGTGGTGCCTGATGGGTAGGTCTCCATCTGGTGACTGAGGTGGTGTGGTGCCTGATGGGTAGGTCTCCATCTGGTGAATGAGGTGGTGTGGTGCCTGATGGGTAGGTCTCCATCTGGTGAATGAGGTGGTGTGGTGCCTGATGGGTAAAGTCTGTCTTCAATTCCGTTGGTTACATTTCCATTCCCTTCTCTTGTTTCTTTGTTCTCGCTTTGTAAGCTCAGAGATTTCACTTCTTCCTTCTCTGTTTTCTTCCAGTATCTCTCCCTGTCTGTTTCCAGATGTTTCTGGTATCGTATAGGATCATTTTTTAATTTTGTTTCTATAGTTCTGTGACCTCTGTGCTGTTTTATGTAGCATCTTCTAAAAGATAAAGACAAATGCTACTTAGTTTTAAATTTGTGCACACCTTGGAGCATTTTCTAGATTAAATTAATTTAAAACATGATCATATAAGCCTAAAGTAAAATAAAAAAATAAAAGTAAAGTGAAAATGAATAAGATAATGGATTTGTGTCATTTCCACCATTTTCTGTCATTTCCAACTACAATTAAGTGTGTGAAGGAAATGTCTGTGAGGAAAAGGACACCTCTACAGTTTCTGGAGAAAATTGACATTTTCACTTTACTTTTTATTTTATTTTTTACTTTAGGCTTATATGATCATGTTGAGCATGCTTTAGTTAGTATTACAGCTAGCATATCGTTTACACTAAATACAAATTATTCATGTTTTCTCATAGAAAAACATAGTAGAAGCTTAAAAGTCTGGGTCAGGGACAATGGCAAAATAGTGAAACTGAGGTATAAAATGCATCTAAAAAGTAGCTAAAATCCTTGATAGAGAGTTGTTTAAAAAAGTATGTGGTGATTCCAGTGTGAACTTATTAACATACAGGCACCACACCACCGTATTTCTTTACAGGGGGAATTCTGCCAGTCTCTATAGTGGTTTATAGGGGGAATTCTACCAGTCTCTATAGGGTTTATAGGGGGAATTCTGCCAGTCTCTATAGGGTTTATAGGGGAATTCAGCCAGTCTCCATAGGGTTTATAGGGGAATTCGGCCAGTCTCTATAGGGTTTATAGGGGAATTCAGCCAGTCTCTATAGGGTTTTATAGGGGGAATTCTGTCAGTCTCTATAGGGTTTTATAGGGGGAATTCTGCCAGTCTCCATAGTGGTTTATAGTGGAATTCTGCCAGTCTCCATAGGGTTTATAGGGGAATTCAGCCAGTCTCTATAGTGGTTTATAGGGGTAATTCTGCCAGTCTCCATAGTGGTTTATAGGGGAATTCTGCCAGTCTCTATAGGGTTTTATAGGGGGAATTCTGCCAGTCTCTATAGTGGTTTATAGGGGGAATTCTGCCAGTCTCTATAGTGGTTTTATAGGGGGAATTCAGCCTGTCTCTATAGGGTTTATAGGGGGAATTCTGCCAGTCTCTATAGGGTTTTATAGGGGGATTTCTGCCAGTCTCCATAGTGGTTTATAGTGGAATTCTGCCAGTCTCCATAGGGTTTATAGGGGAATTCAGCCAGTCTCTATAGTGGTTTATAGGGGTAATTCTGCCAGTCTCCATAGTGGTTTATAGGGGAATTCTGCCAGTCTCTATAGGGTTTTATAGGGGGAATTCTGCCAGTCTCTATAGTGGTTTATAGGGGGAATTCTGCCAGTCTCTATAGGGTTTTATAGGGGAATTCTGCCAGTCTCTATAGTGGTTTATAGGGGAATTCTGCCAGTCTCTATAGTGGTTTATAGGGGAATTCTGCCCGTCTCTATAGGGTTTATAGGGGAATTCTGCCAGTTTCTATAGTGGTTTATAGGGGGAATTCTGCCAGTCTCTATAGTGGTTATAAGGGGGAATTCTGACAGTCTCTATAGTGGTTATAAGGGGGAATTCTTCCGGTATCTATGTTTACAGGGGGAATTCTGCCAGTCTCTATAGTGGTTATAAGGGTGAATTCTTCCGGAATCTATGTTTATAGGGGGAATTCTGCCAGTCTCTATAGTGGTTCATAGGGGGAATTCTGCCAGTCTCTATGGTGGTTTATAGGGGAATTCTGCCAGTCTCTATAGGGTTTATAGGGGAATTCTGCCAGTCTCTATAGTGGTTTATAGGGGGAATTCTGCCAGTCTCTATGGTGGTTTATAGGGGAATTCTGCCAGTCTCTATAGGGTTTATAGGGGAATTCTGCCAGTCTCTATAGTGGTTTATAGGGGAATTCTGCCAGTCTCTATAGTGGTTTATAGGGGAATTCTGCCAGTCTCTATAGTGGTTTATAGGGGGAATTCTGCTAGTCTCTATAGTGGTTTATAGGGGGAATTCTGCCAGTCTCTATGGTGGTTTATAGGGGAATTCTGCCAGTCTCTATAGTGGTTTATAGGGGAATTCTGCCAGTCTCTATAGTGGTTTATAGGGGGAATTCTGCCAGTCTCTATGGTGGTTTATAGGGGAATTCTGCCAGTCTCTATAGTGGTTTACAGGGGAATTCTGCCAGTCTCTATAGTGGTTTATAGGGAGATTCTGCCAGTCTCCATAGTGGTTAAAGGGGGAATTCTGCCAGTCTCTATAGTGGTTTAAAGGGGGAGTTCTGCCAGTCTCTATAGTGGTTTATAGGGGAATTCTGCCAGTCTCTATAGTGGTTTACAGGGGAATTCTGCCAGTCTCTATAGTGGTTAAAGGGGGAATTCTGCCAGTCTCTATAGTGGTTTAAAGGGGGAGTTCTGCCAGTCTCTATAGTGGTTTATAGGGGAATTCTGCCAGTCTCTATAGTGGTTTACAGGGGAATTCTGCCAGTCTCTATAGTGGTTTATAGGGAGATTCTGCCAGTCTCTATAGTGGATTATAGGGGGATTCTGCCAGTCTCTATAGTGGATTATAGGGGGATTCTGCCAGTCTCTATAGTGGTTTATAGGGGGAATTCTGCCAGTCTCTATAGTGGTTTATAGGGAGATTCTGCCAGTCTCTATAGTGGTTTATAGGGGAGTTCTGCCAGTCTCTATAGTGGTTTATAGGGGAATTCTGCCAGTCTCTATAGTGGTTTATAGGGGAATTCTGCCAGTCTCTATAGTGGTTATAGGGGAATTCTGCCAGTCTCTATAGTGGTTTATAGGGGGAGTTCTGCCAGTCTCTATAGGGGTTAAAGGAGGAGATTCTGCCAGTCTCTATAGTGGTTAAAGGGGGAGATTCTGCCAGTCTCTATAGTGGTTTATAGGGGGATTTCTGCCAGTCTCTATAGTGGTTTATAGGGGAATTCTGCCAGTCTCTATAGTGGTTAAAGGGGGAGTTCTGCCAGTCTCTATAGTGGTTTACAGGGGAATTCTGCCAGTCTCTATAGTGGTTTATAGGGGAGTTCTGCCAGTCTCTATAGTGGTTTACAGGGGAATTCTGCCAGTCTCTATAGTGGTTTATAGGGAGATTCTGCCAGTCTCTATAGTGGTTAAAGGGGGAATTCTACCAGTCTCTATAGTGGTTAAAGGGGTTCTGCCAGTCTCTATTGTGGTTTATAGGGAGATTCTGCCAGTCTCTATAGCGGTTTATAGGGAGATTCTGCCAGTCTCTATAGTGGTTTATAGGGGGATTCTGTCAGTCTCTATAGTGGATTATAGGGGAATTCTGCCAGTCTCTATAGTGGTTTATAGGGGGAATTCTGCCAGTCTCTATAGTGGTCTATAGGGAGATTCTGCCAGTCTCTATAGTGGTTTATAGAGGGAATTCTGCCAGTCTCTATAGTGGTTTATAGGGAGATTCTGCCAGTCTCTTTAGTGGTTTATAGGGGGAATTCTGCCAGTCTCTATAGGGTTTATAGGGGAATTCTGCCAGTCTCTATCGTGGTTAAAAGGGGGAATTCTGCCAGTCTCTATAGGGTTTATAGGGGAATTCTGCCAGTCTCTATAGTGGTTAAAAGGGGGAATTCTGCCAGTCTCTATAGTGGTTTACAGGGGAATTCTGCCAGTCTCTATAGTGGTTTATAGGGAGATTCTGCCAGTCTCCATAGTGGTTAAAGGGGGAATTCTGCCAGTCTCTATAGTGGTTTAAAGGGGGAGTTCTGCCAGTCTCTATAGTGGTTTATAGGGGGAATTCTGCCAGTCTCTATAGTGGTTTACAGGGGAATTCTGCCAGTCTCTATAGTGGTTAAAGGGGGAATTCTGCCAGTCTCTATAGTGGTTTATAGGGGGAGTTCTGCCAGTCTCTATAGTGGTTTATAGGGGAATTCTGCCAGTCTCTATAGTGGTTTACAGGGGAATTCTGCCAGTCTCTATAGTGGTTTATAGTGAGATTCTGCCAGTCTCTATAGTGGATTATAGGTGGATTCTGCCAGTCTCTATAGTGGATTATAGGGGGATTCTGCCAGTCTCTATAGTGGTTTATAGGGGGAATTCTGCCAGTCTCTATAGTGGTTTACAGGGGAATTCTGCCAGTCTCTATAGTGGTTTACAGGGGGAATTCTGCCAGTCTCTATAGTGGTTTATAGGGGGAATTCTGCCAGTCTCTATAGGGTTTTATAGGGGAATTCTGCCAGTCTCTATAGTGGTTTATAGGGGAATTCTGCCAGTCTCTATAGTGGTTTATAGGGGAATTCTGCCCGTCTCTATAGGGTTTATAGGGGAATTCTGCCAGTTTCTATAGTGGTTTATTGGGGGAATTCTGCCAGTCTCTATAGTGGTTATAAGGGGGAATTCTGACAGTCTCTATAGTGGTTATAAGGGGGAATTCTTCCGGTATCTATGTTTACAGGGGGAATTCTGCCAGTCTCTATAGTGGTTATAAGGGTGAATTCTTCCGGAATCTATGTTTATAGGGGGAATTCTGCCAGTCTCTATAGTGGTTCATAGGGGGAATTCTGCCAGTCTCTATGGTGGTTTATAGGGGAATTCTGCCAGTCTCTATAGGGTTTATAGGGGAATTCTGCCAGTCTCTATAGTGGTTTATAGGGGGAATTCTGCCAGTCTCTATGGTGGTTTATAGGGGAATTCTGCCAGTCTCTATAGTGGTTTATAGGGGAATTCTGCCAGTCTCTATAGGGTTTATAGGGGAATTCTGCCAGTCTCTATAGTGGTTTATAGGGGAATTCTGCCAGTCTCTATAGTGGTTTATAGGGGAATTCTGCCAGTCTCTATAGTGGTTTATAGGGGGAATTCTGCTAGTCTCTATAGTGGTTTATAGGGGGAATTCTGCCAGTCTCTATGGTGGTTTATAGGGGAATTCTGCCAGTCTCTATAGTGGTTTATAGGGGAATTCTGCCAGTCTCTATAGTGGTTTATAGGGGGAATTCTGCCAGTCTCTATGGTGGTTTATAGGGGAATTCTGCCAGTCTCTATAGTGGTTTACAGGGGAATTCTGCCAGTCTCTATAGTGGTTTATAGGGAGATTCTGCCAGTCTCCATAGTGGTTAAAGGGGGAATTCTGCCAGTCTCTATAGTGGTTTAAAGGGGGAGTTCTGCCAGTCTCTATAGTGGTTTATAGGGGAATTCTGCCAGTCTCTATAGTGGTTTACAGGGGAATTCTGCCAGTCTCTATAGTGGTTAAAGGGGGAATTCTGCCAGTCTCTATAGTGGTTTAAAGGGGGAGTTCTGCCAGTCTCTATAGTGGTTTATAGGGGAATTCTGCCAGTCTCTATAGTGGTTTACAGGGGAATTCTGCCAGTCTCTATAGTGTAGTGGTTTATAGGGAGATTCTGCCAGTCTCTATAGTGGATTATAGGGGGATTCTGCCAGTCTCTATAGTGGATTATAGGGGGATTCTGCCAGTCTCTATAGTGGTTTATAGGGGGAATTCTGCCAGTCTCTATAGTGGTTTATAGGGAGATTCTGCCAGTCTCTATAGTGGTTTATAGGGGAGTTCTGCCAGTCTCTATAGTGGTTTATAGGGGAATTCTGCCAGTCTCTATAGTGGTTTATAGGGGAATTCTGCCAGTCTCTATAGTGGTTATAGGGGAATTCTGCCAGTCTCTATAGTGGTTTATAGGGGGAGTTCTGCCAGTCTCTATAGGGGTTAAAGGGGGAGATTCTGCCAGTCTCTATAGTGGTTAAAGGGGGAGATTCTGCCAGTCTCTATAGTGGTTTATAGGGGGATTTCTGCCAGTCTCTATAGTGGTTTATAGGGGAATTCTGCCAGTCTCTATAGTGGTTAAAGGGGGAGTTCTGCCAGTCTCTATAGTGGTTTACAGGGGAATTCTGCCAGTCTCTATAGTGGTTTATAGGGGAGTTCTGCCAGTCTCTATAGTGGTTTACAGGGGAATTCTGCCAGTCTCTATAGTGGTTTATAGGGAGATTCTGCCAGTCTCTATAGTGGTTAAAGGGGGAATTCTACCAGTCTCTATAGTGGTTAAAGGGGTTCTGCCAGTCTCTATTGTGGTTTATAGGGGAATTCTGCCAGTCTCTATAGCGGTTTATAGGGAGATTCTGCCAGTCTCTATAGTGGTTTATAGGGGGATTCTGTCAGTCTCTATAGTGGATTATAGGGGAATTCTGCCAGTCTCTATAGTGGTTTATAGGGGGAATTCTGCCAGTCTCTATAGTGGTCTATAGGGAGATTCTGCCAGTCTCTATAGTGGTTTATAGAGGGAATTCTGCCAGTCTCTATAGTGGTTTATAGGGAGATTCTGCCAGTCTCTTTAGTGGTTTATAGGGGGAATTCTGCCAGTCTCTATAGGGTTTATAGGGGAATTCTGCCAGTCTCTATCGTGGTTAAAAGGGGGAATTCTGCCAGTCTCTATAGGGTTTATAGGGGAATTCTGCCAGTCTCTATAGTGGTTAAAAGGGGGAATTCTGCCAGTCTCTATAGTGGTTTACAGGGGAATTCTGCCAGTCTCTATAGTGGTTTATAGGGAGATTCTGCCAGTCTCCATAGTGGTTAAAGGGGGAATTCTGCCAGTCTCTATAGTGGTTTAAAGGGGGAGTTCTGCCAGTCTCTATAGTGGTTTATAGGGGGAATTCTGCCAGTCTCTATAGTGGTTTACAGGGGAATTCTGCCAGTCTCTATAGTGGTTAAAGGGGGAATTCTGCCAGTCTCTATAGTGGTTTATAGGGGGAGTTCTGCCAGTCTCTATAGTGGTTTATAGGGGAATTCTGCCAGTCTCTATAGTGGTTTACAGGGGAATTCTGCCAGTCTCTATAGTGGTTTATAGTGAGATTCTGCCAGTCTCTATAGTGGATTATAGGGGGGTTCTGCCAGTCTCTATTGTGGTTTATAGGGAGATTCTGCCAGTCTCTATAGCGGTTTATAGGGAGATTCTGCCAGTCTCTATAGTGGTTTATAGGGGGATTCTGTCAGTCTCTATAGTGGATTATAGGGGAATTCTGCCAGTCTCTATAGTGGTTTATAGGGGGAATTCTGCCAGTCTCTATAGTGGTCTATAGGGAGATTCTGCCAGTCTCTATAGTGGTTTATAGAGGGAATTCTGCCAGTCTCTATAGTGGTTTATAGGGAGATTCTGCCAGTCTCTTTAGTGGTTTATAGGGGGAATTCTGCCAGTCTCTATAGGGTTTATAGGGGAATTCTGCCAGTCTCTATCGTGGTTAAAAGGGGGAATTCTGCCAGTCTCTATAGGGTTTATAGGGGAATTCTGCCAGTCTCTATAGTGGTTAAAAGGGGGAATTCTGCCAGTCTCTATAGTGGTTAAAAGGGGAAAATCTTCCAGAATCCAGGTGATTCTGCAACTTCAGGCACTTTGGCCGTGCAAACTTTCAGAAATTAAAACTTATTCAAACACCATTTTATCAGTATTGTATTTGTCTTTGAGTTGTCTAGAAACAATATCTGATAATGGCTGCTATCGTACTATTCAGGAATTTATATATAGCCATAGACAGCCATAGACAGCCATAGACAGCCATAGACAGCCATAGACAGCCATAGACAGCCATAGCAGCCATAGCAGCCATATACAGCCATAGACAGCCATAGACAGCCATAGACAGCCATAGGCAGCCATAGACAGCCATAGACAGCCATAGCAGCCATAGACAGCCATAGACAGCCATAGCAGCCATAGACAGCCATAGACAGCCATAGTAGCCATAGACAGCCATAGCAGCCATAGACAGCCATAGCAGCCATAGACAGCCATAGACAGCCATAGCAGCCATAGACAGCCATAGACAGCCATAGACAAAGCATTTCCATCATGTCATTAAACATCCCTTTTAGTTGAAAATGAAATATCATTCAATTGATTTATAACGGATTTCTTATACATATGTACATGAACTTGTATTGAATATTATCTTAAGTGATTTTTAAGGTTTTCCTAATATTAATAATTCAACACGACGCCTGAATGTATAAACTTGCCTTGGTGACAGCTGAAAACATTTATTTATCATGAAAAATATTTCCACCCAAACCTTTTTTTGTGAGATTATGATAAAAACCAAATGATTTCTAAAACAAATAAATGTATGTAAATTATACATAATATACTAATTTACCTCAAAAATGTAGGTTGTGATGGAAATGACATCTATGTAAATAAACATTTCATTAATATAAGACAAAGTCAGATTCCAAAACACTGAAACTATCACCTTTTCAACATGAGAACAATGAGAACAATGCCTTGTCCTTGACTACACTCAGATACTACAAATAGAAATTCTAGCACATATATATAGAGGGAAGAGTTCATTGAGAGCCACACATGTTTTATTTAATATATGATTTGATGCCCTGCTTTGTATGTACTGTATAGTGAGTTTCCAAGTGTATCTAAGGCTTAGAAAGAGAGCTAAGTTCCTCCCAGACCAAGGCATCCCGTTCCATGTGCCTTTTGGTTACTGGATGGAGCTCAGGGACAAGGCATCCAGCTCCATGTGCCTTTTGGTTACTGGATGGAGCTCAGGGACAAGGCATCCAGCTCCATGTGCCTTTTGGTTACTGGATGGAGCTCAGGGACAAGGCATCCAGCTCCATGTGCCTTTTGGTTACTGGATGGAGCTCAGGGACAAGGCATCCAGCTCCATGTGCCTTTTGGTTACTGGATGGAGCTCAGGGACAAGGCATCCAGCTCCATGTGCCTTTTGGTTACTGGATGGAGCTCAGGGACAAGGCATCCAGCTCCATGTGCCGTTTGGTTACTGGATGGAGCTCAGGGACAAGGCATCCAGCTCCATGTGCCTTTTGGTTACTGGATGGAGCTCAGGGACAAGGCATCCAGCTCCATGTGCCGTTTGGTTACTGGATGGAGCTCAGGGACAAGGCATCCAGCTCCATGTGCCGTTTGGTTACTGGATGGAGCTCAGGGACAAGGCATCCAGCTCCATGTGCCTTTTGGTTACTGGATGGAGCTCAGGGACAAGGCATCCAGCTCCATGTGCCTTTTGGTTACTGGATGGAGCTCAGGGACAAGGCATCCAGCTCCATGTGCCTTTTGGTTACTGGATGGAGCTCAGGGACAAGGCATCCAGCTCCATGTGCCGTTTGGTTACTGGATGGAGCTCAGGGACAAGTCCAAGCACATGCTGTGGTCGGTACCATATGATGTCGTCTCTCATTGGCCATTTACACAGGTAGTTCTCTGGCAAAGTCAATATGCACAATGATCTCCTCTTTCCCCAGATTCTCTTTTAATTCTCTCCGTTTGGAGTATTGGTGTCGAATGTTGTACACGTGTTTCCTCAACTTCTCTTTCAATCCTTTTGGAGAAGTCCTCCAGTAGAATCTGCAGTGTGCCACATACCTTTTCATTTACTGTCAAATGTACAGTTAACTTCTGCATGTTCCCCCTCTTTGTTTTTCCTTCTCGCTCTCTCTTCAGCTTTGTTTTTCCAGCTCAAACCACCATGTCTGCTCACCAGCATCAAAGTCAGATGTTTTAAGCTCTTTTGCTTGGCAAAGGAAGCACTCTCTATACATGCACTCTTTCTTCAGGTTCTCACAGTGCAAAGACTCAATAAGGTTCTGACAGCACAAAGACTCAATAAGGTTCTCACAGCACAAAGACTCAATAAGGTTCTCACAGCACAAAGACTCAATAAGGTTCTCACAGCACAAAGACTCAATAAGGTTCTCACAGCTCAAAGACTCAATAAGGTTCTCACAGCACAAAGACTCAATAAGGTTCTCACAGCACAAAGACTCAATAAGGTTCTCACAGCTCAAAGACTCAATAAGGTTCTGACAGCACAAAGACTCAATAAGGTTCTCACAGCACAAAGACTCAATAAGGTTCTCACAGCACAAAGACTCAATAAGGTTCTCACAGCTCAAAGACTCAATAAGGTTCTGACAGCACAAAGACTCAATAAGGTTCTCACAGCACAAAGACTCAATAAGGTTCTCACAGCACAAAGACTCAATAAGGTTCTCACAGCACAAAGACTCAATAAGGTTCTCACAGTGCAAAGACTCAATAAGGTTCTGACAGCACAAAGACTCAATAAGGTTCTCACAGCTCAAAGACTCAATAAGGTTCTCACAGATCAAAGACTCAATAAGGTTCTGACAGCACAAAGACTCAATAAGGTTCTCACAGCACAAAGACTCAATAAGGTTCTGACAGCGCAAATACTCAATAAGGTTCTCACAGCACAAAGACTCAATAAGGTTCTCACAGCACAAAGACTCAATAAGGTTCTCACAGCACAAAGACTCAATAAGGTTCTCACAGTGCAAAGACTCAATAAGGTTCTGACAGCACAAAGACTCAATAAGGTTCTCATTGTTGCTGCAGCTGATCACTTTGTGATGCTGTAGTTTGTCCACCATGAACTGGAGGTTGCCCTGGGTTTTGCAGAGACATGTGTCCCTATCCTGGACTGTTGCCCGGACAACCCAAAAAGGACGTCTTTTGCAGAATACACAGTAGAAAATTTGAATTTCTGAATATTCTCTCTTAAACTTCTGATAAAGGTTCTGAATTGTGCCATTCAAGAAGCTCTTCTGCTTTTTCTTCTCGTTCCTCGTTAGTGTGTCCTTTTCCCCTGTTGTTGCTCTGCTGTTGTCATCACGTTCATTGAATCTAGTGATTTTCTCTTCTGTGGCAGTGCTAATTATGTTAACACAGATTTTTCCTGGAGTATTGAAGACTTGATGGCTTGTTTTCATTTGCCCTCTTTGCCTTTGCTGAAAATCCAAATTCTCTGTTCGTGGCTTTGACCAGGTCATACTTTCTGAGGATGTTGCCTCTGAGTATTTTTGAAGCCACTTGTTTGTCTTTGGCACTGCACATGTTCTTATACTTTTGTTTTAACTCTGCAATGATGGCATTTTAAAACATTAAAATCCTTCTCAAGTTCTTCGGAGTTCCCTTCATTTGCTGCTTTGTCTTTTGGTAATCTTGCCTGTCCATTTTGTCCATCAGTCGATCATACCTTTTTTTGGTATTTTTCAGCTTTCCGTAAAGCATTATCAAGTCTGACATCTGTCATGCTAAGATCTCTATATGCTTTTGAACGACCTCTTCCAACCTTTTTCCTTCCAGCAAGTATTCGACTTCTCATTCCTGTTGCAGACGATGAGGAAGGAGTATCAGGGTGTGCATCAGGGGCAGGTATGTTAGAGGGCAGGTATGTTAGCCTCATGTTCTGGTTGCAAGTGATCTGGTGACTGAGGTGGTGTGGTGCCTGATGGGTAGGTCTCCATCTGGTGACTGAGGTGGTGTGGTGCCTGATGGGTAGGTCTCCATCTGGTGACTGAGGTGGTGTGGTGCCTGATGGGTAGGTCTCCATCTGGTGGTGTGGTGCCTGATGGGTAGGTCTCCATCTGGTGACTGAGGTGGTGTGGTGCCTGATGGGTAGGTCTCCATCTGGTGAATGAGGTGGTGTGGTGCCTGATGGGTAGGTCTCCATCTGGTGACTGAGGTGGTGCCTGATGGGTAGGTCTCCATCTGGTGACTGAGGTGGTGCCTGATGGGTAGGTCTCCATCTGGTGAATGAGGTGGTGCCTGATGGGTAGGTCTCCATTGCAACTGTTTGTTTTTAAAGTCTGTCTTCAATTCCGTTGGTTACATTTCCATTCCCTTCTCTTGTTTCTTTGTTCTCGCTTTGTAAGCTCAGAGATTTCACTTCTTCCTTCTCTGTTTTCTTCCAGTATCTCTCCCTGTCTGTTTCCAGATGTTTCTGGTATCGTATAGGATCATTTTTTTATTTTGTTTCTATAGTTCTGTGACCTCTGTGCTGCTTTATGTAGCATCTTCTAAAAAATAAAGACAAATACTACTTCGTTTTAAATTTGTGCACACCTTGGAGCATTTTCTAGATTAAATTAATTTAAAACATGATCATATAAGCCTAAAGTTAAAAAAAAAAAAGTAAAGTGAATATGAATAAGATAATGGATTTGTGTCATTTCCACCATTTTCTGTCATTTCCAACTACAATTAAGTGTGTGAAGGAAATGTCTGTGAGGAAAAGGACACCTCTACAGTTTATGGAGAAAATTGACATTTTCACTTTACTTTTTTTTTAATTTTTTACTTTAGGCTTATATGATCATGTTGAGCATGCTTTAGTTAGTATTACAGCTAGCATATCGTTTACACTAAATACAAATTATTCATGTTTTCTCATAGAAAAACATAGTAGAAGCTTAAAAGTCTGGGTCAGGGACAATGGCAAAATAGTGAAACTGAGGTATAAAATGCATCTAAAAAGTAGCTAAAATCCTTGATAGAGAGTTGTTTAAAAAAGTATGTGGTGATTCCAGTGTGAACTTATTAACATACAGGCACCACACCACCGTATTTCTTTACAGGGGGAATTCTGCCAGTCTCTATAGTGGTTTATAGGGGGAATTCTGCCAGTCTCTATAGGGTTTATAGGGGAATTCAGCCAGTCTCCATAGGGTTTATAGGGGAATTCGGCCAGTCTCTATAGGGTTTATAGGGGAATTCAGCCAGTCTCTATAGGGTTTTATAGGGGGAATTCTGTCAGTCTCTATAGGGTTTTATAGGGGGAATTCTGCCAGTCTCCATAGTGGTTTATAGTGGAATTCTGCCAGTCTCCATAGGGTTTATAGGGGAATTCAGCCAGTCTCTATAGTGGTTTATAGGGGTAATTCTGCCAGTCTCCATAGTGGTTTATAGGGGAATTCTGCCAGTCTCTATAGGGTTTTATAGGGGGAATTCTGCCAGTCTCTATAGTGGTTTATAGGGGGAATTCTGCCAGTCTCTATAGGGTTTTATAGGGGGAATTCAGCCTGTCTCTATAGGGTTTATAGGGGGAATTCTGCCAGTCTCTATAGGGTTTTATAGGGGGATTTCTGCCAGTCTGTATAGTGGTTTATAGGGGGATTCTGCCAGTCTCTATAGTGGTTTATAGGGGAATTCTGCCAGTCTCCATAGGGTTTTATAGGGGGATTTCTGCCAGTCTCTATAGGGTTTTATAGGGGGATTTCTGCCAGTCTCTATAGGGTTTATAGGGGAATTCTGCCAGTCTCCATAGGGTTTTATAGGGAGATTCTGCCAGTCTCTATAGGGTTTATAGGGGAATTCTGCCAGTCTCTATAGTGGTTTATTGGGAGATTCTGCCAGTCTCTATAGGGTTTATAGGGGAATTCTGCCAGTCTCTATAGTGGATTATAGGGGAATTCTGCCAGTCTCTATAGTGGTTTATAGGGGGAATTCTGCCAGTCTTCATAGGGTTTTATAGGGGGAGTTCTGCCAGTCTCTATAGGGTTTATAGGGGAATTCTGCCAGTCTCTATAGTGGATTATAGGGGGAATTCTGCCAGTCTCTATAGGGTTTTATAGGGGAATCTGCCAGTCTCTATAGTGGTTTATAGGGGGAATTCAGCCAGTCTCTATAGGGTTTATAGGGGAATTCTGCCAGTCTCTATAGGGTTTATAGGGGGAATTCTGCCAGTCTCTATAGTGGATTATAGGGGGATTCTGCCAGTCTCTGTAGTGGTTTATAGGGGAGATTCTGCCAGTCTCTATAGTGGTTTATAGGGGAATTCTGCCAGTTTCTATAGGATTTATAGGGGAATTCTGCCAGTCTCTATAGTGGTTTATAGGGGGAATTCTGCCAGTCTCTATAGTGGTTTATTGGGGGAATTCTGCCAGTCTCCATAGGGTTTTATAGGGGGAATTCTGCCAGTCTCCATAGGGTTTTATAGGGGGAATTCTGCCAGTCTCTATAGGGTTTATAGAGGAATTCTGCCAGTCTCTATAGTGGTTTATAGGGGAATTCTGCCAGTCTCTATAGGGTTTTATAGGGGAATTCTGCCAGTCTCTATAGGGTTTTATAGGGGGAATTCTGCCAGTCTCTATAGTGGTTTATAGGGGAATTCTGCCAGTCTCTATAGGGTTTTATAGGGGGAATTCTGCCAGTCTCTATAGTGGTTTATAGGGGGAATTCTGCCAGTCTCTATAGGGTTTATAGGGGAATTCTGCCAGTCTCTATAGGGTTTTATAGGGGGAATTCTGCCAGTCTCTATAGGGTTTTATAGGGGATTTCTGCCAGTCTCTATAGTGGTTTATAGGGGAATTCTGCCAGTCTCCATAGGGTTTTATAGGGGAATTCTGCCAGTCTCTATAGTGGTTTATAGGGGAATTCTGCCAGTCTCTATAGTGGTTTATAGGGGAATTCTGCCAGTCTCTATAGTGGTTTATAGGGGAATTCTGCCAGTCTCTATAGTGGTTTATAGGGGAATTCTTCCAGTAGCAATAGTGGTTTATATTGGGAATTCTGCCCTTGTCTACATAGGTTATGAGCAATGAGGGATTTATGCCAGTCTCCAAGTCTTAGCCAGCTTGCCAGGCTCCCATGCCTCAGCCGGCCCATCAGGCTCGCCCAGGTAGGACGCCAGGTGGCGACCCTAGAGTTCCCCTCTCTGGCGCTCGAGGTCACCAGGCTGCCCATCATTACCCACACCTGTCACCACCGTTACGCCACCAGCGCTTCATCGGACTCACCTGGACTCTATCACACCATTGATTGACTCTCCTATATCTGTCACTTCCTCAGTTTCATTCCCATGTCTGCATCCCGTGTTATGTTTCTCTTGTCCAGACGTTATTCTTGTTCAATTTCATGTCTATTTATTATTAAGAACAAATTCTTATTTTCAATGACGGACTAGGAACTGCTTTGTTCAGGGGCAGAACGACTGTTTATTACCTTGTCAGCTCGGGGATTTGATCTTGCAACCTTTCCAGTTACAAGTCCTACGCTCTTATCACTAGGCTACCTGCCGCCGATGCAAGCTGGCTAAGGCCTGGTCCGGAGACAGCAGAACGTCCAGATCTGTCAACCTGTTGAAGTAGACGTTGTCATCCACATCTAGGTTAAACCTCTTGAGACTCTCATCCCGTTAGCGGGATCATTTTCCAGCGAAAAACTCCTAGCGACATTAGCATAACGAAATTCAATATATATTTTTTTTCAAATATAGGACTGTCTCATATCGTTTTATAGATACACCTCTCTTGAATCGACCCTCGTTGTCCCATTTCAAAAAGGTTTTACAGGAAAAGCGCAATATTAGATTATGTTAGAGGAGTACATGGTAAAACCAAGCACATGCATCACATATAACCAACAAACAGCTAAATGCAGCACTAACCTTTTACAAACTTCATCAGATGACACACCTAGGACATCATGTTACACACAGCATGCAATCTTTTGTTCAATAAAGGTCATATTTCTATATAAAAACAGCATTTTACATCGGCACCTGACGTTGACTAACTATTTTCCCATAAAATGCGTCCCGGGAAACAGTGCTACAATTTTATAAATTAATATTCGAAAACGATTTTTTTTTTATATTGTCAATCTAAGATTTATAGATGAATATCTCTTGAAAACACCCGTCATAACAGATTTTAAATTAACTTTACAGGGTAATCACACTTTGAGATAAAAGGGGATGCGATACTCAGAAAATGAGCTAGAAAGCCTAGCTCGTCGCCATCTTGGAACAATCGCACATCACATCTGATCTTGTATAATATTGCCAATAATCCCTCACCTTTAGTTGTCTTCATCAGAAAGCACTTCCAGGAATCCCAGGTCCACAACAAATGTATTTTCGGTCGAAAAAGTCCATCCTTTATGTTCCATTAGCTTGCTGTTGTTAGCGCGTCCTAAGGCTGTAATCAAATGTTGATCCGTGCGCGGCACTTGGCTAACGAAAAATGACTATTTTCCCTCCGTTAGGTTCGTTCAAACATGTCAAACGTTGTATAACATTAATCTTCAGGGCCTGTTTAAACAAGAGAGCCAATCAGATTCGAGTGGGACGATTTCATTGTGTTTCAAAACGTTTCCAAAGGTTGGGGCAGACACGGCCGCCGACGTCACAATGCTGATGGCCCTCCTACTGTGACCAATTGCCACATCGTCTCCTACACTGAGTTTCGACAGCAGAAGCCTCAAAACACTTTGTAAAGACTGGGGACATCTAGTGGAAGCACTGGAAAGTGCTCAATTATCATTTTTTCACGTTGTGAATTACAGGGAAGGCTGTGAAGTCGAGTCCACAATTCAGAATCCCACTTCCTGGTTCAATCGGTCTCGGGGTTTTGACTGCCATACGAGTTTTGTTATACCTTCAGACACCATTCAAACAGTTTCAGAAACTTTAGGGTGTTTTCTATCCATATAAAATAAGTATATGCATGTCCTAGCTTCTGAGTTTGATTAGTAGGCCGTTGAAAATGGGAACGAATTTTTTCCAAAATGCGCTGTGGCGCCCGCAGTGGTAGGATATACGCAAGAGGTTAATGATCGCGCTTCTAATGTCCAGAAGCTGTTTTCGGTCATATGAAAATGGTTGGAGACGTTATGAACAAGAAAAGTTAAGATAAACATATTTTTTTTAATTGCTGGTTAGGAGCTGTAAGACAGCTGTAAGACAGCTGCTGTCCACTGTATCGCCATCCTTAACACAGTATGAGACAAATTATATGGATGTTTTTTGTTGTTGTAGTATCTCATCTCTCTTTGTCTTTCTCCGTCTCTCCTTTTGAGACAAATTATAAGGATGTTTGTATAGAATCTCGTCTCTCTTTGTCTCTCTCTCTGTCTCTCTCTCTCTCTCTCTCTGAGAAACGATATGGATGTTTGTATAAAAATCTCATCTCTCACTGTCTCTCGCTCTCTCACTCTCTGAGACATATTATATGGAGGTTTGTATAGTATCTTGGGGTTAGTTCAATTCTCCTATTCCCTGGTATTTATGAATTCAATGTAAATTGATGCAAGGTTAACACCCTCCTGATAAATTGAGCAATGTTATTAATATATTATAATCTTTGGAATGTTAATATGAAAAGAAAATCCCACCTGACTCGAGACCTTTTCTTAGTCTCGTTGAGAGTGCTTAGCAGCCTTAGAGCTGGGACCAGACCACCATAGATAGTGTGACTCCGGAGAGGTTGTAAAATGTCATCTTTAATGCGTAGAAAGACATGCGGAGGAGCTAAGGGCTTGTGGTTAGAGCTCAGGGATAAAGGAACAGTCACTAATCTGAAGACAAATAAGAATGATAAAAAAGCTGCATGAGGTCACCGTGACAGGTATAAGATAAACAACAAATCTAGTACGGCATAGATCACAAAATAGTTTAAAACTATAACTGTTTTTCAACCTTATTCCATCAATAGTTTAAAACTATAACTGTTTTTCAACCTTATTCCATCAATAGTATAAAACTATAACTGTTTTTAACCTTATTCCATCAATAGTTTAAAACTATAACTGTTTTTCAACCTTATTCCATCAATAGTATAAAACTATAACTGTTGTTCAACCTTATTACATCAATAGTTTAAAACTATAACTATTTTTCAACCTTATTCCATCAATAGTTTAAAACTATAACTGTTATTCAACCTTATTCCATCAATAGTATAAAACTAGTAGGAGAGATTGACTCAATCTTGGTCTGCGTCCCAAATGGAACCCTATTCCTAATACAGCTCCTTCCGATAGTATTCATACCCCTTGACATATTCCACGTTTTGCTTTGTTACAGCCTCAATTCAGAATGGATTCTCACCCATCTATACGCAATACCCCATAATGACAAGGTGAAAATGTGTTTTTAGAAAAATTTTCAAATGTATTAAAAAAGGAAATACAGAAATACTGTATCTAATTTACATAAGTATTCACACGCCTGAGTCAATCCTTTGTAGATGCACCTATGGTGGCGATTACAGCTTTGAGTTGTCTTCAGTATGTCTGTAACTGTAACGATCGTTGTAGAGAGGGGACCAAGATGCAGCGTGGTACGTGTTCATGATTGTTTATTTAAATCAAACAAACACTCGAACAAAAATAACAAAGGGAAACGAAAGAGCACAGTTCTGTCAGGTACAGAAACAAAACAGAAAACAACTACCCACAAACACAGGTGGGAAAAGGCTGCCTAAGTATGATTCCTAATTAGAGACAACGATAGACAGCTGCCTCTGATTAGGAACCATACTCGGCCCAAAACAAAGAAATACAATACATAGAATGCCCACCCCATATCACACCCTGACCTAACTAAACAGAGAAAAACGTCTCTCTCAGGTCAGGGCGTGACAGTACCCCCCAGCAAAGGTGCGGACTCCCGGCCGCAAACCTGAACGTATAGGGGAGGGTCCGGGTGGGCATCTATTCTTGGCGGCGGCTCTGGTTCGGGGCGTAGCCCCCACTCCGCCCGCTGATCCCCCCGCTTCTGTGTCGCCAGAGGAACCAGACTGTGGATCATCGCCAGAGGCTCTGAACTGCCGACCGCCGCTGAAGACTCTGGACTGCAGGCCGCTGCTGAAGACTCTGGACTGCAGGCCGCCGCTGAAGACTCTGGGCTGCAGACCGTCGCTGAAGACTCTGGGCTGCAGACCGCCGCTGAAGGCTCTGGGCTGCAGACCGCCGCTGAAGACTCTGGGCTGCAGACCGCCTCTGAAGACTCTGGGCTGCAGACCGCCGCTGAAGACTCTGGGCTGCAGGCCGTCTCAGGAGGTTCTGGGCTGCAGGTCGTCTCAGGAGGTTCCGGGCTGCAGGCCGTCTCAGGAGGTTCCGTACCGGGGGACCGTCGCTACAGGCTCCTTGCCATGGATCATCACTGCAGGCTCCTTGACATGGATCATCCCTACAGGCTCCGGGCCATGGATTATCACTTGAGGCTCCGGGCCATGGATTATCACTGGAGGCTTCTTGCCATGGATCATCCCTACAGGCTTCTTGCCATGGATCATCACTGGAGGCTTCTTACGTGGAGCCGGAACGAGTCTCACCGGACTGAAGAGATGTACTGATGTATGTCTGTATCAGCTTTGAGTCATCTTCAGTATGTTTGTAACAGCTTTGAGTCGTCTTCAGTAACGTCGTTTGCACTCTGAAGCAGATTCACATCAGGGATTTGCCTCTGTTTGGCTTCATTCATTGTTCCCTCTATCCTTACCAGTCTCCCAGTCCCCTGCTGCTGAAAAGCCTCCCCATAGCATGATGCTGCCACCACCATGCTTCACGGTAGGGATGGTGTTAGGCAAGTAATGAGCTGTGCCTGGTTTTCTCCAGACATATCGTGTTGCATTCAGCCCAATGAGTACATTTTTTGTTTCTTCAGACCACAGAATCTTTTGCTTTATGGCCTGAATCTTTCAAGTGCATGTTTTGTTAAACTCCAGGCATGCTGTCATGTGCCTTTTTTTCCTCAGGAGTGGATTCCGTCTATCCACTCTGCCATTAAGCCCAGATTGGTGAATTGCTGTAGAGACTGTTGTCCTTCTGGCAGGTTCTCCCATCGCAGCCAAGGATCTATGTAGTGCTGTCACAGTGGTCAATGGGTTCTTGGTCACCTCCCTGTCCAAGGCCCTTCTTGCCTGGTTTCTCAGTTTGGTCACATGGCCAGCTCTAGGCAGAGTATTTATTTTTTCTTTAAATTTACCAATGATGGAGACCACTGTTCTCTTGGAAACTTTCAACACCCTAGAAATTGTTTTATACCCTTCCCTAAATATATACCTCACCACAATTCTCAGAGCTCTACGGACAGTCCCTTGGACTTCATGGTATAGTTTCTTCTCTGACATACACTGTCAACTGTGGGACCTTTATATTGACAGGTGTGTTTCTTTCTAAATCATGTTCAAACAAATCAAATGACCTCAGGTGGACTCCAATCAAGTTGTATCGACATCTCAAGGATGATGAAAGGAAATGGGATTCAGTTTGGAGTGTGATAGCATAGGGGTGTGAATATTTATGTAAATTCGTAATTTCTGCATTTAATTTTCAACAAATCAGCAAACATTTTGAAAAACGATGTTTTGACTTTCTCATTATGTTGGAATATGTGTATATGGGCATGAATACTTTCTGAAGGCACTGTATATGGTCAAACATAGTGCACTACATAGGGAATAGGGTGCTCTGGTCTAAGGTAGTGTACTACATAGGGAATAGGGTGCCCTGGTCTAAAGTACTGCACTACATAGGGAATAGGGTGCCCTGGTCTAAAGTAGTGAACTACTTAGGGAATAGGGTGCTATGCCCCCCCCCCCTTGGGTTGTGCCGTGGCGGAGATCTTTGTGGGCTATACTCGGCCTTGTCTTCGGACGGTAAGTTGGTGGTTGTAGATATCCCTCTAGTGGTGTGGGGGCTGTGCTTTGGCAAAGTGGGTGGGGTTATATCCTGCCTGTTTGGCCCTGTCCGGGGGTATCATCGGATGGGGCCACAGTGTCTTCTGATCCCTCCTGTCTCAGCCTCCAGTATTTATGCTGCAGTAGTTTATGTGTCGGGGGGCTAGGGTCAGTCTGTTACATCTGGAGTATTCTCTTGTCTTATCCGGTGTCCTGTGTGAATGTAAATATGCTCTCTCTAATTCTCTCTTCTCTCTTTCTTTCTTTCTCTCGGAGGACCTGAGCCCTAGGACCATGCCTCAGGACTACCTGGCATGATGACTCCTTGCTGTCCCCAGTCCACCTGGCCATGCTGCTGCTCCAGTTTCAACTGTTCTGCCTGCGGCTACGGAACCCTGACCTGTTTCACCGGACGTGCTTGTTGCACCCTCGACAATTACTATGATTATTATTATTTGACCATGCTGGTCATTTACGAACATTTTAACATCTTGACCATGTTCTGTTATAATATCCACCCGGCACAGCCAGAAGAGGACTGGCCACCCCTCATAGCCTGGTTCCTCTCTAGGTTTCTTCCTAGGTTTTTGGCCTTTCTCAGGAGTTTTTCCTAGGGAGTTTTTCCCAGCCACCGTGCTTCTTTCACATGCATTGCTTGCTGTTTGGGGTTTTAGGCTGGGTTTCTGTACAGCACTTTGAGATTTCAGCTGATGTACGAAGGGCTATATAAATAAATTTGATTTGATTTGATTTGATTTGATTTGGTGCTCTGGTCTAAAGTAGTGCACTACTTAGGGAATAAGGTGCCCTGGTCTAAGGTAGTGTACTACTTAGGGAAGAGGGTGCTCTGGTCTAAGGTAGTGTACTACTTAGGGAATTGGGTGCTCTGGTCTAAAGTAGTGTACTACATAGGGAATAGGGTGCCATTTGGGACCTAGTTTGGATACAGAAGCCATATTACTAGCCACACTACTATCCACTCTATCACAGAGTAGATAAGTGATTAAATACCAGCTACTTCCTCCAGGCCTTCTCTATGGTAGTGAATCATGATGACAGTGTGGTGGGGAATCGTGTGTGTGTGTGTGTGTGTATGTGTGCATGCTTGTGTGTGAGTCCGTGTGTCTGTGTGTTCACGTGTGTGCGTGTATCACCATTACTATACCCTCCCCCCTCATTATAGTCTTCCCCTGACAAGGTGTCCTAATTATAGTCTTCCCCTAACAAGGTGTCCTAATTCTAGTCTTCCCCTGACCAGGTGTCCTAATTCTAGTCTTCCCCTGACCAGGTGTCCTAATTCTAGTCTTCTCCTGACCAGGTGTCCTAATTCTAGTCTTCCCCTGACCAGGTGTCCTAATTCTAGTCTTCCCCTGACCAGGTGTCCTAATTCTAGTCTTCCCCTGACCAGGTGTCCTAATTCTAGTCTTCTCCTGACCAGGTGTCCTAATTCTAGTCTTCCCCTGACCAGGTGTCCTAATTCTAGTCTTCCCCTGACCAGGTATCCTAATTCTAGTCTTCTCCTGACCAGGTGTCCTAATTCTAGTCTTCTCCTGACCAGGTGTCCTAATTCTAGTCTTCCCCTGACCAGGTGTCCTAATTCTAGTCTTCCCCTGACCAGGTGTCCTAATTCTAGTCTTCTCCTGACCAGGTGTTCTAATTCTAGTCTTCCCCTGACCAGGTGTCCTAATTCTAGTCTTCTCCTGACCAGGTGTCCTAATTCTAGTCTTCTCCTGACCAGGTGTCCTAATTCTAGTCTTCCCCTGACCAGGTATCCTAATTCTAGTCTTCTCCTGACCAGGTGTTCTAATTCTAGTCTTCCCCTGACCAGGTGTCCTAATTCTAGTCTTCTCCTGACCAGGTGTCCTAATTCTAGTCTTCTCCTGACCAGGTGTCCTAATTCTAGTCTTCCCCTGACCAGGTGTCCTAATTCTAGTCTTCTCCTGACCAGGTGTCCTAATTCTAGTCTTCTCCTGACCAGGTGTCCTAATTCTAGTCTTCCCATGACCAGGTGTCCTAATTCTAGTCTTCCCCTGACCAGGTGTCCTAATTCTAGTCTTCTCCTGACCAGGTGTCCTAATTCTAGTCTTCCCCTGACCAGGTGTCCTAATTCTAGTCTTCTCCTGACCAGGTGTCCTAATTCTAGTCTTCTCCTGACCAGGTGTCCTAATTCTAGTCTTCCCATGACCAGGTGTCCTAATTCTAGTCTTCCCCTGACCAGGTGTCCTAATTCTAGTCTTCTCCTGACCAGGTGTCCTAATTCTAGTCTTCCCCTGACCAGGTGTGAACCCGTCCAGATGCTGAATCGAAGACAAATCAATAATGTGCTGTCTTTCTCACAACTTGACGATGTTCAGACCACTCAGACTGAGTGAACACTTCAATATTCAGCTAACTTGATCATTTAGTCCCCGAGGGAATTGTAGCCCGGTTGACTAGACATACAGTTCAATATCAGACATAGGATGCTACCCAAATCGCACCCTATTCCCAATATTGCGCACTGGGCCTCGGTTAAGAGTAATGCACTATATAGAGAATAGGGTGCTATTTGGGAGGCAGTCATACATACAGTGATGTGTCTCGTCCTTATCACCCCCTGCGAGGTGCTATAGTTCTATAGAAATGTTTAGACTGTCATTGTTGATCACTTGCCGGTTTCAGACAGACATGCAAAGGTACCACATCTATGCTACCACGTCTATGTTACCACATCTATGTTCCCACATCTATGTTACCACATCTATGTTACCACATCTATCTTAACACATCTATCTTAACACATCTATGTTACCATATCTATGTTACACATCTATGTTACCACATCTATGTTATGTGGTGGCTAATTTCTGTTTTACCAGATGAGGAGAGTTACAAACTTCACACACCAGTCAGAGTTATGCTTAAACTACATCTTTAATAATAAGAGCTTTGCATTAGCACTTGACTTTCAATGATGCGCCATCTCTAATGAACCATTGATAGTGACAACACAAAAGTACAAAGATCTTTTATAGCCAAGATACACCCCTCTCAACCTACATGACGAACCACAGATCTTAGGAACAGTTGACAAAGAAAGACTTTTACTTGAGAGAGGAGTATCCAGATAGCATTCGCTATAAATTATCGTTCAGTTTGGTCCCTAAGACGAGGTTCTAATCTCGTTCCTGGTACTTCATAGCACAAAAACATTACCTCATGTTATCTGGAATGCTCTTTAGGTTTTATCACCCAAAGACATCGTAAATCTCCTCTGTCAGTGCTATCTCATAGAGGCCCATCCTCAGTAAAACACACACATACAATAGTTAACAGAGTACTCCATTCTGTCGAATATTACAACCATTATAATGCAATACAAGCATTACAAGCAATTTTCCATGACAGTTACCACATCTATGTTGTTACATCTATGTTACCACATCTATGTAACCACATTTATGTTACCATATCTATGTAACACATCTATGTTACCACATCTATGTTACATCTATGTTACCACATCTATGTTACCACATCTATGTTACCACATCTATGTTACATCTATGTTACCACATCTATGTTACCACAGCTATGTTACCACAGCTATGTACAACATATAAACTCAGCAAAAAAAAGAAACGTCCTCTCACTGTCAACTGCGTTTATTTTCAGCAAACTTAACATGTGTAAATATTTGTATGAACTTAACGAGATTCAACAACTGAGACATAAACTGAACAAGTTCCACAGACATGTGACTAACAGAAATTGAATAATGTGTCCCTGAACAAAGGGGGGGGGGTTAAAATCAAAGTAACAGTCAGTATCTGGTGTGGCCACCAGCTGCATTAAGTACTGCAGTGCATCTCCTCCTCATGGACTGCACCAGATTTGCCAGTTCTTGCTGTGAGATGTTACCCCACTCTTCCACTAAGGCACCTACAAGTTCCCGGACATTTCTGGGGGAATGGCCCTAGCTCTCACCCTGAGATCCGGGCTCTTCGCTGGCCATGGCAGAGCACTGACATTCCTGCAGGAAATCACGCACAGAACGAGCAGTATGGCTGGTGGCATTGTTATGCTGGAGGGTCATGTCAGGATGAGCCTGCAGGAAGGGTACCACATGAGGGAGGAGGATTTCTTCCCTGTAATGCACAGTGTTGAGATTGCCTGCAACGACAACAAGCTCAGTCCGATGATGCTGTGACACACAGCCCCAGACCATGACGGACCCTCCACCTCCAAATCGATCCCGCTCCAGAGTACAGGCCTCGGTGTAATGCTCATTCCTTCGACGATAAACACAAATCCAACCATCACCCCCTGGTGAGACAAAACCGCAACTCGTCAGTGAAGAGCACTTTTTGCCAGTCCTGTCTGGTCCAGCGACGGTGGGTTTGTGCCCATAGGCGACGTTGTTGCCGGTGATGTCTGGTGAGGACCTGCCTTACAACAGGCCTACAAGCCCTCAGTCCAGTCTCTCTCAGCCTATTGCGGACAGTCTGAGCACTGATGGATTGTGCATTCCTGGTGTAACTCTGGCAGTTGTTGTTGCCATCCTGTACCTGTCCCGCAGGTGTGATGTTCGGATGTACCGATCCTGTGCAGGTGTTGTTACACGTGGTCTGCCACTGCGAGGACGATCAGCTGTCCATCCTGTCTCCCTGTAGCGCTGTCTTAGGCATCTCACAGTACAGACATTTCAATTTATTGCCCTGGCCACATCTGCAGTCCTCACGCCTCCTTGCAGCATGCCTAAGGCATGTTCACGCAGATGAGCAGTGACCCTAGGCATTTTTCTTTTGTTGTTTTTCAGAGTCAGTAGAAAGGCCTCTTTAGTGTCCTAAGTTTTCATAACTGTGACCTTAATTGCCTACCGTCTGTAAGCTGTTAGGGTCTAAACGACCGTTCCACAGGTGCATGTTCATTAATTATTTATGGTTCATTGAACAAGCATGGGAAACAGTGTTTAAACCCTTTACAATGAAGATCTGTTATTTGGATTTTTACGAATTATCTTTGAAAGACAGGGTCCTGAAAAAGGGACGTTTCTTTTTTTTGCTGAGTTTATGTACCACATCTATGTACCTCATCTATGTACCTCATCTATGTATCACATCTATGTACCACATCTATGTATCACATCTATGTACCACATCTATGTACCATATATATGTACCTCATCTATGTACCATATATATGTACCTCATCTATGTACCATATATATGTACCTCATCTATGTACCTAATCTATGTACCTCATCTATGTACCACATATATGTACCTAATCTATGTACCACATCTATGCACCTAATCTATGTACCTAATCTATGTACCTAATATATGTACCTAATCTATGTACCACATCTATGTACCACATATACCTTAAGCTCTCTCTCTCTTTCATATTGGCAATTGAAAAGTAGCATTTTGCTTATTTGCAGTTCCCCCATTTCCAACACTCTCCCTCTCTCCCTCCCATCTCTCTCTCTGTCTCTTTCTCTCTCTCCCTCTCTCCCTCCCATCTCTCTCTCTGTCTCTCTCTCTCTCCCTCTCATCTCTCTCCCTCTCTCTCTCTGTCTGTCTCTCTCTCTCTCTCCCTCTCTCTCTCTCTCTCTCTCTCTCTCTCCCTCTCTCTCCCTCTCTCTTGCTGTCTCACCAGAACAGAAGGTTGTTGTCAGGTAGTGAGTTGAGAGGGACAACATTACCTCCAACAATATAGTGAGTCTCCATAACACATCCATAGAGGGAGGAGCTTCCTGTCGCTCAGTGTCAGAGGTGTTGATTTGAAACCTCTGAGAAAGAGCCTTAGAAACAGAACACTTTTGGTGTGAAGGAGCATTCTCCCCGCTCTCTCTCTCTCTCTCTCCAACTCTCACCTCTCTCTCTCTCTGTCTGTCTGTTTTTCTCTCTGTCTGTTTTTCTCTCTCTCTCTGTCTGTCTGTTTTTCTCTCTCTGTCTGTCTGTTTTTCTCTGTCTGTCTGTTTCTCTCTCTCTCTGTTTTTCTCTCTGTCTGTTTTTCTCTCTCTCTGTTTTTCTCTCTGTCTGTTTTTCTCTCTGTCTGTTTTTCTCTCTCTCTCTCTCTGTCTGTCTGTTTTTCTCTCCGTCTGTTTTTCTCTCTCTCTTTCTCTCTCTGTCTGTTTTTCTCTCTCTCTCTCTGTCTGTCTGTTTTTCTCTCTGTCTGTTTTTCTCTCTCTCTCTGTCTGTCTGTCTGTTTTTCTCTCTCTCTCTCTCTGTCTGTCTGTCTTTCTCTCTCTCTCTCTCTGTCTGTCTGTTTTTCTGTCTGTTTTTCTCTCTCTCTGTCTGTCTGTCTGTCTGTTTTTCTGTCTGTTTTTCTGTCTGTCTGTTTTTCTGTCTGTCTGTTTTTCTGTCTGTCTGTCTGTCTGTCTGTCTGTCTGTCTGTCTGTCTGTTTTTCTGTCTGTTTTTCTCTCTCTCTCTCTCTCTAACTCTCTCTAACTCTCCCCTACGTCCCTCCCATCTCTCTTTGTTTCTCTCTCTCCAACTCCCCCCCTGTCTCTCACCCCCCTCTTTCTCTCCTTCCTCTAGTTCCAACAGCGTAGCAGCATCTGACACCAGACACTAAATAATGGGTAATAATGCATCTCTCTCAACAGGATGATAGTAGAGGAACAGCGTTTCCCCCTCCCCCTCCCAAAAAACCCCCATTTCTGATGGCTCAAGGCCTCCGTCAGGCAAGGTGAATGTCAATGCATCTCAAACTTAACTAAATATCTGTCTCGAAAACAAAACAGTCTGGGTGTTTGGGTACTTTCACTAGCAAAACATACTGGAGAAACACTGCAATAGGAATAGAAAAACATAGCAACTCCTCATGAATGGATCACAATATGCTTTTTACAATGATGCTCTTGTAATGTAGCTTTAACATAGGGCTCTTTCAAAGCTTGAAAAGGCAGCTGGCTTGCGTCCCAAATGGAAGCCTATTCCCTATATATATTGCACTACTTTTGACCAGAGCCCTATGGTCCAGATGTGGAATTTGAAGAAATGACTGTGCATTTCTGTCCTGTTGAGGTCCATGTCTGATTCTGCCTGTCTGACTATCGAACTCAGCAGTCTCCAGTTGCCCTTTTAGAAACACTAATTAAGTGAACCGCTGGAGACTGGATTGATTTGCATCTCATACTTGACTCCCTAATCTCCTACCGCTTTCCTGCTGTAATGTCAAACACACACACACACACACACACACACACACACACACACTCCAGGTGATAGCTTCCAGTTCCGGTGTACACAGTGAAAACTCTGTTGCTTCTTTAACATTTTAGTCATTTAGCAGACACTCTTATCCATGTAATGTACCAAACTTCTTTAATTTAAACATTTTAAAAGTTTAAAACATAGAGATGGGCCCGTAAACGGAGGCAGCTGAAGTTCTGGATCCCGTGAGGGTGAAAGACAGTCAACTGACAGACCTGTTGGGGAATGCTTGGCGTGTTAGCTGGTTAGATAGCCTAGCTACAAACTTAGCTAGCTACCTTGAAGAGCAAAAACAGAAACACCTAACCGCTAAAACATATATGGCATCCTGCAGAAAACTACGCAGTGTTGAGACAAACATGGTGGCGAATTCATCAAAGAATGAAAGTGCCATTAGCATGGCTAATCTCATGATGTGGATAAGGAAACTAGGTTCAAAGATAGAAAAAAAAAATTGACGAAATTAAGATGAGTATTAAAAAAGGAATAAATATCAAAATTGACAGCTTACGTGCATCTTTGTAGAAAGACATCCAGGACAGTCACACAGCTTTGGGGGAAATACATCCAGGACAGTCACACAGCTTTGGGGGAAATACATCCAGGACAGTCACACAGCTTTGTAGAAAGACATCCAGGACATTCACACAGCTTTGGAGAAAGACATCCAGGACAGTCACACAGCTTTGTAGAAAGACATCCAGTGAGGGAGATAATAGAACACAGAGTTATAGAGAGGGAGATAATAGAACACAGAGTTATAGAGAGGGAGATAATAGAACACAGAGTTATAGAGAGGGAGAGAGGAGAACACAGAGTTATAGAGAGGGAGAGAGGAGAACACAGAGTTATAGAGAGGGAGATAATAGAACACAGAGTTATAGAGAGGGAGATAATATAACACAGAGTTATAGAGAGGGAGATAATAGAACACAGAGTTATAGAGAGGGAGATAATAGAACACAGAGTTATAGAGAGGGAGATAATATAACACAGAGTTATAGAGAGGGAGATTATATAACACAGAGTTATAGAGAGGGAGATAATATAGCACAGAGTTATATAGAGGGAGAGAGGAGAACACAGAGTTATAGAGAGGGAGATAATAGAACACAGAGTTATAGAGAGGGAGATAATAGAACACAGCGTTATAGAGAGGGAGATAATATAACACAGAGTTATAGGAAGCAGCTACATAGGCCTTGAAGTTGGACATTTGAATCCATCGAATCTGGGAGAACAGGCAGTGTTAAAACAACAAAGTTCGACCCAGATATGTCTATCATAGTGGCAGGACTGCCAGCCGATGAAAACGAGGACATAATCTTCCAAGAGAACCAGCTGATATTGGTTGACCTCGGCTACGAAACAGAGGTGACCACCACTGAGAGGAAGAGGGAGAGAGAGAGCCAGAGGTCTCGTGGGTGGTGAAGATGGAGGGTCGGTCCGTGGATGAGAAAGTGGCCCTGTTATGACAAAGTCTTCCTTTGATCAGTCCCACACCGACCATGTTATAGAATTTAACTTCGAGACGCTGTAGAGGGAAATCCCAGGAGGAACACGCACTATTTCATCACAGGAAGCAGGAAGCTGACAGGACAACGCAGACAAGGACATGGGGTGGACAGACCTATTTTTCATACTGAGGGGCTTCCCATCCGCTACGAGACTCCATTTCAATAGCTCTTTGGAACATTACCGGATGGATTACCTTGAACATTAAGTTAGTAACGACAATACTATAATCCTTATGCAAAGATATCAATAAATGAAACACATTTACTCTGAAAAAAAGTATTGACAGGGTATGTATATATATATATACACTGCTCAAAAAAATAAAGGGAACACTAAAATAACACATCCTAGATCTGAATGAATGAAATAATCTTATTAAATACTTTTTTCTTTACATAGTTGAATGTGCTGACAACAAAATCACACAAAAATAATCAATGGAAATCCAATTTATCAACCCATGGAGGTCTGGATTTGGAGTCACACTGAAAATTAAAGTGGAAAACCACACTACAGGCTGACCCAACTTTGATTTAATGTCCTTAAAACAAGTCAAAAGGAGGCTCAGTAGTGTGTGTGGCCTCCACGTGCCTGTATGACCTCCCTACAACGCCTGGGAATGCTCCTGATGAGGTGGCGGATGGTCTCCTGAGGGATCTCCTCCCAGACCTGGACTAAAGCATCCGCCAACTCCTGGACAGTCTGTGGTGCAACGTGGCGTTGGTGGATGGAGCGAGACATGATTTCCCAGATGTGCTCAATTGGATTCAGGTCTGGGGAACGGGCGGGCCAGTCCATAGCATCAATGCCTTCCTCTTGCAGGAACTGCTGACACACTCCAGCCACATGAGGTCTAGCATTGTCTTGCATTAGGAGGAACCCAGGGCCAACCGCACCAGCATATGGTCTCACAAGGGGTCTGAGGATCTCATCTCGGTACCTAATGGCAGTCAGGCTACCTCTGGCGAGCACATGGAGGGCTGTGCGGCCCCCCAAAGAAATGCCACCCCACACCATGACTGACCCACCACCAAACCGGTCATGCTGGAGGATGTTGCAGGCAGCAGAACGTTCTCCACGGCGTCTCCAGACTGTCACGTCTGTCACATGTGCTCAGTGTGAACCTGCTTTCATCTGTGAAGAGCACAGGGCGCCAGTGGTGAATTTGCCAATCTTGGTGTTCTCTGGCAAATGCCAAACGTCCTGCACGGTGTTGGGCTGTAAGCACAACCCCCACCTGTGGACGTCAGGCCCTCATACCACCCTCATGGAGTCTGTTTCTGACCGTTTGAGCAGACACATGCACATTTGTGGCCTGCTGGAGGTCATTTTGCAGGGCTCTGGCAGTGCTCCTCCTGCTCCTCCTTGCACAAAGGCGGAGGTAGCGGTCCTGCTGCTGGGTTGTTGCCCTCCTACGGCCTCCTCCACGTCTCCTGATGTACTGGCCTGTCTCCTGGTAGCGCCTCCATGGTCTGGACACTACGCTGACAGACACAGCAAACCTTCTTGCCACAGCTCGCATTGATGTGCCATCCTGGATGAGCTGCACTACCTGAGCCACTTGTGTGGGTTGTAGACTCCGTCTCATGCTACCACTAGAGTGAAAGCACCGCCAGCGTTCAAAAGTGACCAAAACATCAGCCAGGAAGCATAGGAACTGAGAAGTGGTCTGTGGTCCCCACCTGCAGAACCACTCCTTTATTGGGAGTACCTTGCTAATTGCCTATAATTTCCACCTGTTGTCTATGCCATTTGCACAACAGCATGTGACATTTATTGTCAATCAGTGTTGCTTCCTAAGTGGACAATTTGATTTCACAGAAGTGTGATTGACTTGGAGTTACATTGTGTTGTTTAAGTGTTCCCTTTATTTTTTTGAGCAGTATATATATATATATATATATTTTTTTATATATATTTTTTTTACTTTTATTTAGACAGGGGTTCAATATTGAGACCAGGGTCTCATTCTCAACAGAGCCCTGTCAACACACAATTCAATAAAACATAAAGCAAAATAGCAACATAAACTCCGACACAATAAAACACAACAAGATTCATCAAAACAAACACAACAAGATTCATCAAAACAAACACAACTCTATCATATTAGCTCCCTGAAAATGTATATAAACTGTCCAATGGGGGACCAGCGAGTCCAGCTTCAAGATAGCATGAAAGCTATTCCATGAGCTGTGGGCATAAAAGCTAAAAGCATTCCCCCCCAGCTCAGTGGAGACCCACGGGACCCACGGGTCTGAACATTGCTGCATCTCTATTTAATAATACGTGAGCTGAGGTAGTCGGGGAGTCACTGAAGAATTGCCTTATATACAAAATAGTAGCTAGCCAACGCTGAGCCCTTCTGGTAGTCACCGACTACCCAGACAATAAACCTATACAAAATGCAGGGATGTGTTCAAAAATTGCTGCCAGTTTTAAAAAAGCAGTGCTGAGTGTTTAAGCTGAATCTAAAGGTTTTAAAATAGAGGCTGTCGCAGGTCAGTGTGACTTGATACAACGTGCCAAACAAGCTGTAGCTAGCAACAAATGGAAAAGACATTCTGCCATGAAACTGTCACGTTCGTCGTAAAGATGGGACCAAGGCACAGCGGGAATGTGTATGCTCATCTTCTTTATTAAATGAGAAGAAAACAAAACAAAACACTTAATACAAAAAAACAACGAGGAGAAACAGTCCTGTAAGGCACACAACTACACAAGGAACAACTACCCCCAAAAACCCATGAAAAAACACCCCTACTAAAAAGGACCTTCAATTAGAGGCAACGAGGAACAGCTGCCTCCAATTGAAGATCAACCCAATAAACTAAACATAGAAATAGAATAACTAGACACAGACATAGAAATAGACTAACATAGAACATTAACCAAAAAAACAACGAAACACATAAAACAAACACCCTCTGCCACGTCCTGACCAAACTACAATAACAAATAACCTCTTTACTGGTCAGGATGTGACAGAAATGTTCATCCATGTATGCGGATAAGAGTTTAGCTACATTTTCAGATATTATACGTTTGTCAGAAAGTCATTTTTATTGCAAGTTATTAAAGTGTACTGTTAGCTAGCTAGCGAACATTAGCTTGCTGGCTCACTAAGCTAACATTACGTGTATGATCTGTGTAGCTAGCTAACATTGAACCTAGTTGGTTAGCTTTAGGTACCTGTAAATTCATACATTACTCCAGCATTTCATGCATAGTGGCTAGCTATGACAGTCTATTTGTACTGTAGCTATGGTTCATTGTTTAGCTAGCCAGCTGCATGTCTTAACATAAGACTCCACTTCACAAGAGAATGATTACATGACCCATCAACAGACAGGGGATAATGGGGAAGATGGGTAACACCTGGAGGTGGGTGGAGACAATCCCAAAGACAGGTGAAACTGTCACGGTTGTCGTCGGTTAAGGTAGACCAAAACGCAGCAGGTACGTGCAGGCTCATCTTGACGTTTATTTATTTTTCAAAATGAACACACAAAAATAACAAAACGAAATACGAACAACAAAACAGTCTGGCTAAGCATAATGCTTACACACAGAACAATCACCCACGAATCACAAACATAAACACACCCCAACATATGGGACTCTCAAAGGCAAAGAGAAACACCTGCCTTCAATTGAGAGTCCCAACCCCAATTAATCACCCATAGACATACACTCACTAGACTCCACATAGACATACATAAACCTAGACCATAAACCAAAACCCCGGAAATACTAAATCAAACACCCTTTAAACAAACACACCACCCTGAACCACATAAAACAAATACCCTCTGTCACATCCTGACCAAACTACAATACTAATTAACCCTTATACTGGCCAGGACGTGACAGAAACAGATTAGGGTGTGACAGATAGTGGTTTTTTTTACCTGGAGTTTTACCTTATTGTAGGCTACTACTTTCACTATTTTAGTCCCGAAATCTTTGGTTGGTTATTACATTACCTTACTCACTCTGTTTAGCACATGGCCTCACATGTGAACTCTTAAAGAGATGGGTGGAGCTCAGGCTTAAGAGGGTGTGAACAATGCTGAATGGGTGGAGACAAAGAAGATCTCTCCAGTAGGTGAACCAAAACATTCAAAGAACATTTTAGCAAAAGTGAGGTTACAAGTTTATCAACTTTCAAAGTGTAATTATTTTCCCATTGTTCCTCAACTGCAGTGTATGATATACCATTTTGTAGCGCTGAGTCTCTACTTTAAAAAAAAAATGAAATTCACATTTTGCAACATAAGACAGAATCGAGGCGGTGGGTAGCAAATGTGGTTTTATTACCATTTAGCACTAGTGTAAAATCAATAAAAAAACGATTTTGGAATTGAGTCAAAACCATGTTGAAGGTCATGAATAGCCTGCTGTGCTGAGGGGGCACAAGAGTAAACACTGTAAACGCGTCATCGGTATAGAGATGAACGTTATAGGTTTGAACAGACAGACCAATATTATTTATAGAAATAGTGAAGAGAACAGGGACCAAAATCGACCCCTGCAGCACACCTTTTGTAATATTGAGGGAACTTCATTTTATACAGTCAGTAAGCACACATCAACAAAAAAAATTTGCAAGATGCCTAAACTAGGCCTATTTCAGATACGCTTTTTGAACAAGTAAGAAATTGTCAGCTGTATCAAACGCCTTCGACAGGTCAATAAATAAGTCTGAACAATGATTTTTATGGTCTAGAGTAGACAAGTAGAGCACATGGATCTAAGACCAGTGTAGCTGCTGGAACAGCACATGGATCTAAGACCAGTGTAGCTGCTGGAACAGCACATGGATCTAAGACCAGTGTAGCTGCTGGAACAGCACATGGATCTAAGACCAGTGTAGCTGCTGGAAGAGCACATGGATCTAAGACCAGTGTAGCTGCTGGAACAGCACATGGATCTAAGACCAGTGTAGCTGCTGGAACAGCACATGGATCTAAGACCAGTGTAGCTGCTGGAACAGCACATGGATCTAAGACCAGTGTAGCTGCTGGAACAGCACATGGATCTAAGACCAGTGTAGCTGCTGGAACAGCACATGGATCTAAGACCAGTGTAGCTGCTGGAACAGCACATGGATCTAAGACCAGTGTAGCTGCTGGAACAGCACATGGATCTAAGACCAGTGTAGCTGCTGGAACAATGCTATGTTCAGGTCTAAAACCTGACTGATGCTCATTAGGAATAAAATGAGAAGTTTTTTTTTTTAAACTCCTAAACTGACAGTAGTCCAGGGACTCTAAAAAACTTTGACAAGGCAAGATAACATTGAAACTGGACCGTAGTTATCCAAGTCAGAAGGATCTTCGCCTTTTTTTGGTTGGAGGGGGGGGGACGACTTGTGCCGATTTTTAGATCTTAGGGATAATATCCAGAAACAATTGTCAAGTTATAAATATAGGTTAATGATTCTGCAATAAGTGGCAGCAGAAAGCTGCAGCAAAAAAGGGATCAAGAGAGTGGTGGATAAGTTCAGGAGTAAAAATGGGCTTAACAAGTCACATATTAAGTTGGGAGGTTTTCCAATGCCTTGCTAAGAAGGGCACTTTTTGGTAGAAGGGTTAAAAAAATGTTTTTAAAAACAGGCACCGAATATCCCTTTGAGCATGGTGAAGTTATTAATTACACTTTGGATGGGGGTATCAATACAACCAGTCACTACAAAGATACAGGCGTCCTTCCTAACTCAATGGGGATTTAAACAAAAAATAAAAATGTAATTCTCTCTTTTATTAGAATGTTCTTTTCTTTTAACAGAGGTTACATAGTGCACCGCACAGACCAACTACTTCAGGTGTGGACCATAATAACAATCAGCATTTTTTGGGGGCTAAGTAAACAAGGGTTTTGAACAGATGTGAACAATTGTTCACCCAAGATCTTCTGGATGTGTAAATGAATATCATTCCAATAAGACTTAATTCTGCTACAGTACCAAACAAAAAAAATGTGCGTTAAGGTGCTAGTATCCTGTTTACATTTGAAACAAAAATGTGATGCATTGGAAAACATTCTGTGAAGGGGGACAGGTGTAGAGTAGGTTCTATGAAAACATTCTGTGAAGGGGGACAGGTGTAGAGTAGGTTCTATGAAAACATTCTGTGAAGGGGGACAGGTGTAGGAGTAGGTTCTATGAAAACATTCTGTGAAGGGGGACAGGTGTAGAGTAGGTTCTATGAAAACATTCTGTGAAAGGGGGACAGGTGTAGAGTAGGTTCTATGAAAACATTCTGTGAAGGGGGACAGGTGTAGAGTAGGTTCTATGAAAACATTCTGTGAAGGGGGACAGGTGTAGAGTAGGTTCTATGAAAACATTCTGTGAAGGGGGGCAGGTGTAGAGTAGGTTCTATGAAAACATTCTGTGAAGGGGGACAGGTGTAGAGTAGGTTCTATGAAAACATGTGAAATGTAGTTCTTGTATGCTTATGGAGGTGCATTTGGGGTCGACCCTTTCGGCAGATAGACGCCCATTCTTCAACACCGAATACATGTCCAATGTCTCTCTCCAGAACATGTCTCGACACATTATAGGATGAGGCACTAAAGTTCAATAAAATAGAATGTACAGTACCAGTCAAAAGTTTGGACACACCTACTCATTCATGGGTTTTTTCTTTATTTTGACTATTTTCTACATTGTTGAAAAATAGTGAAGACATCAAAACTATAAAATAACACATATGGAATCATGTAGTAACCAAAAAAGTGTTAAACATATCAAAATATATTTTATATTTGAGATTCTTCAAAGTAGCCAACGTTTGCCTTGATGACAACTTTCCAAACTCTTGGCATTCTGCCTTTTCGAACATGTCCCTTAGAGCAGGAAGAGAAACTGTCTAGGTCGGGTGCCTGGCAAGAAGGCATTTCCTTAATAGTTTCCCAAAAACTCTTCCGGAGTAAAGGGGAGGCATTTAGTCAATTTCTACGCTCATCTGATATAGTGGACAAGATGATCTCATTCAGATATTTTGTAATTTCGTCATTCGATCTAATACATTGTGAAGTATAAAGAGATTAATAGAAGTCGCAAAAAAAAATATTTTTGATAAGCAATGGATCATAAGAAGTGGAGCCATTTTCCATCCTTATAGACTTGGTCAATCATTCATTCTGTTCTTTTTGTTGTTGTTTTAATTGGTGTACAAGTAGACGGCTCGGGCGGTTACCAAACTCATAATATATCTGTTTGGTAAAAAAACAACCGTTTTTTTTTTTACATGATTTGTATGCTCTAAATTGAGTTTAACCTTTAGCACTTTAGTGACTTCCTGTTCTCCTGGGTCACTTTAGTGACTTCCTGTTCTCCTGGGTCACTTTAGTGACTTCCTGTTGTCCTGGGTCACTTTAGTGACTTCCTGTTCTCCTGGGTCACTTTAGTGACTTCCTGTTCTCCTGGGTCACTTTAGTGACTTCCTGTTCTCCTGGGTCACTTTAGTGACTTCCTGTTCTCTTGGGTTGAACATGTTCTAAATGCTTTACTTCAGTCTCCAACCTTTCCTTACTTTCCATCCTAAGCTTCCTGATCAGAGAGGCTTGGGAAATGATATAACCCCTTTATGGTTGCTTTAGCAGCATCCCAGATAGTTGCAGCTGAGTGAGGAGAGAGTAGATTGTAGAGCCAGTAATGTGATCTTTTAGCTTTTATTACAGAGCAAAATCCTTCATTGTTAATCAGAGACGTATTAAGTCTCCAATATCTCATTTTTGGGGATTGTTTTGTCAATTTCAATATCTATATACAGTGGGGCATAGACCCAATAACACATGACTGGACAACATGCAAGTAAATAAAGGGCATAAAAAAAAAGAAAATAGTCCAATCTAGAATATGGGGTGTAGAGTAGAAAGTCTCTGATATTAGGATTTAGCTCTCTCCATATGCCTACTAAACCAGATGAATCGTAAACATTTCTGAGAGCATTTGAGGCTCTATGATTCCAGACTGAAGCAGTTGATGATTTACCCCAAGTACAATTAAAATCCTCCTGAAATAAACCCAAGTCCCGTGCAGTGTTGATTAAATAATAAAATCATGCCAGACATTTTGGGGAGTCTGTGTTCGGTCCGTATACATTTAGTATAGTAATATGTTGACCAAGTATATTACCTGGAATCAAAATAAATCGTCCATCGGGGTCTGTTATCTTGGTGCTCTTATATAAATGGGACATTTTTATTTACAAGGATCGCAGTGCGTCTAAAATAAGAAAAGTACACCTGGCCCACTCAGTCCCTCCTCAGTTTATCATGTTATGTTGAATATAAATAGGTCTCCTGTTGCTTAGCAATTGAAACCCTTTCATTTTTTATTTTTTTTAAGAATTCTAGAATTTTCTTCCTTTTGACCACATGCCCCGAACCATTCCAGGAGACTGCTTTAAAGAACTGTTTATGTTACAGTAGTGTTAAATAATAACTTAACCCAAACCGAGTATGGCGTCACAAAAAAACTAAACAATTAATAAGATGTTTTGTGTAACCCTAAACTAAAATAAAACGTAATTATAACATTTACAAAAAACCCATTGCCGAGTCCCCAAATGAAACGACAGACACACAAAAACAGTACCTACCCTGTTTTCTGTCACGTTACTAACAGGAAGCCAGCTAAAGGTTTTAAAGAAAAAAGAAAGAAAAAAAAACGTTTCACTCTGTCCTATGTTGAATAAAGAGGAATTAACATAGATCTATGGACATGTGGATGAAAAAATGAATAACCTATACTTTTAAATTGTTCTAATGTCACGTTTATGTAAGACCCAGACGGTGTAGAAGAAACAAGAGTTTATTACAACCACAGGGGCAGGCAAACAACAGGTCAGGGCAGGCTGGGGTCAATAACCCAGAACGGTGGGGTAAGGTACAAAACGGCAGGCAGTCTCAGGGTCAGGGCAGGCAGAACGGTCAAAACCGGGAAGGACTAGAAAACAGGAGCAGGAAAACAGACAGGAGCAGGGACGGACTGGCAACAGACAAACAGAGAACACAGGTATAAATACACAGGGGATAATGGGGAAGATGGGCGACACCTGGAGGGGGGGTGGAGACAATCACAAAGACAGGCGAAACAGATTTGGGTGTGACATCTAAGCATTATCGCTATTGCACTCATATGCACATGCCTGAACACACACACACACCATACAGTCACATGTAGCCTAGCCTATATAATAAAAAGAAAATATACAAATTGCGGGCCTAAAGTAAATTAATATAGCCTAGTTATTACACCCCATTGCCTACCTTGAGGCCAAACTAAAGGAGCAAATTAACAGGAACGTCATTGGGCTTTGGCTTATTCATTCATGAAAAAATAAAAAGAACCTCAGTTCTATAAATTAAAAGTTTAGTTACAATACACCATAACGCTTACTAACGCTTACTTTGTATACCATGGCAAGGTATGAACAGTTTTCCTGTTCATCTAGACTAACCTTTAGCTGCACGTTCTCGGAAGTAAGCTTGTCCTTTTTTGGTCTCCAATTCGGTAAGCCGCTTATCGATGTCAGTCAACGACGTTTCCATAACTTTTATTTTTGTGGTTTGTTGTCACGATAGTTGTTTGTAGTGTCGCCATAGTTGACGGAACAAAGTTACGTCATGAAATCAGAGCGTAGTGTAGCCATTTCAGCCCGGATGGTGACTAGTATCTCCATAACGTTAGCATCCGCCATCTTGTTGCTAGTCTTCGTCGTGTCTTCTTGTTGACCGTTTCGCCTCATTTTCCCAGTTCAAGACATAAATGTTGCTAGAGCCAGTAGGTGTGCAAAGTGTGTTCTCGTTTTGTTTTGTTTTAAAAAGGTTAAAACATAAAAGTATTAACCCTTTGTAGAGAGGCCTCGGAACACATCTATACATAGCCACGTTGAAACCTTCAATGGTCGACTTTAAAAAAGTTACAGAGTTTCATGGCTGTGATAGGAGGAAACATTGGAGGGATCAACAACATTGTAGTTACTCCACAATACTAACCTAAATGACAGAGTGAAAAGAAGGAAGCCTGTACAGAATAACAATATTCCAATATGTCAAAGTAAAAACTGTGGTGGACAATATAGTTACCAGAGGAGGCTGCTGAGGGGAGGATGGGCTCATAATAATGGCTGGAACGGCACAAATGGAACGGCATCAAACACATTGAAAACGTGTTTGACGCCATTCCTCTGATTCCGCTCCAGCCATTACCACGAGCCCATCCTCCCCAATTAAAGGTGCCACCAACCTCCTGTGGTAGTTGCCCTCCACGAAGACTGTCTTGAAACTTGTTTGGAATTTAAGGTGTTACACAAATGGCATAAGAATGCGGAATTCTTTTGGGACTTAATTGGAGAAAAAAAGTTGACTTCCTGATCATTCTCTTTTATTTAGGATCTTTTCTGTTGGTAATGAACTTTCTCAAACAGGTATTACTGTGCATCACTCTGGGCAAAATATACATACCTCTCATAGGCCAATTGTAACAAAATCAATCCACCAAATGTTTTTCTATGTTCTGAAATAACATGCAGAGCTATGTTACAACCCATTGAAACTCTGCAAAAGATGTCCAGAGACCAAATTTGATTTACACATGTAGTATGAAACATTTTGTGATATCATATACTCTTTGGATATCTCTATGGGGCTAGTTAAGGACCATCGGTAAATTACACAATATACATGGGACAATATATAAAAATTACAAAAGCTCCAAATTTCAATGACCTAAAAACCTCAAACCAACTATAAATTGTAGAAGTTCATATATATACAAATATTGAAAGCATTTAATGAGAACACTAAAAAGTGTGCAATATGAAGATATTGTCTAGTTTACATTGTGTAATTTATTGCCCCCGACTCACCCCGGAGATAGGTCGTTACTAGTTACCACAGACATAAACAAAGTCATAAACCCACCTATATCTATAACTTATCTTCTTAAATTGTGATTGTATACCTAACCTTAACCACACTGCTAACCTTATGCCTAACCCAAACCTTAAATTAAAACCAAAAAGCACATTTTTGTTTTCATAAATTTTTACGATAAAAATTCCCCCCCGCAAAAAAAAAAATATAGTGGCTGTGGTAACTAGTTGAAACCCCGGAGATAAGCTATCCAAAGTCAAACCCACTTTGCCACGGTCGCACAACAGCCGGATGAAGCTCATTGGCTAAATCATTTGGCTAACTCTTCCCCCCTGCGAACACACACAAGCAGGGGGCGTCATGCTTCTAAGGGGCACAGGGGCGTGTGCCCCCTCAGATTTGAATGTTTAAAATGTAAAAATAAAAAAGAGTTATTTTAGTTGGTAGACTAGAGTAGCTGGCATGGTTGGTAGACTAGAGTAGCTGGCATGCCTGCTGGCATGGTTGGTAGACTAGAGTAGCTGGCATGGTTGGTAGACTAGAGTAGCTGGCATGCCTGCTGGCATGGTTGGTAGACTAGAGTAGCTGGCATGGTTGGTAGACTAGAGTAGCTGGCATGCCTGCTGGCATGGTTGGTAGACTGGAGTAGCTGGCATGGTTGGTAGACTAGAGTAGCTGGCATGGTTGGTAGACTAGAGTAGCTGGCAAGGTTGGTAGACTGGAGTAGCTGGCATGGTTGGTAGACTAGAGTAGCTGGCATGCCTGCTGGCATGGTTGGTAGACTAGAGTAGCTGGCATGGTTGGTAGACTGGAGTAGCTGGTATGGTTGGTAGACTAGAGTAGCTGGCATGGTTGGTAGACTGGAGTAGCTGGCATGGTTGGTAGACTGGAGTAGCTGGCATGGTTGGTAGACTAGAGTAGCTGGCATGCCTGCTGGCATGGTTGGTAGACTAGAGTAGCTGGCATGGTTGGTAGACTAGAGTAGCTGGCATGGTTGGTAGACTAGAGTAGCTGGTATGGTTGGTAGACTAGAGTAGCTGGCATGGTTGGTAGACTAGGGTAGCTGGTATGGTTGGTAGACTAGAGTAGCTGGCATGGTTGGTAGACTAGAGTAGCTGGCATGCCTGCTGGCATGGTTGGTAGACTAGAGTAGCTGGCATGCCTGCTGGCATGGTTGGTAGACTAGAGTAGCTGGCATGGTTGGTAGACTAGGGTAGCTGGGATGGTTGGTAGACTAGGGTAGCTGGCATGGTTGGTAGACTAGAGTAGCTGGCATGGTTGGTAGACTAGAGTAGCTGGTATGGTTGGTAGACTAGAGTAGCTGGCATGGTTGGTAGACTAGGGTAGCTGGCATGGTTGGTAGACTAGGGTAGCTGGTATGGTTGGTAGACTAGGGTAGCTGGTATGGTTGGTAGACTAGGGTAGCTGGCATGGTTGGTAGACTAGGGTAGCTGGTATGGTTGGTAGACTAGGGTAGCTGGTGTGGTTGGTAGACTAGGGTAGCTGGTATGGTTGGTAGACTAGAGTAGCTGGCATGGTTGGTAGACTAGAGTAGCTGGCATGGTTGGTAGACTTTAGAAAAGCAAGCAATAACTAAATATACTGAATAAGACCGGCAATGCTTTCAATCTTTTACCCAGATTTTAGCAGAGAAGCAGAGAAGCATATTTAGATTCTTTAAAAGAAAAAGAACCACTGGTCAATGAGGATACAGACAGCTCAAGAGGTATGCTCACATATACAGAAAAATGCACACATTTTTTTACTTAGAATTAAGCATAATGATTATGGCTCTAAATGGTAGGAAAAGTCTGTTTCAGGATTTACAAAATAGAAAAATTATTCAATTCACGAACGGGGTCCCTAACCACCCTCCGCAGCCGTCCTCATGTAATTTGTGCCATCTCAGATTGTTCGGTACATGACGCCCATAAACATAAGAGACATCCATTATCAAACCACACCCACGAAACCAACACGTTTGAATTCAGTCACGGCCGCTAGCATTTCTTAATGAACCAAATCTAAAATTAGGTATGTCTCGCTCCTATCTGACATCTGTACAGTAGCACTGTCTCCCAGGCTGTGTATCGCCCCGCAAGACCAGAGCCAATCGCAACAGGGCTGTTTAGCAAGCTAAGTTGGCTAGCTAGTTATCTATGCCGGTTGTTATTTTTGCATAACTGATAAGGGACACTTTATGTTCTGTGGATAATAGTTACATTTACATAGTGGGTGAACTCCATTCCTGACAGGCCGATCAGATTAAATAGCAGCCTCAGAGGCTGATAAATCAGGATGCTGTCTTGTAGGCTGTGTCATGAGCAAAGCTCCTTGCAGGCATATATTGCTGACAGATCCCTATAGTGAAAATGAAATTTCAGTTAGGATTTCAATATAAACTACATGACCAAAAAGTATGTGGAAACCTGCTTGTCACACATCTCATTACAAAAACATGGGCGTTAATATGGAGTTGGTCCCTCACCCTTTGATGGTATAACAGCCTCCAGTCTTCTGGGAAGGCTTTCCACTAGATGTTGGAACATTGCTGCGGGGGACTTGCTTCCATTCAGCCACAAGAGCATTAGTGAGGTTGGGAAGACTGATGTTGGGCGATTAGGCCTGGCTCGCAGTCGGCGTTCCAATTCATCCCAAAGGTGTTCGATGGGGTTAAGGTCAGGTCTCTGTGCAGGCCAGTCAAGTTCTTCCACACCAATTTCGACAAATTATTTCAGTATGGACCTTGCTTTGTGCACAAGGGCATTGTCATGCTGATAAAGGAAAGGGCCTTCTCCAAACTGTTGCCACAAAGTTGGAGGCACAGAATCATCTAGAATGTCATTGTATGCTGTAGCGTTAAGATTTCCCTTCACTGGAACTAAGGGGCCTGAACCATGAAAAACAGCACCAGACCATTATTCCTCCTCCACCAAACTTTACAGTTGAACACTATGCATTGGGGCAGGTAGTGTTCTCCTGGCATCTGCCAAACCCAGATTCATCCGTTGGACTGCCAGATGGTGAAGCGTGATTCATCACTCCAGAGAACGCGTTTCCACTGCTCCAGAGTCCAATGGCGGCGAGCTTTACACCACTCCAGCCGACGCTTGGAATTGCACATGGTGATCTTAGGCTTGTGTGGAGCTGCTCAGCCATGGAAACCCATTTCATGAAGCTCCAGACGAACAGTTGTTGTGCTGACCTTACTCCCAGAGGCAGCTTGGAACTCGATAGTTTCACCCGAGGACAGACGATTTTTACGCGCTACTCGCTTCAGCACTCGGTGGGTCCCGTTCTGTGAGCTTGTGTGGGGTTACCACTTCGCGGCTGAGCCGTTGTTACTCCTAGATGTTTCCACACTTTCCACAATAACAGCACTTACAGTTGACCCGGGGGCAGCTCTAGCAGTGCGAACACTTGACAAACTGACTTGTTGGAAAGGTGGCATCCTATGACGGTTCCACGTGGAAAGTCACTGAGCTCTTCAGTAAGGGCCATTCTACTGCCAGTGTTTGTCTTTGGAGATTGCATGGCTGTGTGCTCGACTTTATACACCTGTCAGCGACGGGTGTGGCTGAAATAGCCGAATGCACTAATTTGAAGAGGTGTCCACATACTGCTGTACATACTGCTGTAGATATAATAATAGGTGAAATGCTTGATAATGTATGTGATATCAACAGAGAGGTATATTTTCTGGGTGATTTAAATATTGACTGGCTTTCATCAAGCTGCCCACTCAAGAAAAAACTTCAAACTGTAACCAGTGCCTGCAACCTGGTTCAGATTATCAGTCAACCTACCAGGGTAGGTTACAAACAGCACAGGAATTAAATCATCAACATGTATTGATCACATCTTTACTAACGCTGCAGAAATGTGCTCTAAAACAGTATCCAGATACATAGGATGTAGTGATCACAATATAATAGCCATATCTAGGAAAACCAAAGTTCCAAAGGCTGGGCCTAATATAGTGTATAACAGGTCATACAATACATTTTGTAGTGATTCATATGTTGATGATGTAAAGAATATTTGCTGGTCTGTGGTGTTTAATGAGGAGCAACCAGACGCTGCTGCACTTGAGACATTTATGAAATTGCTTATTCCAGTTACTAATAAGCACCCACCCATTTAAGAAAATGACTGTAAAACTGTTAAATCCCCGTGGATTGATGAGGAATGGAAACATTATATGGTTGTAGAGGGATGAGGCAAAGGGAATGGCAAATAGGTCTGGCTGAACAACCGATTGGCAAACGCACTGAAAATAGAGAAATCATGTGACTAAACTGAATAAAAAGGAGAAGAAACTACACTATGAAACAAAGATAAATTATATAAAGAATTATAGTAAAAAGCTTTGGAGCATCTTCAATAAAATGTTCAGAAAAAGGGCAATCTCAGCTCCATCATTCGTTGAATCAGATGCTCATTCATCACAAAACCAACTCATATTGCCAACTACTTTAATTATTTTTTTCATTGGCAAGATTAGCAAATTTAGGCGTGACATGCCAGCAACAAACGCTGACACTACACATCCAAGTATATCTGACCAAATTATAAAAGACGAGCGTTGTATTTTAACAGGTTACATTTAGGTAGCAGATAGGTAACAGTTGCATGAAACATTTAGGTAAAAGTTGCATATCAAGTAACAGGTAACAGGTAACAGTTAGCTAAGAGTTAGGTACCAGGTAACAGTTAGGTACCAGGTAACATTTAGCTAACAGGTAACAGTTAGGTATTAGGTAACATTTAGCTAAAAGGTAACAGTTAGGTATTAGGTAACATTTAGCTAACAGGTAACAGTTAGGTATTAGGTAACATTTAGCTAACAGGTAACAGTTAGGTATTAGGTAACAGTCAAATAGCAGATAACAGTTACAGTGAGGGGAAAAAAGTATTTGATCCCCTGCTGATTTTGTACGTTTGCCCACTGACAAAGAAATGATCAGTCTATAATTTTAATGGTAGGTTTATTTGAACAATGAGAGACAGAATAACAACAAAACAATCCAGAAAAACGCATGTCAAAAATGTTATAAATTGGTTTGCATTTTAATGAGGGAAATAAGTATTTGACCCCTCTGCACAACATGACTTAGTACTTGGTGGCAAAACCCTTGTTGGCAATCACAGAGGTCAGACGTTTCTTGTAGTTGGCCACCAGGTTTGCACACATCTCAGGAGGGATTTTGTCCCACTCCTCTTTACAGATCTTCTCCAAGTCATTAAGGTTTTGAGGCTGATGTTTGGCGAACCTTCAGCTCCCTCCACAGATTTTCTATGTGATTAAGGTCTGGAGACTGGCTAGGCCACTCCAGGACCTTAATGTGCTTCTTCTTGAGCTACTCCTTTGTTGTCTTGGCCGTGTGTTTTGGGTCATTTTCATGCTGGAATACCCATCCACGACCCATTTCAATGCCCTGGCTGAGGGAAGGAGGTTCTCACCCAAGATTTGACAGTACATGGCCCCCCCGTCCATCGTCCCTTTGATGCAGTGAAGTTGTCCTGTCCCCTTAGCAGAAAAACACCCCCAAAGCATAATGTTTCCACCTCCATGTTTGACGGTGGGGATGGTGTTCTTGGGGTCATAGGCAGCATTCCTTCTCCTCCAAACACGGCGAGTTGAGTTGATGCCAAAGAGCTCCATTTTGGTCTCATCTGACCCCAACACTTTCACCCAGTTGTCCTCTGAATCATTCAAATGCTCATTGGCAAACTTCAGATGGGCATGTATATGTGCTTTCTTGAGCAGGGGGACCTTGCGGGCGCTGCAGGATTTCAGTCCTTCACGGCGTAGCGTGTTACTAATTGTTTTCTTGGTGACTATGGTCCCAGCTGCCTTGAGATCATTGACAAGATCCTCCCGTGTAGTTCTGGGCTGATTCCTCACCGTTCTCATGATCATTGCAACTCCACGAGGTAAAATCTTGCATGGAGCCCCAGGCCGAGGGAGATTGACAGTTCTTTTGTGTTTCTTCCATTTGCGAATAATTGCACCAACTGTTGTCACCTTCTCGCCAAGCTGCTTGGCGATGGTCTTGTAGCCCATTCTACAGGGCATTCAGAAAGTATTCAGATCGCTTGACTTTTTCCACATTTTGTTACGTTACAGCCTTATTCTTAAATGAATTTTTTTCTTCATCAATCTACACACAATACCCCATAATGACAAAGCGAAAACAGGTTTTTAGAAATGTTTGCAAATTTATATGTAAAAAATATATATATATATATATAATGTCCAAATCATGTCCAATCAATTTAATTTATGTTGTAGAATCATGTATATATATATACCTTATTTACATAAGTATTCAGACCCTTTGCTATGAGACTCGAAATTGAGCTCAGGTGCATCCTGTTTCCATTGATCATCCCTGAGATGTTTCTACAACATGATTCTACAACATAAATTAAATTGATTGGACATGATTTGGAAAGGCACTCACCTGTCTATATAAGGTTCAACAGTTGACAGAACACGTCAGAGCAAAAACCAAACCATGAGGTCGAAGGAATTGTCTGTAGAGGTCCGAGACGGGATTGTGTCGAGGCACAGATCTGGGGAAGGGTACAAAAAACAAAATCTGCAGCACTGAAAGTCCCCAAGAACACATTGGCCTGCATCATTCTGTCACACCTTGATCTGTTTCACCTGTCTTGTGCTTGTCTCCACCCCCTCCAGGTGGTCCTCATTTTCCCCATTATCCCCTGTGCATTTATACCTGTGTTTTCTGTTTGTCTTTTGCCAGTTCGTCTTGTCTCGTGAAGTGTTTTTCCCGTACTCCTGTTTCATGCTAGCCCTTGTTTTTCCAATTTTTTGGAACTCTGCCTGCCCTGACCCTGCCTGCCGTTCTGTACCTATCTGACACTGCCCTGGATTACTGACCTCTGCCTGCCCTTGACCTGCCGTCTGCCTGCCCCTTGTTGCGTTAATAAACATCTGTGATTTGAACTGTCTGCATCTGAGTCTTAGTCTAAAATGGAAGAAGTTTGGAACCATCGAGACTCTTCCTCCAGCTAGCCGCCCGGCCAAACAGAGCAATCAGACTCTGGGGTGCTGTGTTTAGGCTAGTCTCTGTAGCAGACTCTGGGTGCTGTGTTTAGGCTGGTCTCTGTAGCAGACTCTGGGTGCTGGGTTTAGGCTCTGTAGCAGACTCTGGGTGCTGTGTTTAGGCTAGTCTCTGTAGCAGACTCTGGGTGCTGTGTTTAGGCTAGTCTCTGTAGCAGACTCTGGGTGCTGTGTTTAGGCTGGTCTCTGTAGCAGGCTCTGGGTGCTGTGTTTAGGCTAGTCTCTTTAGCAGACTCTGGGTGCTGTGTTTAGGTTAGTCTCTGTAGCAGACTCTGGGTGCTGTGTTTAGGTTAGTCTCTGTAGCAGACTCTGGGGTACTGTGTTTAGGCTAGTCTCTGTAGCAGGCTCTGGGTGCTGTGTTTAGGCTAGTCTCTGTAGCAGACTCTGGGTGCTGGGTTTAGGCTAGTCTCTGTAGCAGACTCTGGGGTGCTGTGTTTAGGCTAGTCTCTGTAGCAGGCTCTGGGTGCTGTGTTTAGGCTAGTCTCTGTAGCAGACTCTGGGGTGCTGTGTTTAGGCTAGTCTCTGTAGCAGACTCTGGGGTGCTGTGTTTAGGCTAGTCTCTGTAGCAGACTCTGGGTGCTGGGTTTAGGTTAGTCTCTGTAGCAGGCTCTGGGTGCAGGCTAGTCTCTGTAGCAGACTCTGGGTGCTGTGTTTAGGCTAGTCTCTGTAGCAGACTCTGGGTGCTGTATTTAGGTTAGTCTCTGTAGCAGGCTCTGGGTGCTGTGTTTAGGCTAGTCTCTGTAGCAGACTCTGGGGTGCTGTGTTTAGGTTAGTCTCTGTAGCAGGCTCTGGGTGCTGTGTTTAGGCTAGTCTCTGTAGCAGACTCTGGGGTGCTGTGTTTAGGCTAGTCTCTGTAACAGACTCTGGGTGCTGTGTTTAGGCTAGTCTCTGTAGCAGACTCTGGGTGCTGTGTTTAGGTTAGTCTCTGTAGCAGACTCTGGGTGCTGTGTTTAGGCTGGTCTGTGTAGCAGACTCTGGGTGCTGTGTTTAGGCTGGTCTCCGTAGCAGACTCTGGGTGCTGTGTTTAGGCTGGTCTCTGTAGCAGGCTCTGGGTGCTGTGTTTAGGCTAGTCTCTTTAGCAGACTCTGGGTGCTGTGTTTAGGTTAGTCTCTGTAGCAGACTCTGGGTGCTGTGTTTAGGCTGGTCTGTGTAGCAGACTCTGGGTGCTGTGTTTAGGCTGGTCTCCGTAGCAGACTCTGGGTGCTGTGTTTAGGCTGGTCTCTGTAGCAGGCTCTGGGTGCTGTGTTTAGGCTAGTCTCTTTAGCAGACTCTGGGTGCTGTGTTTAGGTTAGTCTCTGTAGCAGACTCTGGGGTGCTGTGTTTAGGCTAGTCTCTGTAACAGACTCTGGGTGCTGTGTTTAGGCTAGTCTCTGTAGCAGACTCTGGGTGCTGGGTTTAGGTTAGTCTCTGTAGCAGGCTCTGGGTGCTGTGTTTAGGCTAGTTTCTGTAGCAGACTCTGGGGTGCTGTGTTTAGGCTGGTCTCTGTAGCAGGCTCTGGGTGCAGGCTAGTCTCTGTAGCAGACTCTGGGTGCTGGGTTTAGGTTAGTCTCTGTAGCAGGCTCTGGGTGCTGTGTTTAGGCTAGTTTCTGTAGCAGACTCTGGGGTGCTGTGTTTAGGCTGGTCTCTGTAGCAGGCTCTGGGTGCAGGCTAGTCTCTGTAGCAGACTCTGGGTGCTGGGTTTAGGTTAGTCTCTGTAGCAGGCTCTGGGTGCAGGCTAGTCTCTGTAGCAGACTCTGGGTGCTGTGTTTAGGCTAGTCTCTGTAGCAGGCTCTGGGTGCTGTGTTTAGGCTAGTCTCTGTAGCAGACTCTGGGGTGCTGTGTTTAAGTTAGTCTCTGTAGCAGGCTCTGGGTGCTGTGTTTAGGCTAGTCTCTTTAGCAGACTCTGGGTGCTGTGTTTAGGCTAGTCTCTATAGCAGACTCTGGGTGCTGTGTTTAGGCTAGTCTCTGTAGCAGACTCTGGGTGCTGTGTTTAGGCTAGTCTCTCTAGCAGACTCTGGGTGCTGGGTTTAGGTTAGTCTCTGTAGCAGGCTCTGGGTGCTGTGTTTAGGCTGGTCTCTATAGCAGACTCTGGGGTGCTGTGTTTAGGCTGGTCTCTGTAGCAGACTCTGGGTACACATACACACACACACACACCGAGACTCTTCCTAGAGCTGGCATCCCCGCCAAACTGAGCAATCAGGGGGAGAAGGGCCTTGGTCAGAGAGGTGACCAAGAACCCGATGGTCACTCTGACAGAGCTCCAAAGTTCCTTTGTGGAGATGGGGAGAACCTTCCAGAAGGACAACCATCTCTTCAGCACACAACCAATCAGGCCTTTATAGTAGAGTGGCCGGACGAAAGACACTCCTCAGTAAAAGCCACATGACAGCCCGCTGGGAGTTTGCCAAAAAAGGGTTAAAGGACTCAAACCATGAGAAACAAGATTCTCTGGTCTGATGAAACCAAGGTTGAACTCTTTGGCTTCAATATCAAACCTCACGCCTGGAGGAAACCTGGCACCATCCCTACGGTGAAGCATGGTGGTGGCAGCATCCTGCTGTGGGGATGTTTTTCAGTGGCAAGGACAGGGGGACTAATCAGGATCGAGGGAAAGATGAACGGATCAAAGTACAGAGAGATCCTTGATGAAAACCTGCTCCAGAGCACTCAGGACCTCAGACTGGGGTGAAGGTTCACCTTCCAACAGGACAACAACCCTAAGCACACAGCCAAGACAATGCATGAGTGGTTTCGGACAAGTCTCTGAATGTCCTTGAGTGGCCCAGCCAGAGCCAGTACTTGAACCCGATCAAACATCTCTGGAGAGACTTGAAAATAGCTGTGCAGCAACACTCCACATCCAACCTGACAGAGCTTGAGAGGATCTGCAGAGAAAAATGGGAGAAACTCCCAAAATACAGGTGTGTCAAGCTTGCAGCGTCATACCCAAGAAGACTCAAGGCTGTAATCACTGCCAAAGGTGCTTCATCAAAGTACTGAGTAAAGGGTCTGAATACTTATGTAAATGTGATATTTCCCCCCCCAATTTTTTTTTTTACACATTTGCAAAAAATGTCTACAAAACGTTTTTTGCTTTGTAATTATGGGGTATTGTGTGTAGATTGTTCAGGGAAAAAACGATTTAATACATTTTAGAATAAGGCTGTAAGGTAACAAAATGTGGAAAAAGTCAAGGGGTCTGAATACTTTCCCGAATGCACTGTATAGAGTACCTTAATAGTTGTGAGGGAGAGGTCTCTCTCTCTCTCTCTCTCTCTCTCTCTCTCTCTCTCTCTCTCTCTCTCTCTCTCTCTCTCACTGATCTCTGCCAATAAAGTGACCAACGACAACTGATGTGCCGTAGGTATTTCTATCTACCAGGACTGCTGTGATAATAGATAAAAATACAATCCAACCTGTGGCTCAAAGCATTCTGTCTTCCACCGCACCCCGCCTGCCCGCCCGGCTGCCTGCCCGTCTTCCCCCCGTGCCTGCCCGCCCGCCTGCCTGCCCGTCTTCCCCCCGTGCCTGCCTGCACGCCTGCCCGCCCGCCTGCCTGCCAGCTTCATTCTGCTGCCCATTTGTCAACAGATATGTCCAATCTCTTCTGTGCCAGCCGGGCAAAAATCAGCGCCTTGTCACTTTTGGAAATGACAATTCGAGTCTCAGTCAAGTCTGAAACCACTGTGTCTGCTTTCCCAATGGTACCCTATTCTCTATAGCCCCGTATAACTCTGGTCAAAGTAGTACACTATGTAGGGAATATGGTGCCTTTTGGGAAGCAGTTTGTGTGTGCTCCCCGCAGCCATGCAGCCTCAGAGAGCAAACACTAAAAATAATACTTAACCAATTTGACTGTAGCGCAGGGTTTGTCTTGCGTACAATCGGAATGCAACAGACAACAGTTGGACTTTTCGCTGTGTGATTGAGGTTGTTCCCCTACCCATTATGCTAAGTATTGTGGATGGCGTAGTCAGCAGCGGAGTCAGAGGCTGTATTGAAAATGGCACCCCCCTCTTCTCTACATAGTGCACGACATTTCATTTTCAATTTTATTTATATAACCTGCATTTTTTAACTAGGCAAGTCAGTTAAGAACAAATTCTTATTTACAATGATTGCCTACCCCCCGTCCCCCGTCCCCCTGTCCAACCCCCCCGTCCCCCTGTCCAACCCCCCCGTTCCCCGTCCCCTGTCCAACCCCCCCGTCCCCCGTCCCCCTGTCCAACACCCCCGTTCCCCGTCCCCCTGTCCAACCCCCCCATCCCCCGTCCCCCGTCCAAATCCTCCATAGAAAGATTTTGGAAATACACACAAGCTGCCAATTTTAATAGAACAATAATCTCAGACAACCATATAGACCTCAGTCACAGTGAATCAGACCTGATTTCACAGACACACCGTGAGGTCATCGTCGTGAGGTCATCACCGTGAGGTCATCACCGTGAGGTCATCGCCGTGTCCAAAAAATGTCACCTTATTCCCTATTATTGTAGTGCACTACTTTTACAAGTAAGCATTTCGATTGGACTGGTAAACCGTGTGTATTGACGTACATAACGACTAATTGAAACTTGACCAGAGCCCTGGTCAAAAGTAGTGCGCTGCCTAGGGAATATGGTCCCGTTTGGGATACAGCTCTGTGTGCTGTTGGGAGCAGGCTGAAACTAATCTGAACTGAGGGCTTCATGAAAGATTCCCCCTAACATTATAGCACCAAATAAACAGACACGTCCACTCAGTGCTCATGCAGTCGACTGAGCTCAGCTAGCACATTTGGTTCCTTGGAAGTTTTTTTGTTTTTTTTATATATATATATATATATTTTTTTTTAATTTAACCTTTATTTAACTAGGCAAGTCAGTTAAAGAACAAATTCTTATTTACAATGACGGGGACAGGGGCTGAATTAACAATTCTAATTAAAATATAGGACAAAACACACATCACGACAAGAGAGACAACACAACACCACATAAAGAGAGACCTAAGACAACAACACAACATGGCAGCAACACAACATGACAACACAGCGTGGTAGCAACACAACATGACAACAACATGGTAGGAACACAACCTGGCAACAATATGGTAGCAACACAACATGGCAACAGGACAACATGGTAGCAGCACAAAATATGGTACAAACATGATTGGGCACAGACAACAGCACAAAGGGCAAGAAGGTAGAGACAACAATATATCACGCGAAGCAGCCACAACTGTCAAGAGTTGAAGAGAATCAATCATGGACACAAAACTGAACGTTTTTTTTTACGTTCTGAGAACATAAGTGAACATTTAGCCTCTTCGGGGAATGTACATTTTTAGGTTGCAGGGGGGTTCTGAGAATGTTTTACTATGGTCCCAGGGGAAGTTCTGAGAATATTTTACTATGGTCCCAGGGAAGTTCTGAGAATGTTTTACTATGGTCCCAGGGAGGTTCTGAGAATGTTTTACTATGGTTCCAGGGAGGTTCTGAGAATATTTTACTATGGTCCCAGGGAGGTTCTGAGAATATTTTACTATGGTCCCAGGGAGGTTCTGAGAATATTTTACTATGGTCCCTGAAAGCTTTCCTGTGAGGTTTTATTAAAGTTTTGAGAATGAAAATTATAGGTTATTTGAAGGTAATTAAATAACGTCCTGAGAACATGTTTCAATAGGTATTTTAATAACACTGCTAGCTTAGTTTGGGTTAACTGTTTTGAACTCCAAGCACAGATAGGATACATGAAAATGAATTTACTTAGGCATTAATCATGCAAACACAAATTTTTTTTTTTATTGACACGGCATCAGTGAGATTCAAACCTAGGATTTTCTGTTTTGTATCCATGGAATTTGTCCACTACGCCACCAGGATGGAGCTGTTATTTAACTCGTACAAAACTGTTCATTGTATTTTATTCAAACAGAAACAAGCACTCGTCAAGATCAGTTATGGCTATTTAGTGGACGTGGTCCAACACACCTGAACACACTTATCAAGACAGAGAACAGAGAGAGTTACGTTGGACGTTTTCTTAACGTTCTCTGAACTATTTGACAACATGACATTAAATCGAACCGTGACGAAACCTGTAGGAAACGTTATGCTGAAGTACTTAAATTCCAACAGAATAATGTTGTTTTAATGTTTGCACCATATTTTGTGCTGCTACCATGTTGTGTTGGCTACCATGTTGTGTTGCTACCATGTTGTTGTCATGTTGTGTTGCTTCCATGCTGTGTTGTCATGTGTTGCTGCCTTGCTGTGTTGTTGTCTTCGGTCTCTCTTTATGTAGCGTTGTGTTGTCTCTCTTTTCGTGATGTGTGTTTTGTCCTATATTTATATTTTTATTTATTTATTTATTTTTAATCCCAGGCCCCCGTCCCCGCAGGAGGCCTTTTGCCCTTTGGTAGGACGTCAATGTAAATAAGAATTTGTTCTTAACTGACTTTCCTAGTTAAATAAAAGGTTAAATAAATAAAAAATAATAATAATAACGTGCTTGGAACAATTTAAGAACATGACTTTAAATAGAACGATGATGAAACCTGTAGGAAACGTTACGCTGAAGGACTGAAATTCCCACAGAAGAACGTTATTTCTTAACATTCTGGGAACTATTTGAGAACTTTCCTAATGTCAAGCCAGCTAATGTTCCTAGAACATTACCAACATTTGAATGAAATATAACCATGTTTGAACTTTTAGGACACGTTCAGTTAAAATAATGAAATACCAAGAAAATAAAATGTTTTTTTTTTGTTGTTGTCAAATTCCTTAAACGTGCTGAGAATGTTCCAAAGCCTAGCACCTATGGTGGAGAAATTACAAGATTGTTATAATGCTGTAATTGCATCAAATGGTTGTTTTATTGCAACAGAATAAGGAGTTGTTATAACACTCATCTGAGATCTATTGAGGATGGACCTCTGGGAGATTTACAATGTCTTTGGGTGATACCGCATTCCAGAGCATGATTTAATGTTTCTGTTCTATATGGTACCAGGGGTCTCTACACAATGAGATATTGTCTGCTGTGAATTATAAGTATCTTTCATACTAATGTTAACCTTGTGATCCATTCAATACATCTGTTGTTTGTCATGTAGCCTGAAGGGTGGGTGTATCTTGGCTATAAAATACCTTTGTACTTTTGTCTCTGGGCTTTCAACAAATCATCTGAGTGTGATTCGTCGACCAGCCATCATTAATGTAGAGCACTCAATCGATTCACTTTATATGTGTGTTGTTGTATTGACCTGCTCTCTTACTAATAAGTGAATAAAGATGTAGTTTAAGTATATAACTCTGACTTGTGTGATATGATTGTCTCTCCTCATTTGATAGTAAAGAAATGAACCACCACACACCTATTCTTTACCATTCACAGAACGTTGTTGAGAAGGTTGTATACAAAATAACCATAAGACATCCACTCTCTAAGAAAACATAGAATTCTTATGAACGTTATGTGTTAGCTGGGATTGGTGTTAACGGACCAGAGGAGGTTTGTGATGAGTTACCTTTTCATGAGGAGTGGAGACTTGCGTTAGCTTCCTGAGCCAGTTTTCTTGGCCCTAGGCTTTAGCTCAATGGGTTTACACAGATGTTTTCTCAACTTCAGTCTTGCATTTCCTGTGATAGTTATTCCAAAGTATGGCTGCTGAGAATGCAAGTCCTTTAGTTCTTAATGGATTGGGAACTAGTGCTTTCATAAAGTGCTTTTTACTATGGTAATTACATACTAAATTGCTGCTGGAATATGGGAAGGTTTTTATTAGCAATTTTGTTGCTGTCGCAGCTGATTAGGACTGTTGTACTGATCAAAACATAACTGATTAGGACTGATAAACCTATCAAAACACAATTGATTAGGACTGATAAACCTATCAAAACACAGCTGATTAGGACTGATAAACCTATCAAAACACAGCTGATTAGGACTGATGTACAGCGCCTTCAGAAAGTATTCACGCCCGTTAACTTTTTCCACATTTTGTTGTGCTAAAGCCTGAATATAAAATGTATTAAATTGAGATTTGTTGTTACTGGCCTATAGACAATATCCCATTATGTCAAAGTGGAATTATGTTTTTATACATTTTTATAAAAGCTGAAATATCTTGAGTCCATAAGTATTCAACCCCTTTGTGATGATAAGCCTAAATAAGTTCAAGAGTAAATATTTGCTTAACAAGTCACACGATAACTTGCATGGAATCACTCTGTGTGCAATAATAGTGTTAACATTATTTTTTAATGACTACCTCATCTCTGTACCCCACACATACAATTATCTGTAAGGTCCCTCAGTCGAGCAGGGAATTTCAAACACAGATTCAACCAAAAAGACCAGGGAAGTTTTTCAATGCCTTGCCAAGAAGAGCACCTATTGGTAGATGGGTAAAACATAAATAAAAAAGCAGACATTGAATATCCCTTTGAGCATGGTGAAGTTATTAATTACACTTTGTATGGTGTATCAATTCACCCAGTCACTACAAAGATACAGGCGTCCTTCCTAACTCAGTTGCCAGAGAAGAAGGAAACCACTCAGGGATTTCACCATGAGGCCAATGGTCACTTTAAAGAGTTTAATGGCTGTGATAGGAGAAAACTGAGGATGGATCAACAACATTGTAGTTACTCCACAATACTAACCTAAATGACAGAGTGAAAAGAAGGAAGACTGTATTCCAAAACATGCATCCTGTTTGCAACAAGGCACTAAAGTGAAAGTGCAAAAAAATGCGGCAAAGCAATTCACTTATTGTCCTGAAAAGTGTTCTGTTTGGGGCAAATCCAATACAATACATTACTGAGTACCACTCTCCATATTTTCAAGCATAGTGGTGGCTGCATCATGTTACGGGTATGCTTGTAATTGATAAGGACTGGGGAGTTTCTCAGGATAAAAAAGAAATGTAATAAAGCAAAGCACAGGCAAAATTCTAGATGAAAACCTGGTTCAGGCTGCTTTCCACCAGACACTGTGAGATTCATTCACCTTTCAGCAGGACAATAACTTAAAACACAAGGCCAAATCTACACTGGAGTTGCTTACAAAGAACACAGTGAATGTTCCTGAGTGGCCGAGTTACAGTTTTGACTTAAATCTACATGAAAATCTATGGCAAGACCTGAAAATGGTTTTCTAACGATGATCAACAACCAGAGCTTGAAGAATTTAGACGGGCAAATGCTGCACAATCCAGGTGTGGAAAGCTCTTAGAGACTTACCCAGAAAGACTCACAGCTGTAATCACTGGCAAAGGTACTTCTACAAAGTATTGTCTCAGGGTGTGAATAATTATGTAAATTTGATATTTCTGTATTTCATTTTCAATAAATGTGTACAAATGTCTAAAAACATGTTTCACTTTGTCATTATAGGGTATTGTATGTACAGGGGTGAGAAAAATATATATTGAATCCATTTTGAATTCAGGCTGTAACACAACAACATGTGGAATAAGTCAAGGGGTATGAATAGCTTCATATCAAAACACAACTGATTGGGACTGATAAACCTATCATAACACAACTGATTAGGACTGATAAACCTATCAAAACACAGCTGATTAGGACTGACAAACCTATCAAAACACAACTGATTAGGACTGATAAACCTATCAAAACACAGCTGATTAGGACTGACAAACCTATCAAAACACAACTGATTAGGACTGATAAACCTATCAAAACACAACTGATTAGGACTGATAAACCTATCAAAACACAGCTGATTAGGACTGATAAACCTATCAAAACACAAGTTTAGGGTTAAGGTTAAAGTTAGGGTTAAGTTTAGGAGTTAGGTTAAAGGATTAAAGTTAGGGTTAAGTTTAGGGTTAAGGATAGGGTTAAGTTTAGGATTTAGGTGAAAGGATTAAAGTTAGAGTTAGTAGTTGCAAAGTAGTTGAAAAGTTACTAATTAGCTAAAATTCTCTGTGATGAGATTCGAACTCGAAACCTTTGGGTTGCTAAACGTTAATGTTATACACTGACCCAACCACCCTGACCCATCCACCCAGACCCATCCACCCCGACCCCTATCCATCCACCCTGACCCATCCACCCTGACCCATCCACCCCGATCCATCCACCCCGACCCTGACCCATCCACCCCGACCCAACCACTCCGACCCATCACCCCTACCATCCACCGAGACCCATCCACCCCTACCCATCCACCCCTACCATCCACCGAGACCCATCCACCCCTATCCATCAACCCCTACCCATCCACCCCGACCCATCCACCCCGACCCATCCACCCCGACCCATCCACCCCGACCCATCCACCCCGACCCAACCACCCCGACCCATCCACTCCTACCCATCCACCCAGACCCATCCACCCCGACCATCCATCCCTACCCATCCACCCCCACCCATCCACCCCTACCCATCCACTCCTACCCATCCACTCCTACCCATCCACCCCGACCCAACCACCCCGACCCATCCACCCCTACCCATCCACCCCGACCCATCCACCCCTACCATCCACCCCTACCCATCCACCCCTACCCATCCACCCCGACCCATCCACCCCGACCCCTACCCATCCACTCCTACCCATCCACCCCGACCATCCACCCCAACCCACCATCCACCCGACCCATCCACCCCGACCCATCCACCCCGACCCATCCACCCCAACCCACCATCCACCCCTACCATCCACCCCAACCCACCATCCACCCCTACCATCCACCCCTACCCATTCACCCCGACCCATCCACTCCTACCCATCCACCCCTACCATCCACCCCAACCCACCATCCACCCCTACCATCCACCCCGACCCATCCACCCCTACCATCCATCCCTACCCATCCACCCCAACCCATCCACCCCTACCCATCCACACCTACCCATCCACCCCGACCCCTACCCATCCACCCCGACCCATCCACCCCGACCCATCCACCCCTATCCATCCACCCCGACCCATCCACCCCTATGCATCCACCCCGACCCATCCAACCTACCCATCCACCCCGACCCATCCACCCCGACCCATCCACCCCTATGCATCCACCCCGACCCATCCAACCTACCCATCCATCCCTACCCATTCACCCCTACCCATCCACCCCGAACCCTACCCATCCACCCCTACCCATCCACCCCGGCCCCTACCCATCCTCCCCGGCCCCTACCCATCCACCCCGGCCCCTACCCATCCACCCCAATCCCTACCCATCCACCCCGACCCCTACCCATCCCCCCCTACCCATCCACCCCTACCCATCCATCCTACCCATCCCCCCCTACCCATCCACCCCGACCCATCCCTTCCTACCCATCCACCCCTACCCATCCATCCTACCCATCCCCCCCTACCCATCCACCCCGACCCATCCCTTCCTACCCATCCACCCCTACCCATCCACCCCTACCCATCAACCCCCACCCATCCAACCCTACCCATCCACCCCTACCCATCCACCCCGGCCCCTACCCATCCACCCCGGCCCCTACTCATCCACCCCGATCCCTACCCATCCACCCATCCACCCCGATCCCTACCCATCCACCCCGACCCCTACCCATCCACCCCTACCCATCCACCCCGACACCTACCCATCCACCCCGACCCATCCACCCCTACCCATCCACCCCGACACCTACCCATCCACCCCTACCCATCCACCCCGACCCATCCACCCCTACCCATCCACCCCTACCCATCCACCCCTACCCATCCACCCCGACCCATCCACCCCTACCCATCCACCCCGACACCTACCCATCCACCCCTACCCATCCACCCCTACCCATCCACCCCTACCCATCCACCCCGACACCTACCCATCCACCCCTACCCATCCACCCCTACCCAACCACCCCTACCAATCCACCCCGACACCTACCCATCCACCCCTACCCATCCACCCCGACACCTACCCATCCACCCCTACCCATCCACCCCGACACCTACCCATCCACCCCTACCCATCCACCCCTACCCATCCACCCCTACCCATCCACCCCGACCCATCCACCCCGACCCATCCCCCCTACCCATCCACCCCGACACCTACCCATCCACCCTGACCCATCCACCCCTACCCATCCACCCCGACACCTACCCATCCACCCCTACCCATCCACCCCTACCCATCCACCCCTACCCATCCACCCCTACCCATCCACCCCTACCCTTCCCCCCCTACCCATCCACCCCTACCCTTCCCCCCCTACCCATCCACCCCGACCCATCCATCCTACTTTACTTTTTGCCTTTATTAACCATCTGTCGTATGTAACCATACCAAATGCAACATATACTATTTTGAGTGTCTTGGATTTATTGTTTACTATGTTACGTCTAGTCTATGAGATCAGGCTGTGTTTTCAGGTTGTGAGTGTTTGGGGTTAGAGGTTTTCTCTCTGAAGTGGAGTACGTCTACATTTGATAGTGACTTGTTTTCCATTTCATGATATCCCTGCATTATTATAAATAACTTACAGTTTAAAAGACCCAGGAATGTTTTGTTTTTTTAACATTTCTCAAAAGTAACATGGAAATATGTTAAGCTTGTCTAAAGAAAATTATGATATTACTTCCTCGGATTGTTGTTCAGTGTTTTTTTTTAATTTTTTTTACAGACTTTAGTTGAAAATAATCACTTTATAAGGTAGCCTTTGTTCATTCTATCACCCACACACCTATCTACAGGATAGTCATTGTTCACTAGAGAACCTTGCTCATACCTAATCAAGCTCCTTACTGACTGGTTTCATTTGATTTAAACAGCCGGAGAAAACAATGCATCAAGCAGTCTAGATATGCAGACACCACTGTGTTATTGTTCTTCTGGTGTAAATGACCATTGTCTTTGTTTTTGTCCCAAATGGCAACCTACTCTCTGTGTAGTCCACTACTTCTAGTCAAAATTAGAGCACTATTTAAGGAATAAGGTGCCATTTGCGACGCATCCTTGGTTTCTACCGTCTGGTTATCATCATTGTTTGTATTTGTCTGAAAAGGGCCAGAAGTCTTATTCTTTACAATAGAAACCTCTAAAACTGTATGGAGTTGTAGGCCTTGTCTTCATTGGGAATCATTTATTTCATTGTCTCCACCAGTGGGCTTAGAGAAATCATTGTTCTGCGTTTAAATAGCCATTGTAACTCCTGTTACAGGCATTGGGCCGATAAATTCAGACTGCTATTTACAATGGCTTTGTCCCAAGTGGCATCCTATTCCCTACGCAGCGCACTACTTTTGACCAGAGTCCTATGAGCCCTGGTCAAAAGTAGTGCACTATATAGGGAATAGGGTGTTATTTTGGACAGAGGCAATAACAGTTTTAACCTAATTGCAAAATAGACTGTTATAATAACCATCTGAACAGAATAGCCTTTACTTCACTGTGAGAGAAACACTTACAATGTGTCACCATCAAAGGATCAACAACGTCTTGGCACCAGAAAGCGGTGCTTTCTCTAACAGCCAGCAGCGACCACAATATGGCAGCGCAGATAAATAATGAATGTTTATTGTGAAGCTGCTTTCAAATTACTATAATTTAAGTCTTTCATTTTAAAATTTGACTGTCTCAATTCACTGAGCCAGTGTCAGGTAACGCATCATCAAAGTGATCCAGTCCGTTCCATTCACAACCCATTCTATTTATCCCAGAATCCTACAGCTGGATGTCTCGGGCGTTTATCTTCTTGAGGAGCTGATACTTGAGAGTGTGTTCCAAATTGCACCCTAATCTCTGCCGTATGTAGTGCACTACTTTTGACCAGAACCCTATGTGCCAGAGACAGGCAATAGAATAGTCTCATTTGAAACAAATGATGGATGGAATGAGTAATATACATTTTTGTTATTAGTGGTTCTCAACCTGAATCATATTTGTTATTAGTGGTTCTCAACCTGAATCATATTTGTTATTCGTTGTTCTCAACCTGAATCATATTTGTTATTAGTGGTTCTCATCCTGAATCATATTTGTTATTAGTGGTTCTCATCCTGAATCATATTTGTTATTTGTGGTTCTCAACCTGAATCATATTTGTTATTAAAGGTTCTCAACCTGAATCATATTTGTTATTAGTGGTTCTCAACCTGAATCATATTTGTTATTAGTTGTTCTCAACCTGAATCATATTTGTTATTAGTTGTTCTCAACCTGAATCATATTTGTTATTAGTGGTTCTCATCCTGAATCATATTTGTTGTTAGTTGTTCTCAACCTGAATCATATTTGTTATTAGTGGTTCTTATCCTGAATCATATTTGTTATTAGTGGTTCTCAACCTGAATTATATTTGTAATTAGTGGTTCTCAACCTGAATCATATTTGTTATTAAAGGTTCTCAACCTGAATCGTAGATATTGAGATTTTTTTCCTTTTCAAATGAAGGCAGAAGAGTCCATCTGTTTTATTCTGTAAAATGTAAGAGCAATTCAGACATATATCACATACATCCTTCTTTCTAACTATATACTAGAAGGTCAGTAATATTACAGATGTCCTTCTTTCTAACTCTGTACTAGAAGGTGAATGCTTTTGCATCTGATTTTCGTCATCTAGGACAAAAACTGGCAAAATTAGGGAGATTTTATTAACCTGACAATGGTTAATAAAATCTCCCTAATTTTGCCAGTTTTTGCTCACTTTTGCCTAAAACAGCTGCATCTGTATATGCATTCGTAAATCAAGACCTTTCTTGAGTTGGGCTCTGGGATGGAATAACTGTTGAGCATCTGTGTTAGGAGTGTGTATCGGAGGCGAAGTCAGGTGCACGAGAGCAGAGTGTCAAAAGACAGCACAAAAATAACATAAAATGTGTCCAAAACACAGAACATAGACAAAAAGTAATGCGCTTAACAATATCCACAATCTCAAAATACACGTAACACAAACAATCCTACACAAAGACATGATGGGGAACGGAGGAATAAATAGATATGAATTGATTGGGGAATGAAAACCAGGTGTGCAGGGAACAAGACAAAACAAATGGATACATGAAAAATGGAGCGGCGATGGCTAGACGTCGACCGAACAAGGAGAGGAGCCGACTTCGGCGGAAGTCGTGACAATCTGAGTCTATGGTTGTTCGTGCACACTCTTGGCATTATCTCAACCAGCTTAGTCACCTGGAATGCATTTCAATTAACAGGTGTGCCCTGTTAAAAGTTAATTTGTGGAATTTCTTTCCATCTTAATGTGTTTGAGCCAATCAGTTGTGTTGTGACAAGGTAGGGGTGGTATACAGAAGATAGCCCTATTTGGTAAAAGACCAAGTCCATATTATGGCAAGAACAGCTAAAATAAGCAAAGAGAAACGACAGTCCATCATTGCTTTAAGACATGAAGGTCAGCCAATGCGGATAATATCAAGAACTTTGAAAGTTTCTTCAAGTGCAGTCGCAAAAACTATCAAGCGCTATGATGTAACTGGCTCTCATGAGGACCACTACAGGAAAGGAAGACCCAGAGTTACCTCTGCTGCAGAGGATAAGTTTATTAGAGTTACCAGCCTCAGAAATTGCAGCCCAAATAAATGCTTGACAGAGTTCAAGTAACAGACAACATCTCAACATCAACTGTTCAGAGGAGACTGTGTGAATCAGGCCTTCATGGTTGAATTGCTGCAAAGAAACCACTACTAAAGGACACCAATCAGAAGAAGAGAACAATGGACATTAGACCAGTGACAATCTGTCCTTTGGTCTGATGAGTCCAAATTTGAGATTTTTTTGGTTCAAGTCATCGTGTCTTTGTGAGACGAAGAGTAGGTGAATGGAGGATCTCCGCATGTTTGGTTCCCACCATGAAGCACGGAGGAGGTGGTGTGATGGTGTGGGGGTGCTTTGCTGGTGACACTGTCTGGGATTTATTAAGAATTCAAGGCACACTTAACCAGCATGGCTACCACAGCATTATGCAGCGCTACGCCATCCCATCTGGTTTGCGCTTAGTGGGACTATCATTTGTTTTTCAACAGGACAATGACCCAACACACCTCCAGGCTGTGTAAGGGCTATTTGACCAAGAAGGAGACTGATGGAGTGCTGCGTCACCCAAACTCTACCCAATTGAGATGGCTTGGGATGAGTTGGACCTCAGAGTGAAGGAAAAGTAGCCAAAAAGTGCTCAGCATACGTTGGAACTCCTTCAAGACTGTTGGAAAAGCCTTCCAGGTGAAGCTGGTTGAGAGAATGCCAAGAGTGTGCAAAGTTGTTATATAGGCAAAGGGTGGCTACTTTAAAAAATCTCAAATATATTTTGCTTTGTTTAACACATTTTTGTGTACTACATGATTCCATATGTGTTATTTCGTAGTTTTGATGTCTTCACTATTATTCTACAATGTAGAAAATAGTAAAATAGCAAAAAATTAAGAAAAACCCTGAGCAGGTATGTATAAGGTTTTGACTGGTACTGTATATATGTATCAATATATAACAAAAATATATATATGGGGGATTGGAAAGGATGCAGACAATTACATTGATGGAAGCTACAATCCATCTCCAATATTAAAGCTGATCTAAACCTTAAAAATACAATCCATCTCCAATATTAAAGCTGATCTACCCATTAAAAATACAATCCATCTCCAATATTAAAGCTGATCTACCGCTTAAAAATACAATCCATCTCCAATATTAAAGCTGATCTACCCCTTAAGAATACAATCCATCTATAAAAATGATTCACCAACTTGTTTGACATTAAGAAAAATGTGTTACTCTTGAATTTATTAATACATTTTCTATCCGCGCATATGAAGCATGACAACGTCTGCTCTGCGTGTACATCCTCAATGGCCTCCTCCCTATTCTGTATATAGTGCACTACTTTTGACCAGGGTTCTTTGCCCAGGTAAATGGAGGGGTCTCATCGTCTGATACGAGACAGTTTCAGACAGCATGCGGTTAGAGGAGTTTTGTTCCAACATTTTATTTATACATTTTGTGATTTTTTTAAATTTATTTTTTAATAAATGAGATATTGTGAAATTAATTGCCTTTGATATAGCGTATGGATCAATTCTAATTGATGGACAGTGGTGACCAGATTATACTACTGCGTTACTATAATGGTCTCTAATGGTCTCTAATGTTATGCATAATAATTAATAAGGATACATAATTACTGTAATTTATTGTTAGAAATAGATGTATATCTGATTACAGTGACTTCAGAAATAGTATTGTTAGAAATTACTATCTGCAAATGTCTTGTTATAGAAACTGTCTACAGTTTCATGTCAAAACTCCCTTGAGAGATGTAAATTAATTGGTATTTCAAAAAAAATGTAAACACTGATCAAAATCCTATTTTTTTTCTTCTTCTTTGTAGCTGATGAAGTTTGAATACATAGCGTAAGACAAATGTCAATTTTTCACAAAATAGAAATGGACAAGTTAATCAAATGAAAGTGGGATTGAAGGCATCAATCTGGTCCCAGAGCACTGACTCGGCTGTCTTAGCCCACCAGAGAACACGCCGTAATTCATTTCCATTATAAAAGCCCATTTACTTGATGAATAAACAGCCCGCCTTTTATTTTATTTTTTCATTTACATAAATGTAATTTTTTTTTAGAAGACATAGTCGATGCTCACCTTTTTTTACCCTGAGATAGGCCGCTGCTCCTTACGTAGTTATCGCCGAGACCTCGAGCTGAAGTAGCTCAGCTGCTGGGACCAAAGGGGATTGGAGGGGCGTACGTGACTGCACACATACTACATTTAGGTTAATTACTTGGCACTTATCTTCCTGGGGGGGGGGGGGGGGGGGGGGTTGAAAGTAGAGTATTGAGATCTGAGATAGCCTCCAACTTAAAAAACGATGGTTTATTATAGAGCCAATGGATATAAGCGTCTGTAGTGTAGAAGCTAGGAAGTTGGTTATCATTCCATTAAAATGCACAGAAAAACATTCAGTATGAATCAAATCAAATTTTATTTGTCACATGCTTCGTAAAAAACTGTGAAATGCTTCAATAACAATGGAGGGAGAAAGAAATATAAATAATAGAAAAATAGAAACATAACAAGGAATAAATACACAATGAGTAACAATAACTTGGCTATATACACAGGGTACCAGTACCGAGTCAATGATAACTTGGCTATATACACGGGGTACCAGTACTGAGTCCATGATAACTTGGCTATATACACAGGGTACCAGTACCGAGTCAATGATAACTTGGCTATATACACGGGGTACCAGTACTGAGTCCATGATAACTTGGCTATATACACAGGGTACCAGTACCGAGTCAATGATAATTTAACTATATACACAGGGTACCAGTACCGAGTCAATGATAACTTGGCTATATACACAGGGTACCAGTACCGAGTCAATGATAACGTGGCTATATACACAGGGTACCAGTACCGAGTCAATGATAATTTAACTATATACACGGGGTACCAGTACCGAGTCAATGATAATTTAACTATATACACGGGGTACCAGTACCGAGTCAATGATAATTTAACTATATACACAGGGTACCAGTACCAAGTCGATGTGCAGGGGTACGAGGCATGAGGTAGATATGTACATATAGGTAGGGGTAAAGTGGATAGGCAACAGTATAGATAATCAACAGTAACAGCAGTGCATGTGATGAGTATGTGCAGACATAGAACCACAGACATAGAACAACAGACATAGAGCAACGGACATAGAACCAACTAAACTACTGAAAGAGCTGCTTCCTGTGCTTGGCCCTCCTATGTTGAACATAATAAACGGCTCTCTATCCACCGGATGTGTACCAAGCTCACTAAAAGTGGCAGTAATAAAGCCTCTCTTGAAAAAGCCGAATCTTGACCCAGAAATTATAAAAAACTATCGGCCTATATCGAATCTTCCATTCCTCTCAAAAATTTTAGAAAAAGTTGTTGCGCAGCAACTCACTGCCTTCCTGAAGACAAACAATGTATACGAAACGCTTCAGTCTGGTTTTAGACCCCATCATAGCACTGAGACTGCACTTGTGAAGGTGGTAAATGACCTTTTAATGACGTCAGACCGAGGCTCTGCATCTATCCTCATGCTCCTAGATCTTAGTGCCGCTTTTGATACCATCGATCACCACATTCTTTTGGAGAGATTGGAAACCCAAATTGGTCTACATGGACAAGTTCTGGCCTGGTTTAGATCTTATCTGTCGGAAAGATATCAGTTTGTCTCTGTGAATGGTTCGTCCTCTGACAAATCAATTGTAAATTTCGGTGTTCCTCAAGGTTCCGTTCTAGGACCACTATTGTTTTCACTATATATTTTACCTCTTGGGGATGTCATTCGAAAACATAATGTTAAATTTCACTGCTATGCGGACGACACACAGCTGTACATTTCAATGAAACATGGTGAAGCCCCAAAATTGCCCTCGCTAGAAGCCTGTGTTTCAGACATAAGGAAGTGGATGGCTGCAAATTTTCTACTTTTAAACTCGGACAAAACAGAGATGCTTGTCCTAGGTCCCAAGAAACAAAGAGATCTTCTGTTGAATCTGACAATTAATCTGGATGGTTGTACAGTCGTCTCAAATAAAACTGTGAAGGACCTCGGCGTTACTCTGGACCCTGATCTCTCTTTTGAAGAACATATCAAGACTGCTTCAAGGACAGCTTTTTTCCATCTACGTAACATTGCAAAAATCAGAAACTTTCTGTCCAAAAATGACGCAGAAAAATTAATCCATGCTTTTGTTACTTCTAGGCTCGACTACTGCAATGCTCTACTTTCCGGCTACCCGGATAAAGCACTAAACAAACTTCAGTTAGTGCTAAATACGGCTGCTAGAATCCTGACTAGAACCAAAAAATTTGATCATATTACTCCAGTGCTAGCCTCCCTACACTGGCTTCCTGTTAAGGCAAGGGCTGATTTCAAGGTTTTACTGCTAACCTACAAAGCATTACATGGGCTTGCTCCTACCTATCTTTCCGATTTGGTCCTGCCGTACATACCTACACGTACGCTACGGTCACAAGACGCAGGCCTCCTAATTGTCCCTAGAATTTCTAAGCAAACGGCTGGAGGTAGGGCTTTCTCCTATAGAGCTCCATTTTTATGGAATGGTCTGCCTACCCATGTGAGAGACGCAGACTCAGTCTCAACCTTTAAGTCTTTACTGAAGACCTATCTCTTCAGTAGGTCCTATGATTAAGTATAGTCTGGCCCAGGAGTGTGAAGGTGAACGGAAAGGCTGGAGCAACGAACCGCCCTTGCTGTCTCTGCCTTGTCGGTTCCCCTCTTCCCACTGGGATTCTCTGCCTCTAACCCTTTTACAGGGGCTGAGTCACTGACTTACTGGTGTTCTTCCATGCCGTCCATGGGAGGGGTGCGTCACTTGAGTAGGTTGAGCCACTGACGTGGTCTTCCTGTCTGGGTTGGCGCCCCCCCCTTGGGTTGTGCCGTGGCGGAGATCTTTGTGGGCTATACTCGGCCTTGTCTTCGGACGGTAAGTTGGTGGTTGTAGATATCCCTCTAGTGGTGTGGGGGCTGTGCTTTGGCAAAGTGGGTGGGGTTATATCCTGCCTGTTTGGCCCTGTCCGGGGGTATCATCGGATGGGGCCAAAGTGTCTTCTGATCCCTCCTGTCTCAGCCTCCAGTATTTATGCTGCAGTAGTTTGTGTCGGGGGGCTAGGGTCAGTCTGTTACATCTGGAGTATTCTCTTGTCTTATCCGGTGTCCTGTGTGAATGTAAATATGCTCTCTCTAATTCTCTCTTTCTCTCTTTCTTTCTTTCTCTCGGAGGACCTGAGCCCTAGGACCATGCCTCAGGACTACCTGGCATGATGACTCCTTGCTGTCCCCAGTCCACCTGGCCATGCTGCTGCTCCAGTTTCAACTGTTCTGCCTGCGGCTACGGAACCCTGACCTGTTCACCGGACGTGCTTGTTGCACCCTCGACAATTACTATGATTATTATTATTTGACCATGCTGGTCATTTACGAACATTTTAACATCTTGACCATGTTCTGTTATAATATCCACCCGGCACAGCCAGAAGAGGACTGGCCACCCCTCATAGCCTGGTTCCTCTCTAGGTTTCTTCCTAGGTTTTTGGCCTTTCTCAGGAGTTTTTCCTAGGGAGTTTTTCCCAGCCACCGTGCTTCTTTCACATGCATTGCTTGCTGTTTGGGGTTTTAGCCTGGGTTTCTGTACAGCACTTTGAGATTTCAGCTGATGTACGAAGGGCTATATAAATAAATTTGATTTGATTTTGATTTGAGAACAACCTGACATAGAACAACAGACATAGAACAACCTGACATAGAACAACCAGACATAGAACAACAGACATAGAACAACGGACATAGAACAACCTGACATAGAACAACAGACATAGAACAACCTGACATAGAACAACCAGACATAGAACAACAGACATAGAACAACAGATATAGAACAACAGACACAGAAAAACAGACATAGAACAACAGACATAGAACAACCAGACATAGAACAACAGACACAGAAAAACCGACATAGAACAACAGATATAGAACGATAGACACAGAAAAACAGACATAGAACACCAGACATAGAACAACAGACACAGAAAAACAGACATAGAACAACAGATATAGAACGATAGACACAGAAAAACAGACATAGAACACCAGACATAGAACAACAGACACAGAAAAACAGACATAGAACAACAGATATAGAACGATAGACACAGAAAAACAGACATAGAACACCAGACATAGAACAACAGACATAGAACACCAGACATGGAACAAACAGACATGGAACAACAGACATAGAACAACATACGTCGAACAACAGACATAGAACAACAGACATAGAACAACAGACATGGAACAACATATATAGAACAACAGACATAGAACAACCAGGCATAGAACAACAGACATAAAACAACAGGCGTAGAACAACAGACATACAACAACAGGCATAGACCAACAGATATAGAAGGATAGACACAGAAAAACTGACATAGAACACCAGACATAGAACGATAGACATAGACCAACCAGTCATAGAACAACAGACATAGAACAACCAGACATAGACCAACCAGTCATAGAACAACAGACATAGAACAACCAGACATAGAACGATAGACATAGACCAACCAGTCATAGAACGATAGACACAGAACAACAGATACAGAACAAGAGATAATCAGCGTTAGCCAGACAACTGTAAGACAGCTAGGGACAAGTATTATGGATGGATAGGCAAGTAATATGGAGGGATAGACAAGGGTTATGCAGGAATAAACAAGTGTTAGCAGGAATAGACAAGTGTTAGGCAGGGATAGACAAGTGTTAGGCAGGGATAGACAAGTGTTAGGCAGGGATAGACAAGTGTTAGGCGGGGATAGACAAGTGTTAGGCAGGAATAGACAAGTGTTAGGCAGGGATAGACAAGTGTTAGGCAGGAATAGACAAGTGTTAGGCAGGGATAGACAAGTGTTAGGCGGGAATAGACAAGTGTTAGGCAGGGATAGACAAGTGTTAGGCGGGAATAGACAAGTGTTAGGCGGGAATAGACTGATTCTCAGAACAGAGGGATCACTCCAGATTCAAGTCGAAATTCGAAGTTTGTGCAAGTCCCGAAGACGTTAGGAGATGCCGTCAAACCGGGTCATAAAAGAACAGTTAAAAACAAGTTTCCCCCACTGAGATTGAACCCTTGAGTGGTTTCTGAGTTGTTTCATAACCCTACAGTTGTTTCTGAGATTGAACTCTAGAGTGGTTTCTGTTTTAACCAAACCTTAACCCTTTTTATTGCAGTTGGAGTTTTTTCTGTGTGCCTAAATTTAACACATTTGTCACAGAACATCAGGAGATGAAGTCAGTTTACTCGTCAAACATAAACGTTTGTCCAAGGACGTTGGGACCTGAAGTCAAACTGTGCTATCTTGTTGCAGACACTGTGGTCTCACTGTGCTTCTCTGCAGTCTCTTGTTGGACATACCTGCCTGGCTGGGATTGGCTGTGGCCATGCAATGCATGCTGTGGCAAAAGATGGCCTTGTACTACTATCCAAAGATAGCAGTGATCTCAGACTATAAGATCATTTTTATTTTGAATCTCAGTCAAAGGAAGAGAAACGCCAAAGTAATGGACAGAAAATATTCTTCACATTTTACACGAATCCCAAATGGCATCCTATTCCTTATGAAGTGCACTACCTTTGACCAGGGCCCAGTTTTGGGACGTAGACACTGACAACCCTGCTGTTTGGTTAAAAGCATTCATTGTCACAGTTCCTTATAGCTTAAGCCTTACAGCCTGTAAGTATTGACGTACAGTATCTTATTTTACACATCCCTTCTCAGCATCAGGGCAGGAAGAAATCCTGCACTGTATTGAATCCAGTCAGCAGGTCTGAAGAAGATAGCCAACCCAGACACACACACACACACACACACACCTTCAAACAGAAGAGACGTTGTCAGAGATATATGCACTCTACTTTTCCCCAGTTATATCTGTATTAACAAGACAAGGTGATATCTCCTTAGCAGCACACATCACTACTGCATAGAGTCACACAGAGAAAAAGGTATTTAGACTGTAGCTACTGTTCTAGATAGAATAACACCCTCCCTTCAGCTGTCATACAGTGCCATACAGACTCCTTCTGTTTCTACTACACATGTGAGGCCATAGAAATTGAATTACTAGAATGGTTGATCCCCATTGAAGTCAATCTGCCATTGTCTGAGGGGCTTTCATCTGTTGTAGCAGAGGAGGCTGGTGGGTGGAGATATAGGAGGACATGGTCATTGTAATGGCTGGAATAAAATGTAATTGTATGAAACACATGATTTCCATGTATTTGATACGTTTGATACCTTTCCATCCATTCCAGCCATTACAGTGAGCATGTCCTTCTATTTCTCCACCCACCAGCCTCCTCTGTGTTGTTCTAATTATCTCTGAGGCTTTAAAGTGTAAAAAAAAAAAGCGAATTAAAGTGATTATGAGGGAAGATGTGAGATGCGGGCTGATGCAGGAAGGGTGGTGAGATGCGTGCTGATGCAGGAAGGGTTGAGAGATGCGGGCTGATGCAGGAAGGGTTGGGAGATGCAGGCTGATGCAGGAAGGGTGGTGAGATGCGGGCTGATGCAGGAAGGGTGGTGAGATGCGGGCTGATGCAGGAAGGCTGGTGAGATGCGGGCTGATGCAGGAAGGGTGGTGAGATGCGGGCTGATGCAGGAAGGGTGGTGAGTTGCGGGCTGATGCAGGAATGGTGGTGAGATGCGGGCTGATGCAGAAAGGGTTGTGAGATGCGGGCTGATGCAGGAAGGGTTGGGAGATGCAGGCCGATGCAGGAAGGGTGGTGAGATGCGGGCTGATGCAGGAAGGGTGGTGAGATGCGGGCTGATGCAGGAAGGCTGGTGAGATGCGGGCTGATGCAGGAAGGGTGGTGAGATGCGGGCTGATGCAGGAAGGGTGGTGAGTTGCGGGCTGATGCAGGAAGGGTGGTGAGATGCGGGCTGATGCAGGAAGGGTTGGGAGATGCAGGCTGATGCAGGAAGGGTGGTGAGATGCGGGCTGATGCAGGAAGGGTGGTGAGATGCGGGCTGATGCAGGAAGGGTGGTGAGATGCGGGCTGATGCAGGAAGGCTGGTGAGATGCGGGCTGATGCAGGAAGGGTTGTGAGATGCGGGCTGATGCAGGAAGGGTGGTGAGTTGCGGGCTGATGCAGGAAGGGTGGTGAGATGCGGGCTGATGCAGGAAGGGTGGTGAGATGCGGGCTGATGCAGGAAGGGTGGTGACTTGCGGGCTGATGCAGGAAGGCTGGTGAGATGCGGGCTGATGCAGGAAGGGTGGTGAGATGCGGGCTGATGCAGGAAGGGTTGGGAGATGCAGGCTGATGCAGGAAGGGTGGTGAGATGCGGGCTGATGAAGGAAGGGTGGTGATATGCGGGCTGATGCAGGAAGGGTGGTGAGATGCGGGCTGATGCAGGAAGGCTGGTGAGATGCGGGCTGATGCAGGAAGGGTGGTGAGATGCGGGCTGATGCAGGAAGGGTTGGGAGATGCAGGCTGATGCAGGAAGGGTGGTGAGATGCGGGCTGATGAAGGAAGGGTGGTGATATGCGGGCTGATGCAGGAAGGGTGGTGAGATGCGGGCTGATGCAGGAAGGCTGGTGAGATGCGGGCTGATGCAGGAAGGGTGGTGAGATGCGGGCTGATGCAGGAAGGGTTGGGAGATGCAGGCTGATGCAGGAAGGGTGGTGAGATGCGGGCTGATGCAGGAAGGCTGGTGAGATGCGGGCTGATGCAGGAAGGGTTGTGAGATGCGGGCTGATGCAGGAAGGGTGGTGAGTTGCGGGCTGATGCAGGAAGGGTGGTGAGATGCGGGCTGATGCAGGAAGGGTGGTGAGATGCGGGCTGATGCAGGAAGGGTGGTGAGTTGCGGGCTGATGCAGGAAGGCTGGTGAGATGCGGGCTGATGCAGGAAGGGTGGTGAGATGCGGGCTGATGCAGGAAGGGTTGGGAGATGCAGGCTGATGCAGGAAGGGTGGTGAGATGCGGGCTGATGCAGGAAGGCTGGTGAGATGCGGGCTGATGCAGGAAGGGTTGTGAGATGCGGGCTGATGCAGGAAGGGTGGTGAGTTGCGGGCTGATGCAGGAAGGGTGGTGAGATGCGGGCTGATGCAGGAAGGGTGGTGAGATGCGGGCTGATGCAGGAAGGGTGGTGAGTTGCGGGCTGATGCAGGAAGGGTGGTGAGATGCGGGCTGATGCAGGAAGGGTGGTGATATGCGGGCTGATGCAGGAAGGGTTGGGAGATGCAGGCTGATGCAGGAAGGGTGGTGAGATGCGGGCTGATGCAGGAAGGGTGGTGATATGCGGGCTGATGCAGGAAGGGTGGTGAGATGCGGGCTGATGCAGGAAGGCTGGTGAGATGCGGGCTGATGCAGGAAGGGTTGTGAGATGCGGGCTGATGCAGGAAGGGTGGTGAGTTGCGGGCTGATGCAGGAAGGGTGGTGAGATGCGGGCTGATGCAGGAAGGGTGGTGAGATGCGGGCTGATGCAGGAAGGGTGGTGAGATGCGGGCTGATGCAGGAAGGGTGGTGAGATGCGGGCTGATGCCGGAAGGGTGGTGAGATGCGGGCTGATGCAGGAAGGGTGGTGAGATGCGGGCTGATGCAGGAAGGGTTGGGAGATGCAGGCTGATGCAGGAAGGGTGGTGAGATGCGGGCTGATGCAGGAAGGGTGGTGAGATGCGGGCTGATGCAGGAAGGGTGGTGAGATGCGGGCTGATGCAGGAAGGCTGGTGAGATGAGGGCTGATGCAGGAAGGGTTGTGAGATGCGGGCTGATGCAGGAAGGGTGGTGAGTTGCAGGCTGATGCAGGAAGGGTGGTGAGATGCGGGCTGATGCAGGAAGGGTGGTGAGATGCGGGCTGATGCAGGAAGGGTGGTGAGATGCGGGCTGATGCAGGAAGGGTGGTGAGACGCGGGCTGATGCAGGAAGGGTGGTGAGATGCGGGCTGATGCAGGAAGGGTGGTAAGATGCGGGCTGATGCAGAAAGGGTTGTGAGATGCGGGCTGATGCAGGAAGGGTTGTGAGATGCGGGCTGATGCAGGAAGGGTTGTGAGATGCGGGCTGATGCAGGAAGGGTTGTGAGATGCGGGCTGATTCAGGAAGGGTTGTGAGATGCGGGCTGATGCAGGAAGGGTGGTGAGATGCGGGCTGATGCTGGAAGGGTTGTGAGATGCGGGCTGATGCAGGAAGGGTTGTGAGATGCGGGCTGATGCAAGAAGGGTGGTGAGATGTGGGCTGATGCAGGAAGGGTTGTGAGATGCGGGCTGATGCAGGAAGGGTTGTGAGATGCGGGCTGATGCAGGAAGGGTGGTGAAATGCGGGCTGATGCAGGAAGGGTTGTGAGATGCGGGCTGATGCAGGAAGGGTGGTGAAATGCGGGCTGATGCAGGAAGGGTGGTGAGATGTGGGCTGATGCGTCAGTCGGGTGGCGAACAGGTAATGCTTGACGTATTAAGAAAGATTTATTCATTTCCTCTTCATTTGGATAATGAGTATAATTAGACACCTATCAAGGAGACATAATAGGAGGGTTGTGTTGGCAGGTGATGAGGGGTAAAGAGAGGTCAGCGGAGTGTTGGAACGGTGACGTTCCGTTAGAATAGTCCATGATGATAGAACAAGAAGGCTGTGTTCCCATTCTCTACCCTTCTCCAGAAGTGTGCAGTCATTCACTCCCCTCTCATGCATTTAAAAAGCATTGGATTATCTGTTACTGTCAGTACAAGCTAGTTGTCACACAGCCTGTTACTGTCAATACAAGCTAGTTGTCACACAGTCAACACTACCAAAAGTAAGGGCCAGGTGCCTCATTTAGAAAACATTCATACTACATATTTAAATGTAATTGTTACGATGAAATCCACAGCGAGATTGTGATTTATAAATCCTGAACCTGACGTGAAAATATGTGATTTACCTGGATTTTGATACGTACTTGATTTGAATATGATTAGATAGCAGGATTTCCTCAGTTAATTGTCCTCCTCTTGGTTCTTGTATTGTATTTTTACCAAGCCTGTGCTGCTGCCCAATGCTGTATTCTGTCTCTCTGTGGTAATGAGTGGCTAAAAGACAGAAAAAGCGAGAAAGAGGGAGAGAGAGAGAGAGAGGGGGAGATGGTCTCGGAGATAAAGAAATAAGAAAGTCCTCTTGGCAAATGGTGATGTTGCTGTTGTTGTGGTGCCCTAGCAAGAGAGACTAATGATTCAAAGACCCCTTTGTCACAAAGAAAGGAGAAAGTCTCTCCCGACCAATAGACAGACCGAACACAAAGCAAGCATGAGTTTCTGGGCCTAATGAGCCCAGACAAGCATTCTCAGAACACAGCCAAGAACTGGAATGTTCTTAGAACACAGCCAAGAACTGGAATGTTCTTAGAACACAGCTTAGAACTGGAATATTCACAGAACACAGCTGAGAACTGGAATGTTCTTAGAACACAGCTTAGAACTGGAATGTTCTTAGAACACAGCTTAGAACTGGAAAATTCACAGAACACAGCTTAGAACTGGAAAGTTCTTAGAACACAGCTTAGAACTGGAATGTTCTTAGAACACAGTTTAGAACTGCAATGTTCTTAGAACAGCTTAGAACTGGAATGTTCTTAGAACACAGTTTAGAACTGGAATGTTTTTAGAACACAGTTTAGAACTGGAATGTTTTTAGAACACAGTTTAGAACTGGAATGTTTTTAGAACACAGTTTAGAACTGGAATGTTTTTAGAACACAGCTTAGAACTGGAACGTTTTTAGAACACCGTTTAGAACTGGAAGGTTCTTAGAACTGGAATGTTCTTAGAACACAGCTTAGAACTGGAATGTTCTTAGAAAACACTTTTAAACTGGAATGTTCTTAGAACACAGCTTAGAACTGGAATGTTCTTAGAAAACACTTTAAAACTGGAATGTTCTTAGAACACAGTTTAGATTTGGAATGTTCTTAGAACACAGTTTAGAATTGGAATGTTCTTAGAAAACAGCTTAGAACTGGAATGTTCTTAGAAAACAGTTTAGAACTGGAGAGTTCTATTGATCTGCCACAACATCATGCTTCCCTATGGTCCTCCTCCACATCCTTATCTGGAGAGGAGACATACTCTAACAACAGCAGCTACTCCACAGCTTTGTGGCCAGAGCAAAGCTCTGTCCAAGATCTGAGAGAGTGTGTCCCAAATGACACGCTACTCCATATATAGTGTAATACTTTTGACCAGATCTCTATGGGCCCTAAATGTAGAATAGGGTGTGATTTGGGACGCAGTAGTAGTATCAGGAAGGTATAGTGAAAGGTAGAATCCAGTTGGAGGGAGAATGATATGAGTTGCATTTCTTCCATTTGGTATAACTGCAATAAAATGGTATTATACAGGAATATAATCTCAATTACTCTCGGAAGAGCGATTAGAAAGATGTTCTTTTTTCTCTCACAATAATATGGTATAAGCTAGCACTAGAGGTGAGCAATGCCTTGAATACTAAATATACATTTATGCAATTTAAGGCTTGGAGCCTGGATACAGTCAGTTCTCACTTATCTAATAGCCATTTCATTGTGCGTACTGTACTACGTTGCTGCTACTATCTACTGCAGCCCTTCTGCAGTAATCTCTGGACCTAATAAAATACTTGGTGTAGTGTTAAACTCTGGACCTAATAAAAGACTTGGTGTAGTGTTAAACTCTGGACCTAATAAAAGACTTGGTGTAGTGTTAAACTCTGGACCTAATAAAAGACTTGTTGTAGTGTTAAACTCTGGACCTAATAAAAGACTTGGTGTAGTGTTAAACTCTGGACCTAATAAAAGACTTGGTGTAGTGTTAAACTCTGGACCTAATAAAAGACTTGGTGTAGTGTTAAACTCTGGACCTAATAAAAGACTTGGTGTAGTGTTAAACTCTGGACCTAATAAAAGACTTGGTGTAGTGTTAAACTCTGGACCTAATAAAAGACTTGGTGTAGTGTTAAACTCTGGACCTAATAAAAGACTTGGTGTAGTGTTAAACTCTGGACCTAATAAAAGACTTGGTGTAGTGTTAAACTCTGGACCTAATAAAAGACTTGGTGTAGTGTTAAACTCTGGACCTAATAAAAGACTTGGTGTAGTGTTAAACTCTGGACCTAATAAAAGACTTGGTGTAGTGTTAAACTCTGGACCTAATAAAAGACTTGGTGTAGTGTTAAACTCTGGACCTAATAAAAGACTTGGTGTAGTGTTAAACTCTGGACCTAATAAAAGACTTGGTGTAGTGTTAAACTCTGGACCTAATAAAAGACTTGGTGTAGTGTTAAACTCTGGACCTAATAAAAGACTTGGTGTAGTGTTAAACTCTGGACCTAATAAAAGACTTGGTGTAGTGTTAAACTCTGGACCTAATAAAAGACTTGGTGTAGTGTTAAACTCTGGACCTAATAAAAGACTTGGTGTAGTGTTAAACTCTGGACCTAATAAAAGACTTGGTGTAGTGTTAATCTCTGGACCTAATAAAAGACTTGGTGTAGTGTTAAACTCTGGACCTAATAAAAGACTTGGTGTAGTGTTAAACTCTGGACCTAATAAAAGACTTGGTGTAGTGTTAAACTCTGGACCTAATAAAAGACTTGGTGTAGTGTTAAACTCTGGACCTAATAAAAGACTTGGTGTAGTGTTAAACTCTGGACCTAATAAAAGACTTGGTGTAGTGTTAAACTCTGGACCTAATAAAAGACTTGGTGTAGTGTTAAACTCTGGACCTAATAAAAGACTTGGTGTAGTGTTAAACTCTGGACCTAATAAAAGACTTGGTGTAGTGTTAAACTCTGGACCTAATAAAAGACTTGGTGTAGTGTTAATCTCTGGACCTAATAAAAGACTTGGTGTAGTGTTAAACTCTGGACCTATTAAAAGACTTGGTGTAGTGTTAAACTCTGGATCTAATAAAAGACTTGGTGTAGTGTTAAACTCTGGACCTAATAAAAGACTTGGTGTAGTGTTAAACTCTGGACCTAATAAAAGACTTGGTGTAGTGTTAAACTCTGGACCTAATAAAAGACTTGGTGTAGTGTTAAACTCTGGACCTAATAAAAGACTTGGTGTAGTGTTAAACTCTGGACCTATTAAAAGACTTGGTGTAGTGTTAAACTCTGGACCTAATAAAAGACTTGGTGTAGTGTTAAACTCTGGACCTAATAAAAGACTTGGTGTAGTGTTAAACTCTGGACCTAATAAAAGACTTGGTGTAGTGTTAATCTCTGGACCTAATAAAAGACTTGGTGTAGTGTTAATCTCTGGACCTAATAAAAGACTTGGTGTAGTGTTAAACTCTGGACCTAATAAAAGACTTGTTGTAGTGTTAAACTCTGGACCTAATAAAAGACTTGGTGTAGTGTTAAACTCTGGACCTAATAAAAGACTTGGTGTAGTGTTAAACTCTGGACCTAATAAAAGACTTGGTGTAGTGTTAAACTCTGGACCTAATAAAAGACTTGGTGTAGTGTTAAACTCTGGACCTAATAAAAGACTTGGTGTAGTGTTAAACTCTGGACCTAATAAAAGACTTGGTGTAGTGTTAAACTCTGGACCTAATAAAAGACTTGGTGTAGTGTTAAACTCTGGACCTAATAAAAGACTTGGTGTAGTGTTAAACTCTGGACCTAATAAAAGACTTGGTGTAGTGTTAAACTCTGGACCTAATAAAAGACTTGGTGTAGTGTTAAACTCTGGACCTAATAAAAGACTTGGTGTAGTGTTAAACTCTGGACCTAATAAAAGACTTGGTGTAGTGTTAAACTCTGGACCTAATAAAAGACTTGGTGTAGTGTTAAACTCTGGACCTAATAAAAGACTTGGTGTAGTGTTAAACTCTGGACCTAATAAAAGACTTGGTGTAGTGTTAAACTCTGGACCTAATAAAAGACTTGGTGTAGTGTTAAACTCTGGACCTAATAAAAGACTTGGTGTAGTGTTAAACTCTGGACCTAATAAAAGACTTGGTGTAGTGTTAAACTCTGGACCTAATAAAAGACTTGGTGTAGTGTTAAACTCTGGACCTAATAAAAGACTTGGTGTAGTGTTAAACTCTGGACCTAATAAAAGACTTGGTGTAGTGTTAAACTCTGGACCTAATAAAAGACTTGGTGTAGTGTTAAACTCTGGACCTAATAAAGGGTTTTCTCCTTGGTAAGCTCGTTATCGCCACACAGTGTTAAAACTGTGTCCTCCACAAAGTTACAGTCACGAATCGTGTGGTGGCAACATTTTACATTTACATTTTAGTCATTTAGCAGACGCTCTTATCCAGAGCGACTTACAGTAGTGAATGCATACATTTCATACATATCATACATTTTTTTTTCTGTGCTGGCCCCCCGTTGGAATCGAACCCACAACCCTGGTGTTGCAAACACCATGCTCTACCAACTGAGCTACAGGGAAGGCTACGCTGAGGAATGTGGAACAAGTTGACTTGTGAGTGGGTTCTGAATGAACGACCCAGACAGTAGAGATACGGTGATACTAATGTTAAAAGAAAAGCCAGAGTCCATTCAGTAAAAAAATCAAACGTATTGAAAGAGTGCCCTTCTGCAGTAGATAGTAGCAGCAACGTAGTACAGTACGCACAATGAAATGGCTATTAGATAAGTGAGAACTGACTGTATCCAAGCTCCAAGCCTTAAATTGCATAAATGTATATTTAGTATTCAAGGCATTGCTCACCTCTAGTGCTAGCTTATACCATATTATTGTGAGAGAAAAAAGAACATCTTTCTAATCGCTCTTCCGAGAGTAATTGAGATTATATTCCTGTATAATACCATTTTATTGCAGTTATACCAAATGGAAGAAATGCAACTCATATCATTCTCCCTCCAACTGCATTCTACCTTTCACTATACCTTCCTGATACTACTACTGCGTCCCAAATCACACCCTATTCTACATTTAGGGCCCATAGAGATCTGGTCAAAAGTATTACACTATATATGGAGTAGCGTGTCATTTGGGACACACTCTCTCAGATCTTGGACAGGGCTTTGCTCTGGCCACAAAGCTGTGGAGTAGCTGCTGTTGTTAAAGTATGTCTCCTCTCCAGATAAGGATGTGGAGGAGGACCATAGAGAAGCATGATGTTGTGGCAGATCAATAGAACTCTCCAGTTCTAAACTGTTTTCTAAGAACATTCCAGTTCTAAGCTGTTTTCTAAGAACATTCCAATTCTAAACTGTGTTCTAAGAACATTCCAAATCTAAACTGTGTTCTAAGAACATTCCAGTTTTAAAGTGTTTTCTAAGAACATTCCAGTTCTAAGCTGTGTTCTAAGAACATTCCAGTTCTAAGCTGTGTTCTAAGAACATTCCAATTCTAAGCTGTGTTCTAAGAAAATTCCAGTTTTGAAGTGTTTTCTAAGAACATTCCAATTCTAAACTGTGTTCTCAGAACATTCCAGTTCTAAGCTGTGTTCTGTGAATATTCCAGTTCTAAGCTGTGTTCTGTGAATATTCCAGTTCTAAGCTATGTTCTAAGAACATTCCGGTTCTAAGCTGTTTTCTAAGAACATTCCAGTTCTAAGCTGTGTTCTAAGAACATTCCAGTTCTAAACTGTGTTCTAAGAACATTCCAGTTCTAAACTGTGTTCTAAGAACATTCCAGTTCTAAGCTGTGTTCTGTGAATATTCCAGTTCTAAGCTGTGTTCTAAGAACATTCCAGATCTAAGCTGTTATCTAAGAATATTCTGTCACGTCCTGACCAGTAAAGGGGTCATTTGTCATTGTAGTATGGTCAGGGCGTGGCAGGGAGTGTTGTTTTTGTGTGTTTTGGGGTTGGTTTGTTTCATGGGGATTTGTTCTAGTTTTCATTTTAGATGTTCATTTTCTATGTGTGGCCGAGTATGGTTTCCAATCAGAGACAGGTGTCTTTCGTTGTCTCTGATTGAAGGCCATACTTAGGCAGCCTGTTTTTTCCTGTGGGTTGTGGGTGGTTGTTTTCCGTATAGTCGTTGTACCTTACGGAACTGTCGTTTGTCATTTGTTTATTTTGTTTAATTGTTCTCTCATAAATAAAAGAAGATGAGCACTCAACTCGCTGCGCCTTGGTCCGCTCTTTCCGACAGATATGACACATTCCAGTTCTAAGCTATGTTCTGTGAATATTCCAGTTCTAAGCTGTGTTCTAAGAACATTCTAGTTCTAATCTGTGTTCTAAGAACATTCTAGTTCAAGCTGTGTTCTAAGAACATTCTAGTTCTAAACTGTGTTCTAAGAATTTTCCAGTTCTAAGCTGTGTTCTAAGAACATTCTAGTTGTAAACTGTGTTCTAAGAACATTCCAGTTCTAAGCTGTATATAAATAGCATTCTAGTTCTAATCTGTGTTCTAAGAACATTCCAGTTCTAAGGTGTGTTCTAAGAACATTCTTGTTCTATCTTTTTAGCAAAAAAAACATAAAAATGCAACAAAATATGAATGGTAATAAGCTGGTTTTACTTTGTGGACAATGTGTGTGTAGCCCTTCTTAAAGAGATTATCAGTGTATGCCTGAAATTCACCCTTCAATGTACAATGCTGTGCACAATGGCAGCGTATTTATGTAGGATGCTGTACAGTACAGAATCATTAGACTATGACAAAGGTCAGAGACGAAGGGCGTATTTATGTAGGATGCTGTACAGTACAGAATCAAATCAATCCAGTTAAAGCTATAGAGTTAAGAAAATATTTACTAAATGAACTAAAGTAAAAAATAAAAGGTAACACAATAAGTTACATAACAATAATGAGGCTATATTTTTATTTTATTTAACCTTTATTTAACTAGGCAAGTCAGAACAAATTCTTATTTACAGTGACAGCCTACCAAAAGGCAAAAAGCCTCCTGCGGGGACAGGGGCCTGGGATTAAAAAAAATGATAAAAAAATAAATACAACATAAATATAGGGCAAAACACACATCACAACAAGAGAGACAACACAACACTACATAAAGAGAGACCTAAGACAACAACATAACATAACAACACAGCATGATAGCAGCAGAGAGAACAGTCCAGAGTTTATGGTGTTTGTCGTGCTCTCTTCACAACGGTCTTGGTGTGTTTGGACCATGATAGTTTGTTGGTGGTGTCAACACCAAGGAGCTTGAACCTCTTGACACACTCCACTACAGCCCCATCAATGTTACATTTACATTTTAGCAGACACTCTTATCCAGAACAACTTACAGTAGTGAATGCATACATTTCATATATTTTTTTCCCATACTGGTCCCCCGTGGGAATTGAACCCACAACACTGGCGTTGCAAACACCATGCTATACCAACTGAGCCACACGGGACTATGTTAGTTGGGGCCTGTTCGCCCAGGGATGTAGGATACTGTACAGAATATATTAGACTATGACAAACGTCAGAGACGAAGCTAGTCTTTATGTAGTTTATTCCATTAACTACAGTTACTGTCAGCTAGCGTAATGCGTTTGAATGGTGGGTCATTTGTCAAATACCCTGATGCCTACAGTCATTGAACTATGATTGGATGTCATAGTTAAATGCATGTCTTTTTTTTTTTACTATATACAGTAAAATGAATGGATGCGAATCGCACAGATCTGCATATATAGTCATACAGGGTGGGGGAAAAAAAGGAGAAAATGCCATTGTGCATGAAAATGTATAAAATATGTAAATTACTAATTAGTCTTGACGACAGTTTGACTGGATGAAAATATTGAGGATAGGGCTGAGAATTGCCAGGGACTTCACAATACGATATTATCACGATACTTATGTGCCGATACGATAGCTATTGCGATACTTATGTGCCGATACGATAGGTATTGTGATACTTATGTGCCGATACAGTAGGTATTGCGATACTTAGGTGCCAGTACAGTAGGTATTGCGATACTTAGGTGCCAGTACGATAGGTATTGCGATTCGATTTGTACACTGTATCGCGATTTGATACTGTGATTTTATTGCGATTTTATGTTCCAAACACATTGCTCACTATATGTCTGCTGCATTGGGACAAGCATGAGAAAATTAGTTTTGATCAGTCAGGGAAATAACAGTGCTGAAAACATGTTGGCTCACCATTTAAAATTAAGATCGAAGCCAAGCTAAAGGGAGAGAACACTGAAGATCGAAGCCAAGCTATAGGAAGAGAACACTGAAGATCGAAGCCAAGCTAAAGGGAGAGAACACTGAAGATCGAAGCCAAGCTAAAGGAAGAGAACACTGAAGATCGAAGCCAAGCTATAGGGAGAGAACACTGAAGATCGAAGCCAAGCTATAGGGAGAGAACACTGAAGATCGAAGCCAAGCTAAAGGAAGAGAACACTGAAGATCGAAGCCAAGTTATAGGAAGAGAACACTGAAGATCGAAGCCAAGCTAAAGGAAGAGAACACTGAAGATCGAAGCCAAGTTATAGGGAGAGAACACTGAAGATCGAAGCCAAGCTAAAGGAAGAGAACACTGAAGATCGAAGCCAAGCTAAAGGAAGAGAACACTGAAGATCGAAGCCAAGCTAAAGGAAGAGAACACTGAAGATCGAAGCCAAGCTAAAGGAAGAGAACACTGAAGATCGAAGCCAAGCTAAAGGAAGAGAACACTGAAGATCGAAGCCAAGCTAAAGGAAGAGAACACTGAAGATCGAAGCCAAGCTAAAGGAAGAGAACACTGAAGATCGAAGCCAAGCTATAGGGAGAGAACACTGAAGATCGAAGCCAAGTTATAGGAAGAGAACACTGAAGATCGAAGCCAAGCTATAAGGAGAGAAATACTGACGTTTTGGTACAGGTAGAGACAATTAGCCCTAGCTATCGTTAAACCAAGACCTCACGGTTTGACCAATTTGACTTCAGAATCTGATGTTTATCCAAGTTTTTCCAAACATCAAATTTCTAAATTGCTAAGTTTTGGACTCCCTGGGTTACTCCTCCTGCTGGGGCTCCTCCTTTATGCGAATGTCTAGCACTGGGATTAAACAAATAATCCTCGGAGCTGAAGCTCGAGGTTTGGGATATGGTTAAAAAAAATAGATATATTTAAAACTACAGTCATGCACTGGGCTTGAACAAGCAACCCTCGGAGCCAGAGCTTGCGGCTTGCGTCCATCCTCCATCCTTATCCACAACGCCCTACCAAAACCCAAGCCTACTTGATGGTAATAGCTCTCACTGTTGCCAATATCAGTGGGTTTTAAAGGCATCTCCCTACACTTCAAAGTGAATCTTGAGGTGAAGGTTAACTACTCCTGAGTGGCTCAGTGGTCTACTCCTAGTGGCGTCACTACAGACCCTGGTTTGATTCCAGGCTCTATCACAACCGGCTGTGATTGGGAGTCCCATAGGGCGACGCACAATTGGCCCAGTGTCGTCTGGGTTAAGGTTTGGCAGGGGTAGGCCGTCATTGTAAATAAGAATTTGTTTTTAACTGGCTTGCCTAGTTAAATAAAGGTAATTAATACTTAGTTCACTGTAAACTAATAATAATAAGGTCTAGTGCTATAACACTCTGGTACGACTGTGTAAAACATGGCATGGGCAGAATGACAGGGCAAAAGATTGGCTTGTCATGCTGACTGACGCTTCCCATTTCTATGTATAATTTACTGTAAACGACCACCTGAAAACCCCTGGGTGCGTCTCAATCGGCACCCTATTCCCATTTGTAGTGCACTACTTTAGACCAGGGCCGATAGGCTTCTGGTCAAAAGTAGAGCACCATATTTGGAATAGGGTGCCATTTGGGACACAGAACCAGTCTCCCCTTTTCTACACAGCACGGCAGTAGATGAAGACAGAATGCAAACTATGGACCTGTCGAGACCCAGACCAGTTAAATCGAGCTCCCACACTATTTTGGAAATGACACACATTTGTTTTTTACTTTCCTCTCCCTCCATTTTCCGCTCTCCTCCTCACGTAAATTGGCAAAACATTGCATAGAAAGAAACAAGAGCTGAATTCGCAAGTAACTGTAAAGCCCATTATAAACAATAGCATAGTATTTCCTTGGTACAGCACAGAAAATGTTCTTCCCTGTCATGTTATGATTATAAAACAGAACAAATGCAATTGCTGCAACAACAACAAAAAAAAAAACACAGAGAAGATAATAAAACAAAACTTGAATATGGAATAACATTGCTTTTATATTTCAGTTCTGTAATTGTGATATGTGGTCGTCTCACCAAGCTATCTTAAGATTAATGTGCTTACTGCATGTTGCTCTGGATAAGAGCATCTGTTAAATGACTCAAAGGGGACTGCAGTTAGTTTTATGCTGTTTGGTTGGTGTCAAAGTGTTTTCCGGTACTGCTTTGCTTGGACTAGACCTAATGATTGTGTCTACGGCCCAATTTGCACCATATTCCATTAGGGTCCCGTTAATTAGTGGTGCACTAACTAGGGAATAGAGTGTCATTTGGGAAGCAATCGTGTCTAGATGACTTGCACCTCAGCAGCACTAAGCCTCTATCAGGTCAGTCGTCAGAAGGGCAACACTGCCCTCTCTGGTAGTTACATATACCTGCTGCTCATCCATGAAACACCGACTCAATCTGACTCAATATACCTGCTGCTACGCTAACCTTCTGACTCAATCTGACTCAATATACCTGCTGCTACGCTAACCTTCTGACTCAATCTGACTCAATATACCTGCTGCTACGCTAACCTTCTGACTCAATCTGACTCAATATACCTGCTGCTACGCTAACCTTCTGACTCAATCTGACTCAATATACCTGCTGCTACGCTAACCTTCTGACTCAATCTGACTCAATATACCTGCTGCTACGCTAACCTTCTGACTCAATCTGACTCAATATACCCAATTCTCATCCATGAAACACCAACTCAATCTGACTCAATAAATCGGCTGCTCATCCATGAAAAACCAACTCAATCTGACTCAATATACCCAATGCTTCTCTAACCTTCTGACTAAATCTGAATCAATATACACAATGCTTCTCTTATCTTTTGACTGAATCTAACTAAATATACCCAACAATCCTCCAATCTTTGAACTTAATCTGACTCAATATTCCCAATGCTCATTTTATCTTTTGACTGAATCTGACTAAATATACCAAATGCTCCTTAAACCTTTTGACTAAATCTGACTCAGCATACATGTCCTCTAATCTTTTGACCCAATCTGACTCAATATACCCAATGCTCCTCTAATCGTTTGACTCACACTGACTCAGTGCATTCTTAAAGTTTTCAAAATCCTTGAATTTTTCCACATTTTGTTAAGATAAGGCCATATTCTAAAATGGATTAAATATTTTTCCCCCTCATCAATATACATACAATACTCAATAATAACAAAGCAAAAAAACGGTTTTTAAACATTTTTGCAAATTTATTCCAAACACGACACGGAAATCTCAGTACCTTTGGCAGTGATTACAGCCTTGAGTCTTCTTGGGTATGTTACAAGCTTGGCAAACCTGTATTTGAGGAGTTTTTCCCATTCAAGGACATTCAGAGACTTGTCCCGAAGCCACTCCTGCATTGTCTTGGCTGTGTGCTTAGGGTCGTTGTCCTGTTGGAAGGTGAACCTTCGCCCCAGTCTAAGGTCCTGCGCACTCTGGAGTAGGTTTTCATCAAGGATCTCTCTGTACTTTGCTCTGTTCATCTTTCCCTTGATCCGGACTAGTCTCCCAGTCCCTGCCACTGAAAAACATCCCCACAGCATGATGCTGCCACCACCGTGCTTCACCATAGGGATGGTGCCAGGTTTCCTCCAGACGTGATGCTTGGCATTCAGGCCAAAGAGTTCAATCTTAGTTTCATCAAACCAGAGATTCTTCTTTCTCATTGTCTGAGAGTCTTTAGGTGCTTTTTGGCAAAATCCAAGTGGGCTGTCATTTGCCTTTTACTGAGGAGTGTCTTGAGTCTGGCCAATCATATCAAATCAAATTTTATTGTTCACATACACATGGTTAGCAGATGTTAATGCGAGTGTAGCGAAATGCTTGTGCTTCTAGTTTCGACCGTGCAGTAATATCTACCAAGTAATCTAACAATTTCACAACAACTACCTTATACACACAAGTGTAAAGGGATGAATAAGAATATGTACGTAAATATATGGATGAGCGATGGCCGTGCGGTATAGGCAAGATGCAGTAGATGGTATAGAGTACAGTATATACATATGAGATGAGTAATGTAGGGTATGTGAACATTATATGAAGTGGCATTGTTTAAAGTGACTAGTGCTACATTTATTACATCAATTTTTTAATTATTAAAGTGGTGTAAAGGACTGATTGGTGGTGCTGCAGAGATGGTTGTTCTTCTGGAAGGGTTCTCCTATCTCCACATAGGAACTCTAGAGCTTTGTCAGTGACCATCGGGTTCTTGGTCACCTCCCTGACCAAGGCCCTTCTCCCCCGATTGATCAGTTTGGCCGGGCAGCCAGCTCTAGGAAGAGTCTTGGTGGTTCCTAACTTCTTCCATTTAAGAATGATGGAGGCCACTGTGTTATTGGGGACCTTCAATGCTGCAGATATGTTTTGGTACCCTTCCCCAGATCTGTGCCTCGACACAATCCTGTCTCAGAGCTCTACGGACAATTCCTTTGACCTCATGGCTTGGTTTTTACTCTGACATGCACTGTCAACTGTGGGACCTTATATAGACAGGTGTGTGCCTTTCCAAATCATGTCCAATCAATTGAATTTACCACAGGTGGACTCCAATCAAGTTGTAGAAACATCTCAAGGATGATCAATGGAAACAGGAGGCACCTGAGCTCAATTTTAAGTCTCATAGCAAAGGGTCTGAATAATAATGTAAATAAGGTATTCTTGTTTTTATGTTTATTAAATTTGGCAAAAATTATATTGTGTGTAGATTAATTCAGTTTATTTTTATTTGAATACATTTTAGAATAAGGAACAAAATGTGGAAAAAGTCAAGGGGTCTGAATACTTTCTAAATATACTGTATCCAAAGTTCCTCTAATCTTTTGACCCAATCTGACTCAATATACCCAATGATCCTCTAATCTACTGACCTAATCTGACTCAATATACCCAATGATCCTCTAATCTACTGACCCAATCTGACTCAATATACCCAATGATCCTCTAATCTACTGACTCAATCTGACTCAATATACCCAATGATCCTCTAATCTACTGACCCAATCTGACTCAATATACCCAATGATCCTCTAATCTTTCACAACAATCATCATCAGAGATGGTGAAGAAAGGGTTATCAATGAGGATCCAGAGTTAAGTGTGTTTCTATGTATGTGTCCCAAATGTAGCGCACTACCAGATCTGGTCAAAAGTAATGAACTATATAGGCGCTAGGATGCCATTTGAGACACATGCTATGCCTGAGAGAAGCTAATGACATGGAGAAGTGTAATGCAATGTGCTGGAACTCCATTAGGGGGTCGCTGACAATGAATCCTTCGTCCCAAATAGCACCCTATTCCATATACAGTACACTACTTGTGATCACAGCTCTATGGGTCGTACTTTTGACCACAGCCCTAAAGATTCCTGGCCTTCTGCCTGACTGTTCGGCCCTCCCCAGGTCTTCATAAAGGGATTCCATTAATCCACTAATGAACATGGAGAAATCCACTGTATTCCAGTATCAATAGTGACTCCGGTAGTGAATAAATCTGGTAGGGTGGAAACCACAGTTCCTATTTAACTAATATCCCTCTGTTCAGTGCTATTAATACGGCTGGAGCCATAGAGTGCACTTTCTCACAAATGGCGGTCTATTCCTTACACGGTGGGGGGGGGGGGGTCCATAGGGAATAGGGTGCCATTTGAGACGAGGCCGTTGCAATTCAAGCACTGACCGTTCAGTTTTGTGACGAAGGTCATCAGATAACCTTGAACGTTTAATTAGCTACAGTAATTAAAGGGAGTTATTATTTATTATTATTATTATTATTACTCATTAGTGGGAATCATGTTACAATATCAATCTTTCTGCCGTCGAATGGGGTTGTGTGTAAATACACTGTGACAAACAGCCCATAATAGTATGTCTCCATGACTACATCCGGAGGACATGAATGTCCATTTTTTTAAATAAAATATATATATAAAATTTAAAAAAAAATAGGTTTGTATAAATGCTGATTGAGTCTCTCCTTGGGAGTATCTCATTTTAATTAAAGGCAATGATTAAAAGTCAGAAGAATCATCAATTATTTGATTATAAATTGTGTTTTTATTATGGCCATCGTTAATTAGGGTATTACATTTGGATTAACAAGACAAAGAAGAAATGTCTAAGCACTAATTATTACAGCATCTCCTCATTTGGATGTTCCATTGTGAAAATTACAGAAATGTCTATGAAACGGAATTGATAAACCTTCTCTAATCAAGCTCGATAGGACCACGGAGAGGATTTTCTACCAACATGTACTGTATTTGGCCTGTGTGGTCCAGCGGTTAGTTCTGAGGATTTGCGGCACACATGTAAAGCCGAAGCTCCCGGACTCGGGAATCAGACCCACCTGCATTTCTGACTCCCAATCTTTCCTACCTAAAAAATCTGAAGAAATATATTTAAAAACAATCTACATTTCTGAATCTAAAATGATTGACTGAAATAACTGTTATTTTCTAGTTCCTCTTCAATCAACACAATATCCACTGAGTTTTTCAAAGTATACCTTTCTCAGACAAGCAAAGGATAACACCGGAATTAAATTCCACCTTTTCATTGTGAGCCTTCCCCTCTCTTTTACCTTATATCCTGGTTTGTAAAATCCAATTTGGGCATTTAATCAGAAAGCGCCATGCCTCCCTAACCTGAAAACCATCAGTAAAGAACAAAAAAGCAATTATCATTAATTCATGCATGCCATCTTATTGGAATCACTCTACACTGTTTACATTGGAAGGATAGGACATTATTTGTTCTCTTAACACCACAGACACCAGGCCGTGGAAATACAAATAGAGAAATGCTCTGATGAATTCAGATTGTAATGAACTGGCGAGAGTTGAAGATATGGAATTATACAGTAATAAACACATTCTGAATCTATCCACATGGGAATCCAATCATCTCCACTGGAAATCAATCAAGCCCAGGAAATGGGCAACTCTGATGGGGGTGGGGCCGCAAAAAAAAATATCTGAACTCATCATGAGGGGCTGCAGTTGCTCGCAGGACTGCGTACCAGCATCCATAACCAACTCCCCGTCCTCCATGTTCTCCATGTTCTCCCCGTCCCCTCTTGACAGAGTAAAGAAATTCATTTAGTGAAATTCTACAAAAAAAAATTCATGGGGTGTAGAGAAAATGTTGCACTTTTAAAGCAAGTTTGCTGCAATTCTACACATTTTGACATGGGGAGGAGAGAAGGTTTTGTAATTTTGTAACTTCAGTAATTATATGCAATTCTATTCATTTGCTACGGGGTGGAAAGGAACATTTTCTGTTTTAAAGCAAATTTCCTGCAATTTTTTTTATATGATATCTAACTAAATCAATGCCCCCCCCCCCCCCCCCCCCCCCCCCGGCTGATAATTCAACCATGACAACAAGTTTAGATAGCTGGCCGCTAAACTAACGTAGCAATCTAAAAAATGTTTGCTGACATGTCTAATTGACTGACTGGTCAATGGCTGACATAACAAGAGAAAAACTGCAGACTGCAACACTAAATAAAAAAAAATGGTCACCGAGTTCCTTAAAATGGCACCCTAACTTAGGGCCTTCAAAAGAGGGGACGCAGGCCACATGCAGCCCGTGGGCCACCAGTTGCCCATCCCTGATCAAGACAATATTCTTAAATAAAGGACATTAAACATTAAACAGTAGGAGAGCTACGCCTACAGCTCCTGGCTCCTTCAACACCCCCATGTCAGACAATTTGAATCCCCACCAAATATATCTTCATGAGAAACAGAGAGCAGACTTCCACAGTGTACAGAATGTGCATCCCAAAAGGCACCTTATTCCCTGTATAGTGGACCAGAGCCCTATGGACCAGAGCCCTATTGACCAGAGCCCTATTGACCAGAGCCCTATGGACCAGAGCCCTATGGACCAGAGCCCTATTGACCAGAGCCCTATTGACCAGAGCCCTATTGACCAGAGCCCTATGGACCAGAGCCCTATGGACCAGAGCCCTATTGACCAGAGCCCTATTGACCAGAGCCCTATGGTTTGAAAAGGACCTCCACAATGACCTTCCGTCCACTGTGGGTTCAATATTAAGTAGCTCTGCGCTGCCTTGACAGTCAATTTCATGGATCTTGGCTTTATGGACCTCATAAGTCTGCCCTCATCCAGGAAGCTTTATGGACCTCATAAGACTGCCCTCATCCAGGAAGCTTTATGGACCTCATAAGACTGCCCTCATCCAGGAGGCTTTATGGACCTCATAAGACTGCCCTCATCGAGGAGGTGTTATGGACCTCATAAGCCTCTTCATAAGACTAGAATCTACCAAACACTCACTAGACTCTACCAGACACTCACTAGAATCTACCAGACACTCACTAGACTCTACCAGACTCTCACTAGACTCTACCAGACTCTCACTAGAATCTACCAGACACTCACTAGACTCTACCAGACTCTCACTAGAATCTACCAGACTCTCACTAGAATCTACCAGACACTCACTAGACTCTACCAGACTCTCACTAGAATCTACCAGACTCTCACTAGAATCTACCAGACACTCACTAGACTCTACCAGACTCTCACTAGAATCTACCAGACTCTCACTAGACTCTACCAGACACTCACTAGACTCTACCAGACACTCACTAGAATCTACCAGACTCTCACTAGAATCTACCAGACTCTCACTAGACTCTACCAGACACTCACTAGACTCTACCAGACACTCACTCTCCTCTCCTCACCTCTGCTTTCAGATCTCCTCTCTTCTACTCTGACAGCTCCTCTCCTCTGACAGCTCCTCTCCTCTCCTCACCTCTACTCTGACAGCTCCTCTCCTCTCCTCTACTCTGACAGCTCCTCTCCTCTCCTCTCCTCACCTCTACTCTGACAGCTCCTCTCCTCTCCTCTACTCTCCTCTCCTCTACTCTCCTCTCCTCTACTCTCCTCTCCTCTACTCTGACAGCTCCTCTCCTCTCCTCTACTCTGACAGCTCCTCTCCTCTCCTCTACTCTGACAGCTCCTCTCCTCTCCTCTACTCTGACAGCTCCTCTCCTCTACTCTACTCTGACAGCTCCTCTCCTCTCCTCACCTCTACTCTGACAGCTCCTCTCCTCTTGAAAGGTGTGGTTCCCTGCTCAACACAACACTGTCTCTTCAGAGATAAATGTGGTTCCCTGCTCAACACAACACTGTCTCTTCAGAGATAAATGTGGTTCCCTGCTCAACACAACACTGTCTCTTCAGAGATAAATGCTGTTCCCTGCTCAACACAACACTGTCTCTTCAGAGATAAATGTTGTTCCCTGCTCAACACAACACTGTCTCTTCAGAGATAAATGTTGTTCCCTGCTCAACACAACACTGTCTCTTCAGAGATAAATGCTGTTCCCTGCTCAACACAACACTGTCTCTTCAGAGATAAATGTTGTTCCCTGCTCAACACAACACTGTCTCTTCAGAGATAAATGTGGTTCCCTGCTCAACACAACACTGTCTCTTCAGAGATAAATGTGGTTCCCCGCTCAACACAACACTCTCTTCAGAGATAAATGTGGTTCCCTGCTCAACACAACACTGTCTCTTCAGAGATAAATGTGGTTCCCTGCTCAACACAACACTGTCTCTTCAGAGATAAATGTGGTTCCCTGCTCAACACAACACTGTCTCTTCAGAGATAAATGCTGTTCCCTGCTCAACACAACACTGTCTCTTCAGAGATAAATGTTGTTCCCTGCTCAACACAACACTGTCTATTCAGAGATAAATGTGGTTCCCTGCTCAACACAACACTGTCTCTTCAGAGATAAATGTGGTTCCCTGCTCAACACAACACTGTCTCTTCAGAGATAAATGTGGTTCCCCGCTCAACACAACACTGTCTATTCAGAGATAAATGTTGTTCCCTGCTCAACACAACACTGTCTCTTCAGAGATAAATGTGGTTCCCTGCTCAACACAACACTGTCTCTTCAGAGATAAATGTGGTTCCCCGCTCAACACAACACTCTCTTCAGAGATAAATGTGGTTCCCTGCTCAACACAACACTGTCTCTTCAGAGATAAATGTGGTTCCCTGCTCAACACAACACTGTCTCTTCAGAGATAAATGTGGTTCCCTGCTCAACACAACACTGTCTCTTCAGAGATAAATGTTGTTCCCTGCTCAACACAACACTGTCTCTTCAGAGATAAATGTGGTTCCCCGCTCAACACAACACTGTCTCTTCAGAGATAAATGTTGTTCCAAGCTCAACACAACACTGTCTCTTCAGAGATAAATGTGGTTCCCTGCTCAACACAACACTGTCTCTTCAGAGATAAATGTTGTTCCCTGCTCAACACAACACTGTCTCTTCAGAGATAAATGTGGTTCCCTGCTCAACACAACATTGTCTATTCAGAGATAAATGTTGTTCCCTGCTCAACACAACACTGTCTCTTCAGAGATAAATGTGGTTCCCTGCTCAACACAACACTGTCTCTTCAGAGATAAATTTGGTTCCCCGCTCAACACAACACTGTCTCTTCAGAGATAAATGTGGTTCCCTGCTCAACACAACACTGTCTCTTCAGAGATAAATGTGGTTCCCTGCTCAACACAACACTGTCTCTTCAGAGATAAATGTGGTTCCCTGCTCAACACAACACTGTCTCTTCAGAGATAAATGTGGTTCCCTGCTCAACACAACACTGTCTCTTCAGAGATAAATGTTGTTCCCTGCTCAACACAACACTGTCTCTTCAGAGATAAATGTTGTTCCCTGCTCAACACAACACTGTCTCTTCAGAGATAAATGTGGTTCCCTGCTCAACACAACACTGTCTCTTCAAAGATAAATGTTGTTCCCTGCTCAACACAACACTGTCTCTTCAGAGATAAATGTGGTTCCCTGCTCATCACAACACTGTCTCTTCAGAGATAAATGCTGTTCCCTGCTCAACACAACACTGTCTCTTCAGAGATAAATGCTGTTCCCTGCTCAACACAACACTGTCTCTTCAGAGATAAATGTGGTTCCCCGCTCAACACAACACTGTCTCTTCAGAGATAAATGTGGTTCCCTGCTCAACACAACACTGTCTCTTCAGAGATAAATGTTGTTCCCTGCTCAACACAACACTGTCTCTTCAGAGATAAATGTTGTTCCCTGCTCAACACAACACTGTCTCTTCAGAGATAAATGTGGTTCCCTGCTCAACACAACACTGTCTCTTCAGAGATAAATGTGGTTCCCTGCTCAACACAACACTGTCTCTTCAGAGATAAATATGGTTCCCTGCTCAACACAACACTGTCTCTTCAGAGATAAATGGCAGCCGAGGCTAATTGTTATGGCTCAAACGACTGCTTGTCCAGGACTTAGATAGGCCTGCAGGTGTGTTAGGAACAGGGTTGAAGGAATAACGGGGATAAGGACAGGATCAGGATAAGAGTGAAAATGAATATTCGTGTGAGGAACAACTGGCTAATAGCATGGCAGGTAGCCTAGTGGTTAGAGGAGGCGGGTAGCCTAGTGGTTAGAGGAGGCGGGTAGCCTAGTGGTTAGAGGAGGCAGGTAGCCTAGTGGTTAGAGGAGGCAGGTAGCCTAGTGGTTAGAGGAGGCAGGTAGCCTAGTGGTTAGAGGAGGCAGGTAGCCTAGTGGTTAGAGGAGGCAGGTAGCCTAGTGGTTAGAGGAGGCAGGTAGCCTAGTGGTTAGAGGAGGCGGGTAGCCTAGTGGTTAGAGGAGGCGGGTAGCCTAGTGGTTAGAGGAGGCAGGTAGCCTAGTGGTTAGAGGAGGCAGGTAGCCTAGTGGTTAGAGGAGGCAGGTAGCCTAGTGGTTATAGGAGGCAGGTAGCCTAGTGGTTAGAGGGGGCAGGTAGCCTAGTGGTTAGAGGAGGCAGGTAGCCTAGTGGTTAGAGGAGGCGGGTAGCCTAGTGGTTAGAGGAGGCAGGTAGCCTAGTGGTTAGAGGGGGCGGGTAGCCTAGTGGTTAGAGCAGGTAGCCTAGTGGTTAGAGGAGGCAGGTAGCCTAGTGGTTAGAGGAGGCAGGTAGCCTAGTGGTTAGAGGAGGCAGGTAGCCTAGTGGTTAGAGGAGGCAGGTAGCCTAGTGGTTAGAGGAGGCAGGTAGCCTAGTGGTTAGAGGAGGCAG